>NW_009954543.1:1150670-1179302 GCF_000747805.2 Chaetura pelagica
TGAGCTGTAGGAGGCAACATGAGGTAGAAACCAGAATGATGAAGCTGCAGACCCAGGTAAGGACTGGGAGCTAGCAGGAGAAATGGGATAGAAGTTAGAGGAAAGGCCAGGAATCAAGACTAAGCAACAAAGGTTGCTTGCAGCAGCCAAGAAGCGTGTTCAGCTGTTGAGAGACTGGAGGACTTCCCATTTTGATGGGTGAACAAGCCATCAAGTTGCTGGTCCTGTGTTGCTAGGGTTTATCTGGGACCTTTGGTCCTTCTGGAACTATGTGTAACAATATACCTGCAGCAGGCAATGCTTAAAGTAGGTTTCTTCTGCTACTTTGCTGTTGGTTTGCCCTTGCCAGTGCTGCAGGTAGACAGAGCTTCAGTTGCTAGAGCTGTTGGTTTAACACAAAACCCAGCCAGTGCAAGTCCTTCAAAGACCAGCGGTCAGATCCCAAATCATTAGCTTAAAAATCCTATGGTTTTAAAAAGAATACCTGGCAGGGCAGGGGTGGGGGAGGAGGTTCACTATTGCTTTCTGGTAGTGGTGCCTTTGAGGATCTAGCTTGCCAGCTTTGTCTGGAATTCCAAAATTGAAACACAGACTTTTCAAGGGAGGAGTTTGGAGTTTGGGGAATTGCTTGTTTGTTTTTTTTTTTTTTGTGTGTTTGTTTTAAATGAAGCTAAGGGGTGTTGGTTATTTTGAGACATGACCCAAGTCTAAGCAGTCCTTCCAGCTGCTGTGGGTGGGTAAGGTGCGGCAGTTTCCACAGCAGATAGCAGGAGGGGGTGACAAAGCTGCTGTTGCCTCCAGCTGCTGCCTGTTCCTGTCCAGTCTCAAAAGCAGGAGTAGCTGGTGGTCACTGGCTTGCAGGTAGTCTTTGCAAGCTGGGTTCATGCTTGTTCTCCTGTTCCCTGGTTAAGACTCATCTTAACCATGCGTCACCATGTTACTAATTGAGAGGCATGACTGAAGAAAATTAAGTCAATTCTAGATTACAGGAATTTAGGACTTCTTCAAGGAAAATGTTTCATGTGAGACCTAAGGGACACTGCAAGCTGCCAAAACTGCAGGCTCCCTTCCAGACAAAAAAAAATGGTGGTCCTTCCAAACTGAGTAACTAAGGTTTTTCTCGCTTTTTTTGTTGTGGTGGTGTTTTGTTTTGTGGTTTTGTTTGTTTTGTTTGGTTTTTTTGTAACTTGAAGCCATTTTTAATATGAACATCCAAAAATGGAGTACATACCAGTTGCTAGAGCCTTCCTGTGATGCTTTTGTAGTTTCAGTTGACTAAGGAAAGCAGCAACGGGCAAAGCTTGGGGGAGCAGAAATCCAAACCTGCCTGCCATGAGGGTGAGCTCAACATCAGTCACAGGTGACCAAAACGCTGCGTGTTGGCTTGTGCCAACAGAGCAGAACTGAGAAGTGTGGCAGATTATTGTTGATGGGTTTTTTTTGTCTCGAGAAAATATTTTTTTCTCTTTTCTTAGACATTGTTTCTTCTTCTCTTGGGAAGGCTGCAGCAAGGCTACAGGATTATAAGGCTGTAGGATTAAAAAAAGAAAGAAAATAATGCTGCTTGTTTATGTAGGTGTTTCCCAGTTCCCCACTGTAGCTCCTAAAAAAAATAACAAAAAAAAAAGTCTGGCAGGTCTATGAATAGCTTTACAAACCTTCTCAGGGAGAATTAACAGATGAAAGTCACCATCTAGACCTGGAGTAGTTGTGTGTTAGCCTGAGTTATTTTCAAGTGCTCTGCCTACAGTTGCAGGCAAGCGTGATGAATAATCACCTGCTGTCCACAGATCTCGGTACTGCTCAGGAGCTGGTGTCTCGACTGAAAAATAGTTCGATTTTGCTAAAAAATATCTGACCTTCTTTGCAGTTATATTAGTAATCACAATATATACCAGGATATTGACAATTTCTGTAGTTACTTGTTGTAACCATTTGTTTGATAAACAGCAGGACTCTGACCTGCATGAAATCTATGGTCTAGGAAAAACATTGGCTTGATTGTTTTACAAAGATGATAGACTTGAGAATCTGCAGGAGACTCAGACCAGCCCAGTCATGAGCATTTGCAAAACTACCTGATTTTCAGCAGAATGTGTTGAACAACCTAGTTGGGATGGATTCTGTCTGTGCTGTTGGAGGTACAAGAAATGGTGCTTTTAGGCAGTGAAAGATGATGTACACTTAAAATATTAAGCACTACTTCAGTCTCACTGGGAAAAAATAAATAAATCAACCTTTAAAAAAGTTGTTCTGCTGAACAGAGATTTATTACAAAGCTCAGCTCTTGTGCAATCTAGGTCTTATATTTCTGGCCAGGATTTGGTTCTTTTGGGTATGTAAATTGCCACATCAGAGCTTAGCTATTCAGGACATTCATTTGCACAAGGGAAAACCCACTAAAACTCACTTACATGAGAAGGGTTTAGCTGTTGTAGAAAGAAAGGAGGTGGGGGGGGTGGGAAGCTGAGGGCACTACTAGTATATTCTTTAAGCTACTTGAACATGGGAGTGGTGAATGCTTGAAGCTCTTCAGAATCAGTGAGATACCCCAAAAAGTAGCGCCTGGCACCACTATTTTACGGTAGCAATCAGTGTTTAAAACTTTTAAAAGAAATTGATCTGCCCAGGCTAATCTCTACTTAAGCAATTGGCTTTTTTTTTTTTTTTTTTTTTTCCATAGTTGGCTAAAGATCTGACATGCTGAGTCAGTCTGTGCCCAAGTGCCTTGAAGATCAATGAGATACTTGAAAAGGGAGGGCAACAGGCATGCCACCATTCCCTCCTCACTGCTGATTGTTGTGTCATTACTGTTAATTGCAACAGATTTAGAAACAAGGAGTCACTTTCTAGGCCTGCTGAGAAGGAGGCAATAATAGCCTACTTACTTATGCAGATTATTCAGAAGATTTGCTGTAGATTGAGAAGCTCATCCGTGTCTGGTGGGCACTGCGTGTTCCAAAGGCAGTTATCAGAAGGATCAAGCACCACAGCTTCTGTGCAGTCCATTATAAACTTTGGTGCCTTTGGAAAGGAATTTCTTGATTTGTCTGTCCTCCTAAAGCGTGATCAGTGCTGTTCCACAGGCAAAACTGGCAACTTCTAAACAGAAGAGGATTGGGATGTTTTAACAGCACCATTGGGAGGAAGGAGTGGATGGGTGAAGCAGGGGCTGGGACTGGGGGAAAGGCCAAGATTCACAGGCTTGTCAGGACCACCAGAACATCATGGCTTACATTAGTGCCCCAAAAACTGAAGTGGTGAACTGTGACAATTCAGCCTCTAGAATGTAATTTTCCTCAACTTCATTTTCAGAAACACACTTTGGAAACTGAAGCAGCATTCTGAACCATACAGCATGTTTCCCAAAGGTGTTCTGCAGGGCATTAACTCTCCATGTGAGGAAAGCTGGGTAAACTCTACAAAAAGGTTGTTGGTGGTATGGATCTTCCCATCACAGGTACCTTTTGTTTGTTCTTTCATTCTTCAAAGATCAATGCAAACCTTTATTTTCTATAAATAATTTAATAAATACTTTTGTTTTACAATGATACAACAAATAACAAATTCATAGCAAATGAGTCACAAAGAATTTAGGATCAGTATACTTTAATAAGGTATCAGTGTCAAAATACATTTCCTTATCAAGTTAAAGTTCCCATACAGTTATAATATTGTCAACAAGAATTCAGCAATATAGATTATGAAATAATTATGATAAAAAGTATGATTAATATTAAGACATGGAATTTTTTTCAGAGTGTTTTAGTAAACTGTTAGGTTATAACATTTTTTAATGCTGAAACTACACAAATAAGAAACAGAAGAGCAGTATTCAAGTGTCTTTAATCCTTGAAGCCTTTAAGTCCTTGCCACTGCAAATTTGTCAAATCTGGTTTGCCAATTTTCATCCAATTTTGATGCTTATTTCCACACAGTAATAACTACACTTGAAGAGTAAAGTATTTTTGGTAATAATCTCTTGAAAGATTGCCTATAATAGGGACTATAATAATTTTTTACATTATGTACCAATAACAAAATATCTTCAGCTTTTCTTAAATTATTTGTGGTTAAGACTCACTTAACACAGCAAACTCTGAAGTGCTCAATGAACCCAAGGCTCCCTCTCTCCAAGTGTCAGTGCATGACATAAAGCAATTTTAAAACCCAAGCGTCAACAGAATCAGAAGTCTCAAAAAAAAGGTATCTTTGTTCTAAGTTTCTGGGCCAGATTTTTACCTTTTCTACTTTGCTGCTGTTCCATTTTCTTCAATGAAGCTACGATGATTTATACCAGTGGAGGAAACAAGATGATATATCCCAACATCTATCTAAGTCTGAACTGCTCACCTGCCTTTTATTACTTTAATATGTTTGATGTTTAAATATGTTGCAATTTAGAATTTCAAATCCCTTTGCCTTTGAAAGCACTCAAAGCCTTATTTAAAAAAATATGACAACTAATCCTAGTTGGAAAGGAGCTCTGAAAATGTCTGGCTGCCTTTTAATAACATTTCAGCTACTGATGAATGTAAGGCAAGTAAAAAATGATACAGACCTGCCTGCCAGCCATCTCTCTCACTACAAAATCCTAATTATTTTTGTCTACTTATAACTGAGTTAGTCCAATACACTGGGAAATACTACTTTAACTTTTAGTTTTAATGATTCAACATTGCAATTATATTGCTAGCTAACATGTAAAATGAAAAAGGCTAACAGTTATGAGAGGTGTTAGTACTGGCAGCTGATCAGATTCCTGAAATATCAGCAACACCATAACAAATACTACTAGTTCTAGCAGATACAGCTTATTAAAGTTGTTGTGTCCTAGATATAGCAAAAGTACCAAGAAATGATTAACAACTGAGAAAAATAATTAAAAAAAAAGTTTTGTGTTTGAAAAAAAAAAAAGGAACAACAAAGATCAAAACAAGAAACCTTGACACAAATGAAAACACAGGTCTAAATCCTCCACTGGGGTAAATCTGGATGACTCCCTTGGCTGTAGAGCTAAGTCAGGTTAAGGCAGCTGAGAATGTGGCTTACTTCTGAGGAGAAAAGCTTACAATGTGCAACTTTCACAGATACCCACAAACATTGCAGTTCACCATTCACATTTCTTTCAACAAAGTGTATAAAAAAACTGAAGGGAAGAGGGGGAGGCAGAAGGCTGGGAAATGTTCTTACTATGCTTTTCCAGAAGTTAGGAAAGTTACAACACGATAAATGCTGGAAAACAGAAAGACTCAAGGGATCTCAATTTGGCAGATCAACAAAAAACTGTGGTGGAGATCAAATTTGTTTTATTCATCTTTGGCAATAAAAATAACTCTTTGCAGTACTGCAGCCAAAGTGTCACATGAGGCATTTATACCACAGCTTCTTATTAGCATGAAATTTAAAGAAAATTTCAGAGTATAAATTACAAGTAATGAAATAAGGAGGGGAGGGTAATCAAACTCTCCAAACAACACTTTAATTGCAATAGAGAAAATACAGTAGATGTATTTCTTTAATATGAATAATAAAGTGAGTAACTTCAAAAGGCCACTATTTGGTAACGTGGACAGGTTCAATATCTAAGTAAAATCCTGTAAAAGTGTATTGGTATTAGAAATTGTCTACTTTCAAAAATATATTTAAAAACTGAAGCTGTTTTGAACAGTATAGGCCACAGAATATTGCAGGGTCGCTCAGGTTGCCTGGTCCAGTGCTCTGAGCAGTTCACTGCCCTGCAGAAGAGTAGAGCTGCCCAAAACAGGGACGTTCACCTCACAGTCATATCTTGTCAACTCGGGCAACAGGTACGGTTCAAAGGAGGGCCCCAGCAGACGACTGGTCATACCTGAAAGAGATTAGTGAAGTAAGTCATAGTGCTGAGACCAGAAAGACGACTTCCTTCCTCTCCTCCTTCTTCTGTTTATACCACTTATAATTTCATTTTGTGTTTATGTCAGTGTGCCTCAGCCCACCAGCAGTTACAGGTTTCAGAGCAAACCTAAGTTCTGCCTTAAACTGTTGCAAGCATCTCACCCGGACAGGTCCAGTTTTTCACCTCCACCCCCAATTTAGATTGTTCTGAGAAAAATTATATTGGTGCAGATGAGGAAAGCTGTAGTAAATAACACAGTTTTTAAACAGAACATGTATGTGTCTCCTTTAATTACTTATTCTAACTTGAAGAAGGAATGTGTTAAGACTCTTAAGCTACAAGCCTCCTGTATCAATGCTGCTGTGAAATAGTTTAGTACAATTTAATCAGTTCCATCACAAGACAAGAATATGGATGAAGAATGACTAACTGGAGCTCCAAAGTAAAAATGTATGAAGTTTAATTGAAATGAAGGGCAAAAATACTTTTTCTTCATATATTCCAAAAGTAAACACTACAGTTTCACACTAAACAACAGAAGTAAATTTTTTCTCTAGGAAGCAACACGTATTTGGTTCTTGGTTTATCATGCTCCAGCATATTTTTTAAGTGCTTCCTTTCATGGAATCAGTACTGGAACTAAAACCCAATATTTTCCAATGTATTTGACAGCTCTTACCTGACGCTTTATGAGCTGGCTGGACAGTATAGTCCTGATAATGGGAACTGTAAAATGGAGGGGGAAATGCTCCTGCTTTCAAATTCTCACCAGGACTGCCACAGGTGAGTTGCTGCTGCTGCTGCTGAAGTTGGTTCATTGGATGGCTCAAACCTCTTGAGTTACAGACATATTCATCTGATTTACACAGTAGGGGGAAAAAAAAAAAAAGTTAAATTAAGCCAGTGTAGTATTTATACTAGATAATACTAAATCAAAGCAAAGTGATACTTGGCATGACAGTCACATGGCATTGGCATAGCTACATCTTGTCGTGAACAAAGCCCAGAAACAGCACCAGCTCTAGAAGTAGTATTGCACCCAAGATATGCTTGTGTATGGAAACACAATGTTGTAGAGATAAAGCATCAGTTCTAGCTCAGCGAGATCCACACCTTGGGTCAGCATGAGGTAAAGTCACCTCTGTTACCTCCAAAGCAAGGGTGTGAACATACATGAAACCATCTATTTGTTAGTTATGAAATATACCTTAAGTTGTTCAGTTTTTAGTGATACAATCTGATATCTGATTTTAGCTTAGTATAATATTTATAGAGCGTACTCACATTTCCTTTTGAAATAGTTTTTGGTTTGATTCATCCTGTCTTAAAATTGTGTTTCTATGTGTAACATTGCAAAACCACCTTCTTTTGTCTTACCAGTAAGAACACTTGTGCTGAGAGACTTTTTTTCTGTAACCAAGGAACAGTTTTCCCCTTTGAGAAATTTCATTCTCTTCCACAGTAGGTGAGATGGATTAATGACAGATGGATCTCCCTAGGAGGTGAAGCAAAACAAATAATTACACCAATGACAGTGGTGAGTCCAGTGTTGTGAAGGGGATGCATTTCTTGTGATTACCCCACTCAGTTGTTGCAATGTTTGCTCTTCATAATCCAGTTGTCGCTTCAGTTTCAAACTGTTTGAAAGAGCAATTCTCGCCGGACTTACATCTATACCTCGTTGCCCAAATGCATCCAGGGGCCTGTGGAGAAAAGGTCTCTGGGTGAGTAAGAAGGAAAGCAAATCTAATCCATTGTGTTAATTTATACAGATTCTTCTTTCATTTAAAGACATTGAAGGTGTCCTTGACACATGACAGCAGATAGACCTCAAATGTCAAATGTTTTTATTTCCTTTTGTTAGTCATACTACAAGCTTTGGAAACTTTTGACTTTTTGGATCAAAGAGTAGTGAAAGTCCAGCATAAATAGCCTCTAGGGATCTCCAGACAGACATAACAAGGCTGTGGAAAAGAAAGCCATGCTATTTTTAAGATTTTTGAGAGCCCTGACTACCCCTTGCTTTGCATACTGAAGATGAACACACAGGTTGCTGTCTGGGGACAAACCCTCTCTTTCCAGATGCATATTCAGACACTGGTATTTCTGCCAACAAGAAATCCCAGAATGCAAACTGCAGGCCAACTACACAGCTTTTTGTTTTAAAATGACCAATGCTATGTTATGTACCTCCTGAATCTTGTAGTGTGACTGGCACTGAAGACCCAAGAGCTAGAGAAACTTGCAGCTATGACAGGAAACTTCTAGGACAGTAGTCTCTGATATACATCTCATCGTGTATCGTTCACATGTGTAAGAAAAGTGAACAATGTGAGGAAGGGTTGTAGAGATACGCCAGTTATTTTAAGTCTTAGTTGTAGTATTTACATATGCCAACAATAAATGTACTGCCATCCTTCCCTCTCCCCTAGTTTCTGTTGTGCAAAAAATATGTATGTAAGATAAGAAAGTCTGCATGGGTCCCAGCTTTCTGCTGGACCAATAAGCCTTTTAAGTACTTTCCTTAAACTGCACAAAGTCAAGCAGGGTTTGCAAAATTACTGGTTTATTTTCTACCTGACCAGCAAGAAATCCATTCACACAGGCAATGAAAAAATGGCCCACTTCTGCATCCATGAGATTGACTGCCACTGGGAGAGCACCACACTAATTACCTTAGAGGTGCAAGCTGATGCCTATCAAAACAACTTACTCCAGCTGAACTGAGAAAAATAATTTTTCAACAATATGACTCTCCTCATCCCGCATCACCCTTTTAATAAAATACCACAAAAACTCTTACCTTTTTTTATATGTGGGCACACCTGGAGAATGCACTGGTGGCCCTGAGGAGGAACTTGATAGGGATCCTGAGTATTTGTCCATGAGCCTCCATTTAGCAGGAACATACTCTAATGGGGGATCAGGTGGCCACTGAGTATTTGGTCTTCCTCCCCTTGAAGACAGAGGAGTGCTGGCTTGGTCATGATATGGTGGCAGTGATGACCTGCTCATATTGTTGAAGAACACTGATGACAGGGACCCATGACCAGGGTTAATGTTTTTATTTGATAGCTTTGGGCAATATTTCTCTGGCAGGAACTGATTCTGTGAAGCAGAAGCAAGGGGTTGGAAGATGGAACTCATGCTACTTAGACTCTGCTGGGTATTTTGTGCACTTTCAGAGAGAGGATGTTCTTCCTGGCAGATGGGGCTGAGCTGGAAATCTTCTCCATCCATAGGAATGTAAGGAGCCAAAGTTTCAAGGTCCAGTTCATTGAAGTCAGTCTGGGCAAAAATAAAATAATTTAATAAAGAAAGAAGTAGTTAGTAATAGTTGTGGCAGTTGGTATGATAGGGAGTACTAGTAGATGTGAAGCTGAAAAATCACTGTATGCCAGACTTCCCTACGCAAAACTGGCCAGTTCCTGTTTATTACTAGCATACATATCTGTCACATCAGCAGCAGCAAGGACAACAACTAAAGGAAAAAAGCCCTCCCAGATAAGCAATATTTGCTAGAGCAGCTTGCATGCAGCCTGCAACATCAGTTTGAAATGAACTAGATCTTGTGTTTCATTATGCTTTGAACAACCTGCCTGCCAAGACTACAACATGTGGCATGTAGTTCAATCTCAGGCTTTTTAATGCTAAAATTCTAATACATAAAAAAAAAAGCACCTATGAATGAAAAAGTTTTAAAAAACGTAGTTGTAAGAACACTATTTTACTTAAATATGTTTGGTTTTGTTGGGTTTTTTTCCTTGGAGGACTAGTCATATTCAAATTTATTTCTCTTTGCGTTTGACCAGAGCTGAACAGAGAGGGAAATCAACATTGGCCCATCAGTCAGCTCATGACAGGGACACTTTTCTAATGCTAATTTTTCCCACCCAAGCTGTTGATGTGGTGGGACACACATGGGCAAGCAGGTGCTGAATCTGACAAAACTGAAGTTTGTGCATGCCAAGTCTTGCAATGAGTTTGATCCTGATCCACATTTTCCTCCTGTCTCTCCACTCCTATGCCTTTCACAGCACTGGCAACTTGTGGCATCTCACTTAGGCCCCAGCTACCCTAAACTTTTCATGGGATTAATCGAGGGTGATGAATATAAGCTCTGAGCTGCCAGCCAGCACAGCCTGTTGCTTTCTCTTCACTATAAAGGAGTATAAGCTCTTAACAGAGGCATTTCAATTAAGTATCTAAAGTTGGGCCAACACCTTTTTCACTCTTACTCGATGCAATGTTATAATAGTGGAGGATTAAGAGAGTTGTGCAAGTACTTGTCATACCTCTCTGAAATCCTCTAAGAGGTAAGACAAGAAGATATCCAAAATGACAGTTTTAATTTTGTAGCTAAAGGCGATACGTGCTATGAAGAGCATTCCTTTAAAATTTTGATATTTGATATTAGTTTACTTACATTTTGTTCTAGAAAGGATGTTTACTTGCTAGTCATTAGGATAGACTGAAAAAAACCCACAACTCTGATGCTGCTCATTTGCCTTATCCAGCTTACAAAAGCTCCTAATTGTGAAAGTTCTCTGCTGCTTCTTTCTTCTTGGCAGTGCCAAGGGACACCCTAAAGCACTTGTTTCAGAGACTTAGAGATAGAAATGTACATCCCAGCTTTTCAAAGTGCATTTGTTTGTTAGTGTTTTGCATCAAAGCTCTGGCATGTATGTGCATGCATATATGTCATCTATCTGCACAACCTACAAGCAGGGGACTTATTTTTATGGCTTTTGGAAGAGATATCAGTTCCTTACCTGTGAGGTGCACTGAGTTTTTGATTCTGTGTCCATGGCAAAAAGTTTTTCAATCACCTCAATCTTAAGATCTTCATCCACAGAACTGTAATAATCTCCTGGGCTGCTTGGCTGCACAGAAACAAGACTTTGCTATAAGCAGCAAGACAACCACAGTATTGGCTTAGCATCATGCCATTCATATTGTACTATTCATAACAGATCTTTCCTATGAAAAGCAAATGGTCAGCCTGTATGTACAGTAACTTCAGAACCCAAAACTGTCCAATTCTATAAAAAGATTTTCTCCAACACAAGATTACTTGTCACTATGAAACACAGGCACCCAATACAGGGACCTAGTTGACTCCTTAGTTTAAATGGGTTTTTTTGGAAACTCAAGACTAGGAACATGAAATGTACACTAATACTTTTGACAAAAGAGTAGATGTTCAGCAATACCTCAGTGCCTCTCTTAAGATTGGACATCCTCTACTGGCTAAGAATGGCTCCTACCCTTGGGGGCAACACCCTGAAAGCACGTTCATTCTTTCACTAGGGAACTCCATGGACCTGCTCTCAAAAGCATGAGTTGGGTAACCTTTCTAAAGGCTATAGCTTCTAGTTAACAAACAGAAAGAGGACAGGTCTGGGCAAATGTTGCTAATGACCATGTTATTTTACACTGGCTTAAGCCTAATTCCATGAAAAGTGGCAGCACGTTCTTCTACTAGTTGTTTTATGGGTTATTGTAATTACTGAGAGAAAATGAGGACTGCAATGTAAAGGCAGGTTATAGTTCCCATTTGATGTTTTTGCTATTGATGCTTAAGATATATGTGATACAGGAGGGATAACAGACACACTGGGCCTTGTTAAGCATTGAGACAGGACTGCTAACATGAAAACACGATCTACGTATAGTGATGGGACTTACAGACAAAACATAACACACATGAGTTTTTTATAGCATTTCTTACCGTGGAACAGCTACTGTTGCTGCTTGCACTTGGAGTACTGCTGCCAGGTGCAATCTGAGGCATTGTAAAGGATGGTATTGTCAGTGTGTCACCTTGTGCAGCGTGGTTTTTAGCTTCCACTGGCCATGCTTTGTTTGGTGTCAAAACAGCACTGGTGAAGACAGGGGCTTCCTCAAATTTCTGTGTCCCTGCATGGAGTTTTAACAATATTAATGGATCCTTTTAGGCTGTGCTGTGTTATGACATAATTACAGCTATTCAATGAAAGTAAACACTGCTCCTCGTTGCCATGACAATAAGTTGGCATAGACTTAATGCATGTTGTTTAGTCAGCAAGAAAGCCTGATTCTGCTCTCATTCACAGAAATTTTCCACTGATGTGAGCATATAGCCATCACTCCCAATTTGTACACACAGCAAACAGACCTTTGCCGATAAAGATTCTAAATGTAGGTTTACACGTGGTTCTTTGCTACACAAAAATTATTTATACAAATACTAACCAAAATCCAGGGAAATTATGGTATCGCCAGGAGTTGGTGCCAGCTGAGCAAGTTCTTCTGGTTCCTCCTTTAACTTAGTAAACAAGAAGTCGCTCTTCTCTGTCCCAGGGATGCTGGTCTCGTAGGCGGTGCTCATCGTCAGCAGGTGAGGCTTGAAGAGCGATTCCGTTTGGTCCATGGAGAACACAACATCGTTCTTCTCAATTTCACTATCAAGAAAACAGGTTTTAGGCATTTTGCACTCTAAAAAAAAAAAGAGATGCAGGTAATGTGGGCAGTACAAGTTCTCTAAAGCTGGGGCCCTTTGAAGCGTTTTGGCTTCTCAGTTGCATGCCAGGCTCTCGGCAGGCAAGGCACGATTCCAGCGTTGCTGAGCACCAGCATCTCAGATGACGCAGAGTGTGGTTCAGGACTTCTGTGGGAATAGTTGGGGCTTTGTTGCTCTGCTTTTTTAAAGGGATGTAGTCGAGGCTATAGTGACCCAGACTACCACTCAAACAAGTATTTCCTATTTTGGCCTCATCTAGGACTAAAACCACTTGAGTTTTGCCAAACAGAGGTGAAACTCCTTATTGGTCCTGATTTTGAAGGGGGCAAAAAGCTTCTTCTAGCAACGTAAGATACAATTACTACTTAATTTTATCTCCCTGTCAGAACATTAGAAAAACAAAACACATTAGTAGTTGTGTTACCCAATAAAATCTTCAGGACAGGCTTTATGCTCTGTTTTCTCAGCAGAGCTAGCACTCTGCAGAACAGAAAGTCTGTGGGGTATTTCAACAAGTGTGTATGGGACCGGGCATGCCACATTTTTCATCCATGTCTAACATCAGTAAACAAGACCGAACAAACACGACAGAACTGATTTCAGAATAACAACACTGAATAAATAAAACCTTCAGAAGTTCCTCTGATTATTGAATTTCTTCCAGTACGTGAACCCAAACGTGGTTCCTCTGTCCCATACAACTTACCTCAGCACGTAGTTGACACAGACGATACACTGAGGCTGTAGGTTGCGCGTATTGTAAATCACAGTTCCTTGAGTCTCCAGCCACACGTACCCACCATGCTTGGCGAGCATGCGGTACTGGCCCGTCACTACTTGACCTTTTGTGCACACTGAGGAGGCAGAGACACATAAATAATGCAGCAGGACAGGAACAGCACAATACGTAACATTTGTTTTAAATAAACACGCTTCTGAGTTTTCATTATGTAAAACTGCACTAAGATGTTTGTTAGCACGGATGCTTAACTTTGGAAAAATCAAGCCATTTTAAATGTAAAAGGAGCTGTTTGTTTGATGTTTCCACTGAAGATCGGGAATTTGAGGTCTGGCACTCGAGTTCTTCAGATGGCCTGACTATTCAGATCAGAGTGTGGGATTTTTAGTATTTCATATAAGGTCTGAACTAACCTAAAAAGACTGCATGATGAATCCATGTTTCTTGGGCTCCTAAGTTGATCTGTTGTAAAAGTGACTTTATCTAGGTGATGGATAAGCCCATGAGTCAGATGATTTAAAAGCTGTATTTACAAAAACGTAAACATGCTTAAATCTATACCTCTCTATTTTTTTATAGGTTATAGTTAGGACCTGGAGATACTAACACCACAAATAAAATGAAGGTGTCACTTGCCGGTCTTAAGAGGTTAAAGAAGTAATATCACTCCTAAAAAAAGTATTAAAATTCGGACCAGTAAATGGGACTGTTTTGCCTAGGAGAAAAAAAAAACCGCTGAACTTCAGTATTTCTTTGTCTGCTTAAACTGTGTTGTTTCGCTGCAGTAGCTTGAAATTAGCCACCTAGAAGGTAACAAGACCCATGTGACAAATCAAATAATGTTTATTTAACTCAAAATATTTTTTTTTGTGCTGGCCTTTGCTTTTGAAGCAATAAACTGACAATAATACAGCTCAGGTTTAAAATAACACCCCCTGCCCCTCAATTTTTGTAATATTTGAAGAGAATGAGTTTTCAGTATGGAGTTTTGGCCTTTTGAGATGTAAAGTTTTATGATGTCCTGTGTTGTTGTAAATAATTTCCTTAAAGCAATGATAATTATAATGCATTTCCCAGTTGTCAGCTGAGGAAAAATATTGTTCAATGGCAATAAAGTTAGTGCTGAAGTATGCAAGCAGTACTTGTACTAGTATAAGTTTGTATTTGTAAGCAGACGTAGTCACACCAAGTACCACAACTGGGTACTGGCTCAACTAAACCTTTGCCTACACTGGCAATCTTTCCTTTTAAACAGCTTTTATGCCCTAAGACACTATGCAATCAAAGTAATGCCCTAAAAATAATGCAGTTTGACTCAGAAATGCTAGAAACTTGACTCCGCAGTCTTTGTACAGAAAAACTCCTTGTGAATGTGGCCATTAGCAGAAGCTATTTATTGTCAGTCTCTCCTACGTCGCCACCATACAAATGTACAAATCCAGGTCTGTGAAGAGTAACAACTGTTTTGCAGATAATTGTTGCTGTGTTTATCCCTCTGTCTCTGAAGTTTGTTTGTTTTCTTCCTAGAAGTATTTAATCATCCTTCATTTAATTTATTTAGACAAAGTAGAACATTACTTTTATTGATTAAATACTTCTGGTGGAACAAAATCAAAAGGCTTTCATTTCAGTGTTTTAGTGACTGCACTGTTCTGCTCTGCTTGTGAAACATAATTACACTGCTTCCTAATCATCAGCTCATCAATAAGAGTCACAATGTAGGCGCCTGTTACATTACAAAGAAGCTTTTTACTGCTTTAATCTTTTTTATTATTATTATTCACAGCATGTCATGTTCTGATATAATAAAGTACAGCAGAATCCCTCCGTGAGGTAATCTCATAAATTACTAATACACTTGTAACTGCTGACTATTTTTAATGCTACATTTAAGGTCCTGCCTTCAGTGTGAACTTCTCACTTGTTTTTTTTAAAGAATATGTTGCCTACATCTTTACAGAACTAGTCACATCTCAATGAAATAGGCTCCAGGTATATTCCTTATCTTTGGGCAGAGAAAGGCAGAAGGCAGGGATGAATTTAACTGAACACAACATTTGTTTTGAATTGCTGAGAGACACTTAAGAAATATGATTCACTTGGAAGGCTTGGAGAACTTGTGCTACGTAATAGCAAGCGTCAGGTCCCAGATGGTGACATTCAGCTCCCTTCTGAAGTCAATAGCAAAACTCCCACTGCCTGTAATGGCAACAAGGCCAGACTCTAAATGGAAGTGATTATAGACTATTAATCGCTGACCTGAAAATAAAACACTGCAGTTAATCTTTTGTGTAAATTTATGTAACAAGATGGAGATTTTCATCTTGCTTGCATAACAAATGAAAAACTGGATATGCTAAATACTGCCAAATGCACTCTAATCTTTCATTTCATGGTGACTAAGACTTTTGTACTCTATATGCAACTATACTTTCAGCCAAGAACACAAACACTATTGTGGCTTCCTTGAATGTGAGGTTATTTCACCTCAAGAAAAGAAACAGCAACACTGCAGTACAGTAAAATGGCAGTAAGCATGATTTATCACTAAATTAGAAGGAAGGAAAGGGAAGGACTTCTGCTTCTAGCTAGACACTCATTTGAGATTCTTCTCTTCAAACCTCAGTCCCCTTCCTCTATTTCCTATGCATCTCCATGTATAAATGACCATAGCCAGGAAGAATGAGTAAGTTCTGTATAGCTGCATGCTAGGAAGAGCTAGTAAGTTGTGTATAAGCTATATAGCTGCTCAGCTATCCTGTGCATTAGACAACATCTCAATGGCACACATTATGATGCCTAGGGATTTCCTGTTTAGAGAACTTATGTGTTTTCCAAGTCACAGCTTGCTGTCACTTTGCCTTTGTGGTTGTCCTCTGAGTTGGTAAGAAGCCTGACTGTCCCAGAAGACATGGGAAGTACTTATCTTAGAAAACCTGAAGGGGTCAAATTTGCTGGTGATGTAAACTGATGGTTCTGTTGTGGGCACAGCTTTTGGTCCTGTGCTTCCAACAGTAAAGACCATCCATGCTGATTCTGTGCTATCATAAACACTATGGAGCAGTTTCATCCTAAATATTTATAACCTGCACAGTGCCTTGAGCACTTTTTCTGGTATAACTCACCCTGCTAGACTTCCCCATGCCTTCATTCTCTTCTTGATCAGTCCTCATGCCCAACAGCAAAAGTTGGTAGGACATGACCCTTTTCAGTAGGCACAAATGGCATCTAGACATACATTCTGCACTACATGAGGTGAACTGAATTGCTAAAGTAAGGAGCAACCTCAATCAATGTTGGCTCAAGGTGGGTACTAGAAACTCTCTGGAAATCTTTACATGTCCAAGTCCCAGCACAGTCCTCCCACATAATTAACGAGATGGGGTAATCAACGAGGCCTCTCTCTTTCTCCTGTTACCAAAGAGATTGCCAGCTCTCATTTCATTCTCTCCCTGGCATTGTCCCATTCTTAGAAATGCAGCTCAACGATTAAAGCAACAGTGCAGCATAGCCCCTGAGTTCTCAAAATGACTCTCAATAGCCCAGCACAGGATATGGATATTCTCTCTATGAATATCACTGATTTCATTTTCACTGTTAAAAACACAAATACACAAGAAACCATTTTAGCAAATACATTCCCAGACAACTCAAACAAGTATGGTTTGATTGTGTTGTTGTTGTTTTATTTTCCTTTTAAGCGGCTCTGGAAACAGGATGATTCATACCAACACTGTTTTACAGCACACAACTTTAATTACTGCCAAACATTCTTTCAAGTAACATTTCAACTCAAAACTGTCCTGAACCCTTGCCATTGGAGCTAATGCATATCCCCTTCTCCCCTTGAGGTCAAACAGTTATTCTTTACTGCTGCTTTTCCCTGGGAAGTATAGAAATACTTTCTGTAAGGCTATTTGCTGGGCAATTCCCTACAGACATGACCTAAGTCATGGACTTTTCCTTAAGGACAGAGACCCTTAATCATAATAAGTACAAGGTGTTTGGGGGTTTTTTTGGTTTTGTTTAGCTTGTGGACTCCAGCCTCAGAGGTTTTTGTTGTTGTTTTTTTGTTTTTATAAAAAGAGCATCATCAGACGTTTTAGTGTTGCTGAGAACTCTCTTATACACCATTTCAGTGGCTGTAACAGCCAAGAGTGGGAAATGTCATTGTACTTTAGTGCACCATGTTGTCTCCAGCCAACTCTAAGGACAGATACTGGAGATTTAAATCAAATAATTTTAAGACAACTTATGTGAGAGAGTGAGGAAGCAGAACTGTGTGGCCTGCTGAAGAGAGGGAGCTGATCTTGGATCTGATGTCTGCTATGGAAATAATTTGGATACTTTACATTAAAAGCAGCTAAAACTGGCAGTTCACAAAGGCATAAGAATAATAATAAGAAGCTGTTCCTGGCAGTATGTATTATGTGTATAATGAATATCCCTTTTAGAAAGCCTCCTTGAACATCTGTTTTGGGTGGGGAATATAGTTGTTATTTGGGAACAGAAGACAGACATTCAAAAATACACTGCAATAAGCTCTTCCTATTCTCTTTACAGCTGCTCTCCTGCTGAGCCCAATGGCACACCAGGATAATGCCACCAGTAAACGCACTTCTCACTGGGCTAGTACTGCCTACTCTACCATCCAATTTTTGTTTTAATTATAGCAAAAATCAGACCCTCCAGAAAGATCAGCAGTGGGTTTCAGCAAGTAAGCATGGCAACATATAAGCTTTTTTGCAAAGCATGAATACTGTATTTTCAACTACTTTTTGAGGTACCCACAATCCGTGCTTTATATGCAAACTATGAAGAAAAACAATAAGGTGACTTACAGTTCTGGTGACTCTTGGTCATACTCTCCGAGTCCAGGGCATGGTAGAACTCATAGGCCGAACGTCCCAGCAGCTCCTCTGGATGGTATCCAATCAATTCTGTAATTCTTGGTTAAGGAAAAAACAGGTATTTAAAATTTAGGTGAATGTAGCCTTATGCTTACCTGTGCAGGGAAGCAAGCTATCAGCTCTAGTCCTCAGACTAACAGAATTACAACCACAATATGAGAAATTCTGAACTTCTGAACATATGCGAAGCTGTAGAGGACCTATGAGCATATTCTGAAATATTTCCATGTTCAGAATAAACTGCCTTTTACTGCTACTGGAAAAATCACTGCTTACAAAGTTCTTAAGCTGTCCACTACATGCAGAAACTCCCAAATACTGTAATTCAAAATCAAATGCATGTGAGGGGGGTAGTGGTTGGTACCATGAGGTTTAGAAGTATGTGTACATTTTAAAAACATAGAGAAAAAGGTTAAATAACTAAGTTGGATATTGCATTGAATAAAATAAAAATGCAAGGTGAGACATTAAAGGCAGTTGAAAGAAAAAATAAGCTCTGCCACTTAGTGTTTCTCAAGTATACGAGAACTTTAGCATATGGATTAGGTTACTTGGGTGACTAATCCACAAACTAAGTAGGATTTTGCACAAAGAAAGGTATGATCTCAAAAACTAGACTTTTTTTCAGAGCCTTTTTTGAGTACACAGGGAAGGCAGGATTTCTCACAAGTTCCTGACTACATGAAAATAGGTCATTGGACTGTGCAGATGATTTTTCTCTAGTGAAGGGGGTGGAGGAAAAGTGTGCTTTTTTTTCTTAAATTCAATTTGAAACACCATCACACAACTTTACAGGCAAAACTGTTACATAAAACTAAATAAAATTTTTAAAAATCATCTATATGTATTCAAAATCAAAGATATAATATCTTCTGGGAAAAGAAGGAAACATGACTGTTTTACAAGTCAGCCACAACACTTAGATGCCTTTTCATAGCTTTTAAACTGCAGTAACAATCTGTAACACTGCAGAGAGTAGTATCCAAAATGACTACAAACCAACTGCTAAACTGTCATAAACCTTGAAAAGTTGGAAGGTTTCCTCAACATCTTGCAGCACATCAGTGGTAGTGCTCAAGTTTTATGCCAATCAAGTCATGCCCTTGGAAAGGCTTTATCTGCCACCACCACGTCTGATTAGTGGTGTCGCTACTTTTAAGAACCACATCCTCAGGTTAGTGTGCTCCCTGGAAGGACAGCCTTGGCTCAGCCTTCCAGACACAAGCATGTCTTTACAAGACAGACATGTAAATACTGTAAAACAAACAATGCAAGAGCATGGCATTCATCTCCTGGATCCCCCTCCAGCAAGGAAGACACAGAAGATGGAGCTATTTTGTGTATGGTTTGAACGCCAAGGCATTGAGTCAGCTTTTCCCTTGCTTCCACAGAACAGTATATAGCTCATACCCCCAGGACACCTTGGTTTTGTCACTCTGAAAAATACTCTCCTGAGTTCCATGGAATGAACTTGGGTTTATAATGGTTCAGTTGAGCAAAGGCTTTAGTTGGTTTTATTTAGATCCCCCTTGAAGACTTAACTCTTTATGTTTACAGTTTTATTTACACTTACAGTTAGACAGACAAAGGGGAAATTCTTCAACCAGCTCTCAAAAAGAGGTTGTTTTTTTTTACTCTCTTCTCTGACAACCTTCTGAGCTTTTTTAATTGCACCCCAGTCAAATCTGTAACTTTTCTCTGAAACAGCAATTGCTTTTTCTCTTTTAATAAAAGTAGAAGTTCTGATAATGAGTTGGTCATCAGAGCTGAACCTTCAGGAGAAAACATCAAACAGAAGGAGCCCTACTGAAAAAGTAAGGCTCCCAAAATACTGTTGCTGCTTGCCTTTATACAGTCAGCTGGGACACACTAGTGTAAGAGGTCAAGGGCTTCTGCCAGGACCAGTGTAAATATACAGTTTTTAAAAACAGAAACTTGGACCTTTGGTTATATAATGGCATAGTATCATAAAACCATCCAGGTTAGTTTGGAGCTCATGACAAGGAGGAAGTTTTAAAAAAAAATAATAATTAAAAACAATCAGGAAGTTGAGAATTTACTTTTAATTCAGTCACTAGGAGCTGAGAGCGTTCTTGCTATAAAATTACCCTGCTTGTCCTTCCATAGAACTACTTGATCACAGAGGCTTGATCCTCCTCTGACAATAGATCTAATGTAATCTCGAATGAAAGTTAGCAAGTGGTGGGTTGGTATCTTTTTACTATAACCAAGTAAAAAGCATGCAGAAAGACAGGAGTAAGATATCAAAGAATTACCCACAAACCCCACAACACTGGCCAAATTCTAAACCTGTCTCCATCACATCCATCCCATGACTCTCCCAAGATGTTCATGGAAGAAGACTGGCCACAGCTGAGAGCCTGAAGCATCACTTGGGCCAGGAGGCAGCGAGTGCTTCAGCAAAAGTCCAGCACTAACCTCACCTGAGCACTGTTTTGAGGTTTGACAGTGAGGTGGGCCCTCTAAACTCCATGTGCTTTCCACAGGAGCCTTATCCTGACTGAATACACAGAGTTAATACACTAAATGTAAAAGAAAAGGCATCCCACAGAGCTAGGAGGAGGAGTACACACTAAGGGTGTCACAGAAATGTATATGCCCCATGGGACCAAAGGGTCATTTACAAAACCCGAGTCCAGAACACAAGACTTCTACTTTTGCTTAGACACCAGACAGAAAATTGCTCTTTGGGCAAGCTGTGGAATGACAAAATTGGAAAACAAACTGTATAGTGGTTTTGGATGGCATTCCCGCCATGGCACAGGCTTTGTGTTTCCTTTGTGTTTGCAAAAGCTAAATTGGTGCTAATAGGATAATAGCAATTTTTGTTGAAAAGAACAGGTGGGCTGAGAGGCTGTTTATTCTCTCCTTAACCACTTGTTTCTGAAGACACAAATACCTCTGGGGGACTCTTAATTTTGTCAGACTGGCCCATCAGTCTTCTGACCTAAACTTGTCACAGTGATGTACTGAGGTCAAAATCTCAGAAAACATGTTAAAATGGTGGGCAATAGCCCTCTGCAGTAGCAGATCTGTTCCAGGTACCACTACTTAAATGCTTTTTGAGCACTACCTCAGTTTCTCTTAATATGCCTGTTTCTTGGGATGTAAGTTTAGTGCTTAGGATACACAACAGAGACACAAGCATCTGAATCCTATTTCTAGATTTGTACAACCTTGCCCTACTTTATGTCTTTGAGGCACAGCAAAGCAAACAAAGCTCCCTGCTTCAAAGGCTACAACTCCTACCAGATGAGCTATTTCAAGGTTTGATTGTTTTTGAAATTGTGCATTTCTGTGTCTTTATAGGAGCACAAAGTTTTTATTGTATACCTTTCTTGAGTTAAAGTAGTATTGTAAGAACCATCAGGACGAAGTTAGGCTCTTTGTGACAAACTGCTGCAATGTTTACTGCTCATAAAAAAAGAGCTGGGTGTGTATTTGTTGGGTGTGTGTGGACTGTGTGTGTGAGGGTATGGATCTCTTAACAAAGACTTTCTGTATTCATACTGTTACCAAGTTATTGAAGTTAAATTGGTCTTGACCAAATAAACAAACAAAGTTAAAATTAAAGCAGAATGAGTTTAAAAAAAAAAAAGAAGAAGGAGAAAAAAGAGGAAGGAGAGGAGGAAGGAGAGGAAGAAGGAGAGGAGGAAGGAGAGGAGCCAAACAAAGCCACTAAGCCTGGGGTAAAGCACTCTGACAGTTTGCTGGAGCAGACAGCAGGGCAGTCAGGCAGTCCTGCCAAGCACCCCCATTTCCTCTTGAAAATACTAATGGCTTCTTCTACTCTAAGACATACCAAAGAAAAAGAAAAGGAATAATCAAAGTCCTTGGAATTCATCTCTACTTCTCAGAGGGAAAGCTGGCCTGATCAGGTGTATCTGCCCTGCTAGGCAAAGTAACTAGATGGGTACATAAAAAACTTCACCAGGACTTTGTTCTACTCATTTTATCTATCTAAATAAAAGTTTCATTATTAACAAAAGAAGTTGGCCATGTTTTTTTCTTAAATATAGCACGTACCAAAAGCCAGTTTTGCCAAATGCAGACTTTTGGCTTCAGAAAAGTGTTCAAGGCCAGGTCAGATGAAGCTCTGAGAAACCTGATCTAATGGGAGGTGTCCCTGCCCGTGCAGGGGGTTTGGAACTAGATGATCTTTAAAGTCCTTTTCAACTCAAACCATTCTATGGTTCTGTAATGACTAACACTATTGACACTGCATCTTCCTGCATCATCCTCTTCTGCATCACCGTGCATCCTCCATTGCTCCTTTTTTTCTTCAACTCTTCCATTTAAATATTCCAATCAAGAAAAAGTAAAAATAGACTCTAATTAATTTGGGTTCTTGTAACCATGGACATAACTTCCCCAAAGCAAGCCATGCTCTCATAGTAATGGTGAACCCGCTTTTCAGTGCTAGTGTCGGGGAACTGGTTTGTGAGACAGCGTTCTGATCTGCCATCTGCACATCTTGCCCTGTGCAGAAGAGATATGTTTTCTCAGCCTTCTCACCTCTCATGCATGCTGCCCACAGCAATTATGGGCAAAGAGGGCTTCCCCCTCCCCTCCCCAGCATCCCAGAGAGGTCGCAGGGATGAAGATGAAAAGCCAATGCCATCTACAATGCCAGGTTTCCCTCCCTACTTTCAAAACCATGGTACTTTCCAAAACACAGCATATGTTTTTCTTTTGTTATGCATAAAGCAAAAAGGCTGGGACTGTATGTGCTCGGACACCTGAAGTAGTTTTGGGGTTTTCTATCAAGGTCAGATACAGTTTTCACTTTTGTTTTGTGTATTTTTTTGCCACAGAAACATATTGCTGTTATTTCTATCTAGCCAGAGCCTCAGTTGCTCTGCACATGAAAATAAACTGAGCATCAGCTGTGCCACCAAGGTAACAGAACTCCCTTCATGCAAAGACTGTCCTTTTTTTCTGACAAGAAACACCCTCAGAGGAAATCTTCCCCAACACAAAAGCATTGTGCTGCTTAACTAAATCCTCACTTGGATTACTGAATTGTACCACTGATCAGCATTTCCGTATTGTGGCTAAAATAAGCCTTCCTGTAAACCACTTAGCCCAGATAAGTGGAGAAGGGAACATTTTTGAATTGCTCTCCAGGAATGGCTGAAGCAGGCATTTAACAGAACAATCTATTTTTTAATATATATATTTCACAAACCTTTCTTTACAGGCTCATAACATTGCAAAAGATGTTTTAAGAATACAAATGTATCCCACCTAACCACTGGTAAGTCATAGGCCCCCATATATAAATTATTTTTGGAAGGCCAAACACCCGAGCTAGCATCTCACACATTTTGAATGAGGGCAGGCCAGTCTTGCCCGCTTCATATCACATCTGTCATGTACACTCCTGAGGAAAAGCCAAAAGAATCAAGGCACTTCATGCCAGCCAACTAGTTGTTGTTAAAAAGTGTTGAAAGGTAGCCAGCCTGTATTTTGCATGTTGCTGTATTGCAGACAGAGACTATGGGTTTTCCTAAGATGACAGATGTAATTCTCATTTTCCACAAGGATAAGTTTCAGCTTCATGTACAAGAGCAGCTCTTTTTTGTACCCACTTGAGCTTCATGCTGAAGGTGGGTGCAGCCATTTATTAAGGTCCAGCATGGCTGCTGTTCACTAAGGTGCTTCCCTCAGAAATCCTAGAGTTTCTCTAACTGAATGCCTCAAAAATAAAAACTTCATGCCTCCTCGAAGCAGATCTGTCCATGTCAGACAAACTGCAAACGGGATACTCAGGTCACTGCAGAAGCCTAGGGGAAGCACGTTGGTCTCAATTATACCAGCCCTGAACTGGAAAGACACAATCTCTTATGGAGAAATAAGCTGTGTCAGCCCTGCTGCTTCACTGAAGAAAGGCTAGAGCAGGTTGGAAAGGGTTTAGGCATCTGACTGGCACATGGTGCTTTTCCTCCCCCACTCCTCAGCCTGGATTTACATTCCTGCCATAAGCTGCTCCTTCAATGCAGTTTGTATAATAGAACTGAATTTGATAAAAACAGCTGAGTGTTTTTCCATTTTTATGTGTCTAGGGATGTGTTGCCTGTTGGAGAGAAAACAACATCCCTCTGGGAGAGAAGCAAGAGCCAGGAGGTTCTACTGGGAAGAACCCTGAAAGGTGTGTGAGGTCTCTGCCTTCTGGCTGGCTGACTTTTTACAGCTTTATCAAAATCTCAATAAAACGTGAATGAAACATGTCCAACCAAAACTATCTAGTAAAACATGTGCTGGTTTGTTGCCTGGTTTTAAAGAGAAATCTCTGAAATTCCTTACAAGCTAAATCCTCCAGAGGAAGCTGCTGTATTTCACTGCCACATGAAAAATTTTCCCTGTAAATCAACTCCCGCTATTTAAGACACAGCATAACATTTCATTCTTTTTAAAATAAGCATATGTATCTTTAATGGGATAGCATCAGTACCTCTAATTCTCATTTATAACTCCTTATGCATCAAGTCTGGCAGACACATCTGAATGCTGTAACACAGTGAAATCCTCTGTTACTCTCCTCTAACCTGCCACTGAACAGCCCCAGTAATTCAAAGGTACATTGCTTTTAATGAGCCACTAACATATTGTCGCCTCCCCCCCACCCCAGCAGCAAAATCCTATTGATATCTCAATATTTTCATCCTAAAGGTATTAAAAAAGACGGAAAAAAGTGATTATATCTGAGGACATTTCTAGTTACAGCACACTTGCTGCAAAATTCTCAAGAGAGGTCAGAAGAAGGTCAGTCACAAGTTTCACACTTGTAGTCTCGCTTTCATGCACAGCTGCTAACACTGCTAGTTTATACGGTTGCTTCATCACATTGTTGAAAATAATCTTGCTAAGCACAGGTTTTAAAAAAACCTTTTAAGGATGAAAAAAAATAACCAAGATCTCTGTGAGTTTTCGCATAAAAGGCAAGAATACAGATCATCTCATTGATAACCCTCCAGACCTCAGCAGTCGCTAGTACCTCTGAATTTCATAGAATCAATGAGCGGTTTGAGCTGGAAGGGACCTTCAAGATCATCTAGTTCCAACCTCCCTGCACAGGCAGGGACACTTGCCACTAGATCAGGTTGCTCAGAGCCCCATTCAACCTGGTCTTGAACACTTCCAGGGATGGGGCTTCCACAACTTCCCTGGGCAACCTGTTCCAGCATCACATCAGCCTCATAGTGAAGAATTTCCTCCTGTCATTAGACAGAAAACTTGATGTGAAATTCAGGAATGATCTCAAAACAAACATCAAACCCACAGCAGTACAGACAGGACTTTCTGGGAAAATGGAACAGGAGGACACTTAATGGGAAGGGATCTCTGGCTTACTCACACGCAGGAAAGATTGGTATCACAACGTGTAGACAGGGAGAAGAGGTAGATGGTATGAAATGCTACAGGGAAAATCAGGCAGGCAGAGATGAGGGAGATCTCCATTTTTCCACCCAAGAGGAAAAGGTAGAGAGTGGAGGACAGAGCCCCTTGCTTGACCCGGTATCGTCCCCTCCCCTTCATTTTGTCACTAAAAGGAGCAGATAGATAACCAGCAAACATTGTTTGCTTTTCATTGAGCAAGAGGCTGCAACTCCATTTCAGAGCTGCAGATGCTCTGGATGCTTTAGCAATTCTTAGTTGATCTAGAGCATAAAGTACTTTCCAGCTAACCAATGACAGCATCCTGGGCCAAACCAATCGTAAGGCAGTCCTTGACTAAGGTCCATAAGGCATGTCATTGGAGGCATTCTCAAAAAAATGAGGTCAGAAATCCTGTGTACTCTTCAGTTTGTTAAAACTCAAGAATTTAACACTGATGGCTCGAAGCTGCCTCACCTTCTGCCACTGAACTTGAATTCCTCACTGAGCAGGAGGAGGAACTAGAGCAGGAGTACTATTTGCATAAACTGAGATTTGAAATAGATTAAGTGATTGGCTGAATGGCTCTCTTGGTAACAGACTGAACTTCTGTCTAGTCCCTGCTTACCAGGTCCACACAGGAGGATTTTTGGAAGGACTGCTTGCTTTGCTTAAGAAGATAGAAACACTCATGGAAAGGAAAAAATCAGTGGAGTTTACCTGTCATCACAGTAGGTAAATTTCATGTCCATGCTATGGCGACTCAGGAAGGTCTTGCTGTCCAGGGGAATATCGATGTTTGAAGGATGCTGGATAGGCTCACACATTATTATAAGGCAGGTGAGAAGAGGCTCTTTATAACCACACAGAGTGTGAGGAGGGCAAGTGTTATACACTTTAACTTGTCCAGTGCAGTGCAAAACCTGAAAGAATGATTTTCAAATGAGAAACAAACTTAGAATGCACTTTATGTACCCACCAAAATGCTTTCTAAAATCGAAAACACTTATTATGGCTCAAATATAGTACCTTCCATGTGGCAGACTTGAGGTTAACAGTTCTGCCTCTGTTGGTAACGGTGCATTTCATCCTCATGAAGAAGTCACGCTCAGTTGACATCTCTTTGCTTTTCTTTCCAAAGCCTGGACCTGTACAAGGGAAATGAGAAATTAGCCTTCTCAGTTTTGCTTCTTGATTTCTGCAACTTGCAAGCATGAATGATTCAATAGAAATAACAGACAGATTCTCAGATAATTTATATGCAGAGACCATCAAAGATGCATGGACCAATGAAGAGCAGTTTGTACAGCTGACACATAAACTTTAAGTGGAACTTAAATAGGATTTTGTGCATCTAAACCTATATTTTAGCTTGCAGTACATAAATCTTTGCAAAGCATTAAAAATGAAAACATTATACCTGATTTGATGAAAGGAAAACACTAAATAAAGAGTTCTTAGTGCTATAATATATAAGCAATATTTGGTAAAACCATATGTATCAGCAAAGTATTGAATAACAGTTAATGATTACTCTAGGAATAAAAATTCCCTTTAGCACAACTACCAAATCTCTACTGCCAGCCAATTACTTCATTCACTTATTTAAAAAGCAAACAGTGACTCTCTTCTATTTTCATTATTACCATTTTTCAGACTCAGATTCTCTCGAATTTCTTCATGGTCACATGGATGAGTGAAGTCAAAAATGCTGTGTCCAGTTAATTCCACCTGTGCAAAAGTAAGAACTATATTTAGCCAAATAAAAGCAACTAATAGCATTTGTCTGTTTTTAAATACCACCTATTCAGAGGAGACTGGTCACTAGAACGTGTTGTGCATCAACAGCAGCTTCGGGCTCATTTCCAGGATTTTTCAGAGAGGAACTAAGAGGAATCACAACTGCCAAATTTGCCCGTGGTCTGATCAGTGGTGTGCAGCAGCAGGTCAGAGTAGGTTTAACCCAGTCTCTTTTATCAATGTTTTGCGCTGTGTCCTGTATTTAACCTGTTTACCTTGACTCCACAGCCACATCAAATTGGTGACTCACGAGGGTACACTAAAGAACACATACATCCAACCACAATCCTCTGAAGATTTTGATTGTCTTTAACAACAGCTCAGTCCAGGTGTGAGAGCATGCAGACTGGGAATCAGGAGAACAGCCTTCCCACTACAAAAGGTGCCCCTGTTTTTCTAGTCCCCCTAAACCATCTGCTCTGTTTGCTGAGATCTAGCAATGCTCACAGGCACACTGTGACCCTTCCTTTGTTTATCCTAAGCGTAACTTCTCATTTTCTCCCCCAGCTAATTCTCTATCTTTGGATTTACAAGTGTGGTTACAGTCAGCCTCAGTTATTTTCAATACTGAAGGAGAAAGCACCCCAAATGACAAAGCAGAAAACAGGGGAGACCCAAAAGAGCAGCTCTCTCTCCTCTGTCCCTTAGCCTAAGGCACAAGTTGCATAAATGCCCATTCTCCTCTACATGGTGATATATATCTAGAAAGGCAAGATTGCAGTCATCAAATACACTATAACTTTGATAGCGAGAAGGAAAAAACACCAAAGTGTTTTCTGGTGTTCAGGGTACCTGCCTGAGTAACAAGAAATTATATTTTCAATCTTTTTGCAGTGACATACAGCTGTTTTCTTGCATTTAGGCATAGGATTCATTTCTAGGAATTGTATTACAGAGACAGGAAAATGTTAGGGAACGAGTTACCTGGGTAAGACCCATGTATTTGTTGACATTCTCTGACAAGAAGATCATGTCTCCATCCTGTGTTACCACGGCAATAAATCCCTCCAAAGCTTTCAGGTACAAGTTGTCCATTTGCTGGTCTGCCTCTAGTTCATTCTCGTTGTCAGCACATACTGAGAAAAAAAACAACCAAGAAAACATCTGAAGTCTTCACCACCATAGCCAGCCTTTTTCAACACAAACACATCGGGTTATGAGGCAACACGATATTTTCCTGCTGTTAGAACTTCTTTCTACAAACCTGGTCTGGTGGGGCCTTGCTTAAGAAGCAAGCTATATGCACAGTGTACAGAAGGGATGTCCTAATCTCTAGAAAAGTATTTTTCTAAACATCTTGGCAAATGCAACAGACCCTGTATTAACTGTTAGTGTGTTTCTACAAGATATGTTTTCAGTACATAACACCTATACACCCAGACACTGCAGCACCTCTTTTTCCCTA
>NW_009954543.1:1179365-1194084 GCF_000747805.2 Chaetura pelagica
TTCCCTACATTCTTTTGGCCCTGTGCAATCTTTATATCTCCTAATAGGTACAAAGTATAGGGCAAATCTTACAGAAGGTGAGTAAATCTGTGCATTCCTAACAAACATCTAACAAGACACTTCCATCGGGTCAAATTTTCTAAGAAGTTAAATTACTTTTCCTATGGAAGTGCCTGTTAACACTACCTTTAGGAAAAAAAAACAACCTTGAAGCTCTTCCAGCAGAAGCTCTCTTTCATCCCAGATCCATTCTACTGACACCTAATTTTTCATCTGCAGATGTCACAACTGCATGCCACTTCACCAAACTCTGACAAGCTTTGTCACCCACCTACGCTCCTCCTGCCTCACACGGAAGAGCCTCAGAGAGAGCCCCACTTCCATCTCAGAATTTTTTGAGAAGTTGTGCCACTGTTGTGCTGACATGTTATAATACTTATTAAAGCGTTGTGGTTTTTTGGTTACACATTTTCCTGGTGCTTTGTGGCTGTGCTGTAGAGACAATTGATGCTGGCACTGTGATGACCCTGTCATGTGTGCTCCACGCTGCCCCTCTCCTATGATGGGAGTCAGTAAGTAGGCAAAGCCAGAAGCAGGGAGCCAAGGAGAGGGAGACACAGCTCCTCCTAAAGCCCATCACCCAAGCGTCCACTCAGCACTCCTGTGTTCCCTTCTACACTTTTAAGCATGTTTCAGCTTCATGAATAATAGGGCTGCAGGAGACGATTTGTAGATGATTAGCATAGAAAAATCTTCTAGGTGGGAGCTGGCCCATTAATTCCTTGGCATGTTTTAAGTTAAACTTCTGGGATTATTTATTTACTGGTTTTGCATCTGGTCTGTGTACCTCAGACATGCTGTAGTGAGCTTATCTTTATAATTTTGTCAGTGAGCCTGTACATTTGCCATCAGTCATTGCAAATACTTGTAGTGGCAAGGCTCTGAATCAGGGGGGGAAAAGAAGTCAAACAAAAAAAATTCAACCCTTATTGTCTCAGAATAAAGAAGAATCAACTCCAGCCATACGCTGCTAAAAATACAGGGCCATGGTAAGTCCCATCTAGATCAAAGGTGCTCCATAGTGCTCTCTGTGCCCCTCCCTGGTGGCATAAAAGTGCTCCAGGCTGAACCCACCACTGATTTTGCTGGCCAGAGGCTACAGCCATAATTCATCAGCCTTATTCTCAAGAACAGTGGAACTCAAAGGTTTCTGGGATAAGATTCTGCTCTTCTTTCATGGTTTAATGTTGCAATTTCAGCATACAGTTTTTGCTAGAACACGTACTGTTAGCACTTGAGTATTTAATTTTTGTTCTTCTCCTCCCTGAAACAGCACATTCATCACTTCCCTTCATGTTTCTTGTCAAAATGAGTATTTTGGAAAAAACTCCAGAAGCAAGAATGGGGTATTGCTCTGCAAAACATTACTAGAAGTGGTTTGGGTTTCGTATTCTTTTGGATGGGGAAGAGGCTGAACCAAACTACTGCAGTCTTTACTTTGAAGTATTAACAAGCTATAATTAAAAGATGAGCCCAATCTATATACCTCCTGCAATTGCACCTGCTAGTGCTTAAGGATACTGAGGGATCAGTATCTGCAAGGCAGATGAGTGGTAACAAAAAAGGATGCTGGCTGTTGCTTCTGCATCCTCCTCCTGCTCAACATCCCTCCCTGGCAGCAGCACAGTATCCAGTGTGAAAACAAGCAAACAAACAAGACTTGAACCCAGAGCCACTGGGAGCATTTGGTTTATCCCTCCCCAACACAATTGCTTGGTAACAGGGAAGAGAAGATGCCCTTTGGGGATGGCCAGCACAGGCTGGGGATTTATCATTTTGTGTCCCTGCAATGCAATTCTAACTACACACACAGGGGCCAGTTCCTCCTCAGCACAAAGCAACTGACTTCAGGAAATTACGTCAGGGCTAACATTTAAAATACAGAAAATACACAACAATATATTTGAATAGTATGCACTTTGACCATAATGACATTTAGGGGTGGGGAAAAAAAAAAAAGGTAAGTGACCATCTGCTCCCAAGCTTGTTTCTGCTGTGTAAAGAATGTCAAGGGTCTTTTTTTACTTTTCCGGAAGCAAACAAATGGTTTATTCAGCAGGGATCATGGCTATAGCCCAAGACAATCAGCCAAGTGTGGGTTCCGAGAAAAAAATGACTTTTCAGCTCTAACCCCAGACCCTCCTTTCCATTTTTTTTTTCCCAGCTCATTAAGATTGCATTAACAAAACATGACCATTCAAAGGCAGGAAGACTATTCAAAGCATTTGTATTCTTAAATGCCTGCAACAGTGAAAGACAAACACTTTACTTGTGCTATCAGATGATTAAGTTTTCTTTTCCATGTATATAAATTATATTACTTATACAAACACACAGAGAGGATATAGGATCACTCACATGAGGGCTGCAGGTTCAAACTCGTAGCATCCTAGCTGAACACAGCACTTAAAGATATAGTCAGCATTAAAGAACATATGGTTACAGGATTTTGTGGGATCAGAGTCCAATTTTTTAATTAAAATTACCTTCATCCAGCTGGAGGCACCTGTGATGTGCTGGGAGGAGAGAGGGAAGAGGGTTTGTGCTGCTGCCCACCCCCTCTCACATAACCCAAAAGCATGATGAATGTGTTTTGAAGACACCCTCCAGCTTCCCTGGTAACTCAATCAACACCACTGCATCCCCTCCTTCCCCCTTTGCAGCCTCAGTGGGCAAGGGGAGCTGGCTGGTTTGAGTTTCTTGTAGTACTTAGTAAGGCATACTCATGTTTCAAAGATGGAGTGAGGAAACTGTGGGAACCATCAGACAGGTGACAAGTGCCTCCAGGGGCCACTATGTTGCTGCTGCCATCTCTTCCTTGTCTGTCCCCAACAGCCTGCCAGGGAAGGGGTTGCACCACAGGTGCTCACATCTTCTGCTGTGTCCAGGTTCTTTGAGGTGCTTGCAAGGACACAGTCCCAGAAGGTGTCATCTGTGCTAACCCCCTGAAGCACATCAACTACCTGAAGAGCCTTAGTCCGCAGCAAAGAAACATGCTGTGCGTCACTGTGGTGGCCCCAGTATGCCCTGCATCAAGTAACTTAGTATAATTGTAGTAATATAAATAATAGATAACAGTCCCTCATCTGGCTGCGGTTACAGCATTACAGCTTAGTCCCGTTCTCCTGTGAAACACTACTGCAAGCTGCTCCCAGGAATCACTATTGTCTCTCCCTTTAGCTTAAGAAATTTCAGCTTCAGATGGAAAACATTTGAGGAAGCTGGGACCAAATGAAAGCAGGAGGTTAGCACAAGACGGTGGGGGCAGAACTTGGTTTCCAGTAGGTCTGAAGTCACTTTATCCGGGTAGCAGCACCCCATGTAGACTTGCTAGAATTTTCTTGGTCTTAAGGAAAGGTGACCATAGCTTCAGTTTCCCCTGATTTTTAGCTAGAGGTTTTCTCATCAGCATTGCTTTTCAAAATAGCTGCTAACTGAATTTTGAAATAAAGATGCATTTATTACTTTTTCTTGCAACTTTTTCTGTCTCTCGTAAAGGGAGTATCTACGTTCAGGCACAATGACAGTATAGCAGGAAGCCTGGATTGCAGACACACCAGTATAACTACAAATTAACAGCGCATTCAGCAGAATGAAGTGCTGTATTATTATTGGTCATATTATAGTTACATTTATGGATCCCAGCCAAGACTGTGCTCATATAACACTGGGAAGCCTATGAAGGAGAGAGAATCTGCATCTAGCTGTGATCAAGAGATCTTGAAATACATCAAGAAAGATACAGAAAAGTGCAGTGGCCTCCCTGGGGCAACTGTCAGAACTACAGCAGAACCAGGAACAGAGCGACTGTCCCCTGTCCCATTATGATGAGCCATCCACTGTTCATATTGCCCCAAGGCAGTATTTCTTGGTTTGCATCAAATTTTGATACAGTATTTTTCAAACCTTGTCTCAGTCCTCAAGAGATTGTGATAAATATTTTTATCAGCTCTATTTACAAAAAAAAAAATACTAACCACCAAAGTAGAATTTTTTAATCAAGTAACTTTGAACTGTAAAGGCAAATGCTTATTGTAGTGTTTATGATAATCTTTTAATGCTAAAAATATATCTTGTAAACAAGCTTTGATTAATTCCCACTGTCAGGATGTGCACTGTTCCCAAGTTTAAGAACACTTTTTCCGTAGATGCTTGCTCATTTCCTTCAGTCCAACCTCTTGGAATGAGTCTGAAGGCTCAAAAATCAGGCTCTCCTTACAAGAAATAACAGCCCAGGTATATAAACAATCTCCTAGCAAACAGCCTAAACTCCTCTCAATATCTTTGATCTGTCTCAGGGGCCTTTTTGGTCAGCTCAGAGGTGGAGTGTGTGTGATAAAAAGGGGTTTTACTGGAGGTCACATTGTTACCTCCACAGAATTTTCATGCCTTTATCTCTAATCCTGAATCCTAAAAGTACCAGAAAGTTGCTTGAATATTGTGAATATTGTGCTTGAATATAGCATATTGGCTATAGCGGATACCAGTAGGCAGAAGTTAGGGAAAATCCAAAAGCAGCTCCATTCTGCATCAGAGAAAGCAGCTTTGAGGCAGACTTGTCCCTTCCTGGTTTCTTGTTTTGCATCAAAGGAAAGCAACCGATTTTTTTATCCTTCCTTTATCTTTATTTTTCTCTGTCTTGACAGGACAGTACATCCTGTTCAAGGGGATATTTTCAATGTGTTCAATAAAAGCTTTCAAATTAGATGCATCAAGAAAAAGCTACTCTTAAGCTTGAAGCTTCCTGAAGGGCTCTTATCTCCAAGTGCACAAGCAACTTTGATAAAGAAAACACTTATGCTAGTCTTGTTTTGATTGCAGTTTGTATCTAGCCAAATCAAGTCAGGTGCTGCTCCCAGGAAGCTGCTTTAAGTCCTGGAGCCATTGATGTTGAACAACAGGACACAGCACCCCTTCAGACCAGATTTCTTGAGTCCCATGGGACCTTCTGGTGCACCTTCCTAATAAAGGGGTGCCACTTCAAGCAGCTGAAGCACTCAGCACCCAGTTCCACGCTCATTTCTAGCAGCACAGTTGGCACAAAACTATTTTTCCAATTTTAATAAAAGCAAACAAGTAGATATACTATTTTTAAAGCACTGGTTTATGCCACAATGGTCTGAGCTTAGATGCAGCTTGTCCAGACATTCAAAAACAATGCCTGCAACACTTCTCCCTACAGTTTGTCCTCTCCCCTTAAAAGCCTAGAGAAAAGCTATTTTTTCCCTTCTGCTCCCTGCTGGCTTTCCGGCTCTGTCGTCTCCCTCCCTTGAAACAACTTCATACTGGCTTCCTTGTGGCCTCCCTTCTCCCAAACAACTTCCCGTCTGCTCCCCTGTTCCCTCCCTGTTTCTGCTGCTGTCTGCCTGCACAGGAGCAACTCCCATCCAGTTTCCTTTGCTGAGTCTTTGCACAGAAAAGACACCCGGATGGCCACACAATTGGGATGGGATTAAAGATAAAATTGTATTTGCCTGATTAACATGACTAAAAAGTCTGTAGTCCTGGCACACAGAAACTCACTGGTACCTCAGAGTTCTGGTTCCTGTAATGCCTTTAGCATGTGTACAGTCCAAATAAACAATTAAAATTATTGGCACCATGTTCTAATGTCTGTACAGGCTTCTGAAAGTCAATTCACTTTTTCATATTCAGACAAAAAGAAGCAGCCTTAGCAATGATCACAGGGTTAGCTGTTAACCAAGACAGATATTCTTAAGCAAAATACAGTTATTTCTCTTTTGCCATCTGTTAACCCCCTAAAAATCATTAGGCTAATTTACCTGCTATACTAGAGAAAAAGAGGGGCTAAGTACAGCTACCAGTTTTTCTGACTACACTAAAAGACATAAGATCCCCAAATCCAGAAGCTCCACTACCAATAAGCATCAGTCTATTTCCAGCAGTGACTTCATGGGAGCAAAACCTTCACTTGAAATGAACAAAGATCAGTTCTTGATTTATCCCAAGCATTTTAATGTGATGATGGCAAAAATGTATTATGCCAACAGAATTAAAAGACATCTTGAAAAATATTTAAGATTATAATAATTAAATGTTAGTTCTCCTTAGCATTCCAATTATACCATGTACTGTTCTGTGCACAGCATGGAAACAGTATTATAAAGCTATTGTTTCAGTTTGCTTCCTGTGATACTAATCTCAATCAGGCCGTCAGACGAACAGCCTGCATTTCTAAATGTTAAAGGCTTCCTCTCCAACATTCCCACACAGAATTGCCTACTGTGAAAATCAAAGGGAAACGTGTTACTAAGTAAAGCAGCAACTTTTATAAAGCAAAACCTGGTATTTTTTACCCTTTTGAACTCTGAGATACACAACCAGCTATTTCCTATTATGATAGGATAGAAGGGCCAAGCTCAGGCCCTGCAACGCCTGCAGGAGACGAGCAACCCTGCAATCCAGAAGGCAGGATTTTCAGAAGCACGTAGCAGGAGAGCTCTCAATGAGGGCTCAGATTCGTAGGCTCTGCCATTCACCTGCTGGATGAATGTGGGCATAGGTTCCCCTAGGTCTTGGCTTCCCAGCAGATAAATAATCATTATGCAGACACAGCTAGTAAAACAGCCCAAATTACACAAGTGAAAAGCCCTATTTCGAGTCAGGGAATAATAGGAAGGGGCATGAGACACTCAATGCCCATGGACTGAGGCTGGCAAGTTGCCTACAGCCATCTCTGAAATCCCATCCAGAGCATCAGATTGCAGAAAGCTGAGGATGCAGTCCTGGGAAGGGCCTTGCTCTCTCTGCTCCAGGCAAAATTGCCATGAAATGAACAGATGTGCTTGTGTTTGAGTATTGTGTCCACAAACAGTATTATAAAATATAATCTGTTGTACCAGTAGGTTTTGATAGAATAAATAAGAAAAACAATAACGAAGCAGTAGGTTTTTGGTTTTTTCTCTACTATCTTTTGAACCAGTTTTCAAGCTGCACTGCAAGCTTATTTTAGTGACATGGTGTGTATATATATAAATGAAGTAAATGTTATTTTAATGTCCTAATTAATGACAGAACAAATACTGCCACTTAACTCCAGTTTATACTAACTGTCTAGCCCAAATAATCAAAACTATTTTCATGAAGAAAACACAGAGCAAAGAGAGGGTCTGCAGGCTGGGGTAGGGGTTTGCTTCTCATGCTCTCTGCAGTCCTCCACCTCTCCATTTCCCAATTCACCTGTCAGAGATGACACAGTAACTAACCACTGAGCTCCCTGCCAGTTGAATCAGGCTCCTCAAATGCAACAGAGAATTGATGGCCAAATTCCAGTCTGCTAAACATGCATATGAAATAGGGCAGCTTTGCTTGGGGCTCAGAAAGGGTTTAGAGCAAAAGCAAGAGAGGAGCATGAACGGGCATCACACAAGCCCAGTGTCCATGTGCTCTGCACTCTCTCATCAAAAGGCGAAGAACAGCAAACCTCACCAGAGAGCCACAAGGTAAACCAAGAACCAATCAATTGGAATTAAATTAGAAGGCCTCCCAGTGAAAGCCAGTCATTAAGAAGTCTGACATTATTCAGAAGCCCATTATCAAAGACTTAAAACTCTGGTTTTAGAGGAACAGATCAGAAAAACAGCACCCATCAAATACCAGCTGTGTTAAGCAGCAATGGTGTTTATCAGTCCTGAAAGGCAGTATTTTTTCAACGAAGTTCACCTGCCAGAAATGCCCATATTCAATTCTACAGCCTTGTCTCCTGAGAGCAAGAAACTGTTTTAAACCTGATAGAGATTTTCTTTGGCCAGAGCAATGCTCTTTATCTGTGAATCTCAGGAGTCTTGGCAACTGTCAACTGTCAGGCAATTGCATGAGGAAGAAATCATACTCAAAAGTAATTATTCTGATATCAATAATGAACACTCTTCCTCTGATGCCACTTCTTCCAATGCCTGATAAATTTTATCTTTCAAATATACAAGGCTCAAATTTTCAGCCTTCTTTTTTAGCTTGACTAATTTAAATCTTAGTTATATTCAGAAGAATTTAAGTAGCAGATGAGGTCTTTACAAGCAAACGGTGGTTTGCTGGCTTGAGTTCTTTCATTTCTATGTATTCACATTGTCAGAAATGAAACCCCAGCTCTTACAGAAGATCAGTCCCTTTAAAACACCTTAAGTGCCATTTCTAAGCAGAGTAGCACTAAAGTTTTTAAAACCTTTATCTACATCTCCAGTGTCTGAAGATGCAGTGATGGACAAATCTGCATTTGACTAACACCACAAATTTTAATGAAAGGACTTAATCCAAGTCGGTATTTAGACTGTGGAAGTGCATTAGATTTAAGGATAAACAACTAACCAATATAGAGAAATACTGAAATATTAAATCACAATCTGTCACTACTGTAATGTTTCATTTCCAGACTCCCTTCTAATTGCTGGGTCCTGGTGGTACTTAAAGAAAATGATAATCAGCTACATAAATCACATTGCTTTTCACACACTGTTACAGAAAAATCATATATGTATGTGCATGTATGAATATTATCTATGTAGAGAGAGTTGTCATCTTTATCAAATAATATGAGCCCAAACCTTAACACTATAGGACCACTAAATAAAGGTTTTATCTGTAGATGTTTTTCCTCACCAAGAAATATACATGTATGTGAAAATTTCACTTTAATCTTGGCTGTTTCCAGATAAGCAAATGTATTTTTCTGATAATGACAGCATCAAATTATTTCATGGCAAGATTCACAGACACATGGGTTATTTATATCATCTGTTACAGCCCTTCAGAAGTTTCCTTTTTCCTACGTTGTGCCAATCTCTAGGTCATGCCATATAAATATTTGAAAAGCTGAAGCTGTGTTTTTATAAGACAGTTACTATCAAATTGTCTTGGTGTCTGGCATGTTTAAAATAATTTACCTGTTTACACAACTTCTTCAAGTATTAATTATATGATGAAATCAGAGATGATTTGCAAACATTGTTCAGAAAATAAACTTTCTTTTCACAGAAGTAAATGTTAAAACCACATGCTATAAGCTAAGAAGAAAATACCCACATTCTATAGAATAGCCTTAGCAGAACCCAAACAAAAGCTACAAAGCACACAGAAACAGAACTGGATTTGTCCAGATTGATAGACTCACCAACAACAAACCAACTGCATACCTTACACAACACGAGCTATTTCCTAACTACATTTATTAAAGCAATTGTTACAGCATGAGTCAACTTTTCTGAAGAGAGGAAGTGCAATTGCAGTCTTATGAAGAGTTTTGCCATTAATGAAGGAAAAGATGAAATTTGGGGTTTACATCTTACAAACAATGCAGCCATTGTTTTGTTCACATATTCTGGACACTTACAGGTCACCATGTGAAAGTTCTCCCAGAAACATCAGTTGTTTTCACTGATCTCACAGGCTACTCAAACCACAGATTTTCATCAGACTGATTATTCAAATATAGGTGCAAAATAAGAACACTGTTAATCTTACCTGTTTGCACAGGCTATGAAAGTGATGCTGGTTCACAGTTCCTGTTAGTCCAACAACAGCAAGATTCTGATTACACAGGATCCATTCGTGTCAAGTATTTAAAAGATGTTTGCATTAGTTATCTTAGTCTACCTACCTTGTCATGACCAATCTACTTACTACTCATTACTGGTGTGTAGCACAGTTAGTCCTTAGACACAAAGTATTGGACAGAGCTTCCCAGCAGTCTTTTTTAATGCACTGGCGACAAACATGCTTACCATGCCAAATCAAAATGTACTTGTTTTGGCATAGAAGCTGAAGATACATGGCTGAATTCTGATTAAACTCTTAAGAGTTTTGAAATCTTGTAATGGAGCTTAAGCCACAAGAATTTAGAGAGCTGTTTTTTTAGAGAAGCAAAACTGCACCAGTTGTTAGTTTGCTAATGAAGACCTTATATGACTAATATCACTCAGATACTCAAGATTTTTCTACCTTAGCTAAAATATAAGTAATTCCAATGACAAAAAATGCACCAACCTATCTTTAAATCTAGTTGTATTCTAACAAGACAAGCAGCTGTGTCCTGTTCTCACTCTAGGACCCAGTACTCAGAGAACACCACACACCACCTTAGCAAGCTGCCATAGGCTAGCAATGACAACTTTTTAGCCAGATCTTACCTGAAGACAGAAGCTTGTGAGTGCGTAGAAAACTGATTGCCAGGCGCATTATGGATGCCTTGTCCAGGTGGGAACTGATGTTGTGGGGCAGGGGCAGCTCATGTGCCAGTTCGTAGAAAACCTCCGTTTCTTTGCTTCTTCTGCATCTTGCTGCATCTCTTGATTTCTCCTTCCTCCGTTCTGAACTGCTCCTGGTAGGTAAAGGAGAGAAAGGAAAATGCATTTCTTGAAATGCAATTCATTATGTGAGAGAGTCATTTACAAGAGCAGATCTTCTCAGCAATTAATTCATTCTGTCAACTGGTTTAAAGCAACTGACCAGGCATTAGCATCTATTTGCTCCTTTTCAAATGGGAAGTAGGGCTCTGATTCTACACAAGTAATCCTTTGGACCCCCTGAATGCCCAAATGAGTATGTAGTATCAATACCTGCCTTATGTGAGATATTTAAAATAAGGCAGCAAATTATTATGCCTGGGATTCAGGAAATGTTAAAAATATAAATTTCAATCCAGTTCAACCTCAGCTATTTTACTCAAAAAATAGTCTTGAATGAGGTCACAATCCATTTTAAAGCTGAAACAATGACAGTGCACATGGCTGTATCATAGATACAATGACTTGCAATGGCTGTTCCCCATATTTAAATAAAAGTAATAACAGGGTATAAACTGTGTTTGTATATACAACTGCCTCAGCTCTTAACCAGACACTACTCTGGAAAACCACCTTTGCTTGACCATGAAGGATACCAAATGGGGAGAAAATACTGTTGCATGCAAGAAATCCCTCCTTCATAGCAGCTATTCTAATTAAATCACCATTTCTCCATTGTCTATGAAAACAGATTCCTTATTGAGTAAAATAACATGACTAATAGAGCCAGCCTCCTTCAAACTCCACAGCAAACAGAAGAGCAGGAAATAACAAAAGGGAAGACATTTTATGAAGCAAGTATGCAAAATGAAGCCACCAAAGGACATAAAGCTAAATTTAATATGCAAGAAATACAAAGGCTATATTAAGGGATCTGGGACAGGACAGTTTAAGAGGGAACTTCACTCACTCTAAGGTACTTTTATAAAGTACAGTTCTAATTTCACAACATGAAGAACCTGAATCCATTCAAAACCATCAGCTATTTCAACCCCATGTAGCTCTGTGTATACAACAAGCTTCCTTCACTTGCACAAGTTGAAGTTTTGCACCTTAGCCACAGCAACATAAAATAGATTTATTTTCAGGCAGACTCCTGTAATACCATACCAGTGCAAACAGCATGGCTTGAAGAACACAGAATAGGGTGGGGAGAAGATCAGCCCCACCGGTTTTGCTGTTTTGGCTGTACATTCATTTCTAGAATCATCAGTGGCAGCTCTCCATTTGCAAAGCCATCTAAAAAAGAAGCATCTCATAACCTGCTTTTTCCAACATCAGTATAGAACAATGAGCCTATAAACTGAAAATGGATCAAAACCAACAACAAAAAGTCCTATCAAAACAGGGTATTCCAATAGATATATTCTCATGTGTGAAGATAAATGATGAAAATTAATATGAATCCCATCACTTAATCCTACAAACTGTTCCAATCACATCTGTCTCATAAAACTACAGAATACATAAAAAAGTATTAATACATAGTAATGTATTCTAAAGAAGACAACCATTTCTAGAAGAACTAGGCTGCCTGCAAAGCTTCTAAAGTGGAACCCACAGGAGGCTTCATAAATTACAAAGAAGGAAAAATAGCCAGGCTGTATGTTAAATGCTAAGAGTAAAGTTTCAGTAAAGTGTTTGCTGAGGCCAGGAAAGGCTGGGCATTCAATACCATAATCCAAAGCAGAAATGTGCTCATAGCACATCAGTAGGGTCCTTGTGCTGCAAAATATCTGTAGCTGGGCACACACTTAGGGACCAGATAGGTGCTCACCAGTGGGTGTGCTAACAGGAGAAGGGGCCTCATAAATGCTTAAGGTATCTTCTCAAGATCCATGATCAGCTCTCGGCAAACCTCTTTCACAATTAATTTGCCTGAGGTGAATATTTTCTTACATGGCATTTGTTACAGGACATATGCACAGGATGAGACCTGCACACGTTGCAGTACATGACAGTAGGATCCAGCTTTGATAATGACTTCAGAGGCATTGCTGGAACAAACACCTACCCATCAACGTTTAAGTCTAAAGGATCCGATATTCAAAAGGTGACAGGAACTCCTTATTTTTATCATTGCCAAGTAAAAGTCATACTACATCTACAAGAAGTTCCCTCATACAGCTGTCTGAGAAGGTTCAACAGAAAATGCCCCATGTCCTCTTGGAGCAGGTGCTGGGAACAGGAAGGCCATGTGAACTACTTATACGGATGCTTCTCTCAGAGGTATGTCTTGCTCTCTAAAGAGAAACGCATCTACACCATGCCTATAAAGATGCCACAGAAATAAGAGAGTAGAAACAAACAAAAGCCAAACAGAACAAAAACTATGTGGCAGTATTTGCAAGAATTTCCCATTGCCACTTAGATAATTTAACTTGAACCATAAACATTCGAGCCCACAATTTTCACATTAGAACCAACTTGGGCAAAACAAGATCCAATTTATCTGCATTTAAATACGCAACGTTGGGAACCAAGGCCAAAGCTGTGTTGCAACTCGTGCAGTAAAAATGGGTTGTATGAGACAGGGTCTCTCATGACGCCACTCTGGCCACAAAGAAAAATATTTATTTTTGCTAACCTCTGTAAATATAATTTTGAAGTGTAGCTAATAAGACAAGCTGGTTTCATTAACCATGGGTTGCTTAAGGTTTCTAATAACTAATGCTGTAAGCAGAGAATGATTTTTATTTTTTTCCCCTGCTGCAGATGCTTTTCTTAACACAGCTTTTGACTGTCATGCTCCGTTTCTCTGAAGAGGGACATCGCTGTTCATTACACACTACACCAGAGCTTTCTCACATCAGACAACAAGGGGAGGAATCAGCCTGCCTGGTTGCTTTCAAATGCCTTTCTTTCTCACCCATTATCATTTTAAATAAACAAACAATTTGCTTGTTAAGCATTTCCCCCTGTGGCTTCCTGCGCCTCAGTTTTCCTCCCCGTCTCCCCTTGCCCAGCGCGCTCACATTGCACGGTTCTTGCAGCCAGCCCAACACCAGCAGCACATCCAGGCCCAGAACACCCCGGGGCCCCAACCCCTCCCAGGCTGCTGCAGACAGACATCCACCCACACTGCCTGCTGCCTGTCCCAGGGGCACCCGTGTCAAAGATGACCACTGTCTGCTTACTCGTCCCGGTTGCAAAAGCCTCCAAAAATTCTGCAAAAAGCTGTTTTCACGGTTTGCATTTGCAGCTGGCAGGCTGTTCGTTCTCTCTGCGTTTACCCCACTTTATGCCCAGAGTTAGCATTTTACCCCAGGTGAGGCTGGACTGCCCACAGCTAGAGAGTGAAAATACAACCACTCCACTGCCTACCTGTTTGAAGGCCAGGGAGAAAGGCTGACACTGAATGCTCTTTGCACATTGGAAGGGCAATGCTGCAAAAGGCCCAGGCTCTAGGTCATTCATGAATCATTCCCTCCCAGTACATAAATAACTCATTTATGTGGCAAAAAAAGAGCTCATGTGCGTCATGGCTTGGAGAAAGTGACGCAAGCAGAAACCTAACTCACCCAAACCTGTGTCAGATTTTTAAGAATGGGACAAGAAAGCCACCACAAAGGAAGCCACCACACACCAGTGCAAGGTCCAGGGATGCTGCAGGGGAAGCCTGCTGGGAGCTCCCTAACTCTCGTTCCTTCAGCAGTCCCAAGATCCAGTGAAATAAGGCCCCACTTGGCCACACTCAACAGCAATTGCAGTCCGACCATTCCCTCTAAAGCAACAAGAAAGGAATGGAGGTGCTTGAATCTCCCCTAGAAATAGGGTAACTGAGCTCAGGAACAGTCCTGGGGACTCCACTCAGGATTTGGCTACACTGAGGGTGGTCGCGAGGCTGGAGGAACAGGACAAGGAAGGCATCGCTTCCCAACAAAGATTCCTCTAGGGCTGCTGGACAATGCTCAGGGACCACAGCGCTCGCCCGCACACAAGCCACACGGAATGGAAGAGTGAAGGCAGCACAGGCAGCTCCTCACCACAGAACACAAGCATGGCACTGCACCCCCGCTGGATGGCTGTTTACATGATTTCCCACTCCCTCCCCACCATGTCTAGTTTGCACTCTGAAAATAGAATTTATGGGCTGACACATGTGAACAAAGATGGCAAACTGGCATGTATCTGTCCCCTCAGGTAAAGCAAAAGTTCTCTCCATGCTCCTCCCAAAAACCCAAAGAACAAACCAGTCCCAGGGATACACTCGGGCACAGGGACAAAGCACACAATCCCACTGCCTGGAAGCAGCCAAAGGGGTGTAGGAATGCCCTGAACAGATCTGGGAGCCAGATTCCTATCACCTTGCTCATCTGCAACAGCCCCTTGCGACACAGCTTCACTGAAGTGGCAGGGAT
>NW_009954543.1:1194686-1231924 GCF_000747805.2 Chaetura pelagica
AGGAATGCCTGCAGCAGAAGGTCTTGCTGGCCCAGGGTGAAGATCATAATCTGGCTTTCCAAAGCTTCTCTTACTGCAGGACTGGAAACCCAGGCACGGCAGTTTATTGGCAAAACCTGAAGCTCCACATAACCAATCTGGCTTAAATAATCTTGCAAAACTATCATGTCAGCTTAGGGATTGTCTTCCCATTGCTCACTTCTGTGACAGCTCTGGAATTCAGCAGCTGGGAGAAACACTGAGGCAGCCAGCTTGGACTAGGGCACCTGCAGACAGTACCAGCGACCCAGACACAGTGGGGATCAGCCCCCAAAACATCTGGGAAAACACACCACCCCCACATGGGAGCTTACACACAGGTATATGACATCACTCACTGGTCTGAAGTAGGGTTATAAACCCCTACAACCCTCCTTGGCTCAGCAGAGGGGGACTGAGGTGACATTTCAGTACTGTTTCCACTGGGTGTGACCATACTCGCTCTCTGCAGTCCCGGATCTACCAGTACTTCATCTCCACCAGTAATCCCTGCCCACCACCTCCACCCATACATCTCCCTAGTCCTTCCCACATGCAGTTACCCCCTCAAAGCCCTTGGTACCCACTCAGCCAATGGTGCTGCCAGGTGTTCATCTTCAGCAATCCTCCCTTCTGTCAAGGCCATCGGTGGCTGTCTTTAAGCTGATGGAGGGGACTTGCCGAGATAGCAATCTTCTGCTCAGGGTTTCACTGCTCCCAACAAGTCCATGTGGGTCGATACTGCAGTTGTGTACACACAGGCTTGCTTGGTTAAGACTGCGCAGCACAGTAACTGCACTCCCACTTTGTAGGTTCCAGATTACAGAAGCTTTTAGAGAAATTGTAATTCCGCACCTTGCATAAAAACACCTTGCTATGGAATCTGGGAGCCTTCGCTCATGCACACACACTGCGTGACACAGTCGTACAACACTTTGAAATACACAGCTCAGATTGACTCGCTTCAGTTTACTTCATCATTTTGGTGACCCTTGGACTTTGCTTCAAACTGCCATGTATGCAAGCTAGTAAAACAACAAGCATATTACTTTATATCCAATGGCTGGTTATTAAATGTTTCTAACTCCAGCACTTTAAAGGTCAAGAATCCGCAGTTAATTAAGCTGTCACATGAAATTTCTGTAGTAAATGCTTATTTCAAATGGTTTAGAATTAAAGCTTCAAATACTAACCTGCAGAACAAGCAAAATGCATTCTAGGAATGCAAAAACACAAAACTATTTTACACTACGTATAAAATGAAAAAAACTGATCAGATGCTTAGCACAAAAAAAGACTTTTCAATTTGAACCAGTAAAAACTCAGTAAAGATATTTTAACAGGCAGCACTATCTTGATAACAATAAATATTTCAATCTAGCAAATCCATTTCTTGCCGTGTGTTTATATTTTGCTTTACCTTCTGCTTGACAAGTCCCTAGCTGATTTAAAGCAGGATAATATTTTAAAAGGAGCTTTGCTGGCACTCCATAGCTGTCTCAGAACCACGCTGCTTGATGGCCCCAGAGGTGTGCTTGCACAGACACCAAGCAGCCAGCGGTCATGCTTGCTTAGCCTTAAAATTCCTTTTTAAAGTATTTGTAAGCATTCTACCTGAAAAGCAGTTTATGCTGGATGGCATGCTGTGCTTTTGAAAGCCTCCACGTTAAAGTAATAAAAGTGACCATCAGTAAATACAAAGTGCTACAAACACCAATTTACTCACTCATCAGCTCAGGCCTAACTATGAAAGCAGTGAATGAAATTCATACACAGTGCCATACAGATCCCTCTTTAAGCCTCCTTCCAGTGAAAATAATTATTTCTGAAATTTGAGAAGACACCAGATGCCCAGGTTCAGCACAACAGCAAGAATGATAGGAAAGCTGCAGAATTATTCTTGAATTGAGAGGGAAAAAATGGGTTGCAAATATGTGGAGTGCTCACGGCGGGCAAGTGCTGAAGCAGCATTGCTGCACGTTGGGATATGGTACCCAGTACACAGACAAAACAAATAGAAATGACGCCAAAATGGGGAATTCATTAATAGAGGAAATGAGAGTTCGAAGGTAACAAGAAAAGCTACTAACAGAAAGGGCTATTACAAAAATACGGAAATGAAATACCTTCCACCCTTCCTTTAAAGCTGCCCTAACTTGCAGTAACTCACCACCAACTCCTTGGTTTGATTGGGCTGTTTTTTTGTGCTTCTGTACATCCCCACTAAAGAACAAATCACTGCTAGTTCAGTAAAGCTTGGCACCTCCTGCCATATCTATGTGTGATGCAATTCTTTCCTCTAAGTTTAAAACCAAAGGCTAGATGAGGGTCAGGAAAATGAGAAATATGAGGGTCTTAGGAACAGATGAGGGAAAAGTTCGTGTTAAGGGAGAGGAACTCGCTTCTGTTCTCATCAGGCCTTTTCCAAGGACGCTTGGCAGAATAATAAGGGACTTGGCTATTATGACAAGAGTATCAAGAGATGAGGCCTAAGTGACTACCAAACTTCTGCTGTCTTCAAGCATATTTTTCATATCTCCCTAGGACCACCACAGCTGACAGTAACCAAGACAGGAATATGTTTTCTTGAACAGGGAACATATCAGCTCTTTAGACAGGACAAATTCCACATGGACTTTAAAACCATATGTAAAACTAACTTCTTCTATGTCTGAAGCTCTGATTTTACCTTTAGTCTTAATTACTAAGCTGTACTGGATTTGTATTTTATTTATTTTCATGAACATTCCTGGTGGTGATTTCTGAAACAAAACAAAACAAAAAGATGATGCTGAGACCAAAAGCATTACACTGAACACTTTTTAAATGCTTATACCACTATCATCTTTTTTTGTACCCCTAGCTACATTTAATGTGTAGCTACTAAAAGAAAAAAACACTGCACCAGCAATTTAAAGTATCATTGTGAATCCTGAAGTTGTCACAGCAACTAAATAGTACCTTAGTACATTGGGAGTTCAATGTTGAAACCCTTACTGAAGTTGCAGGAACACTTATTATAAAGCATTTAGGTTCATGGTATGTCACCAGTCTGATAAATTTAATCACAGTAAGCAAAACAGCGTCTACAGGATTTATGTTCTACCATTTTTTCTCTAGTTTTACGAGTACCTTGAACCAGAAAGATAAGTATTAGGATTTCATCAGCCATTAATCTGGTCCTGGATTATTTTACAATGTGCATTTTACTGTGAGTGCAGCTTGTTCTGCAGTCACCACACCAGAATGAGCCTGGTACTTCAGAGGACGTGCTGAACACGTTGCTCCTGGGGCAAGGCACAGCCCAGTGGAACCATGTGAGGCCCACACTGTGCAGAGATGCCAGGCTGCGTTTGATCAGCAGTTAGAGCAGATAGAGACAGAGCAGATAGAGGCATTGCCTTTTGCCTTTTCAACCTATTCCCTACATCAGGGCTATATGGCAGAGACTTTTCTTGTGGCTTAGTTTTCAAGCAGAGCAGTTACCTGCTCAGCAAGCCCCAGGGCTGGGCACAGAAAGATTCAGGACAGCTCTGAATCACCCTTGTAAAGCTGCTGCATCCCACATTTGGATCAGTGAAACACCTCCTCCATCTTCTCAAATACTAAGGAAATTCAGAGAGAAACAAGCAGCCCAGCATATAGTCAAATCTCAAACAGAGGAGCACAAAGTCATCTGAACTGTCTTCCCTCCTGAGACTGGTTTTGCACTGCTCTGAGCCATCAACATACAGGATTATGGATTCCTTCCCTGTGATAATCAATTCTTTGATACCAGCCAAGATATGGCAAGCTTCAGAGATAACCTGCAACCTGAAAAATTCCACCACCAAAACTACTAAACAGTACAGCAGAATGGATTGCTTCAACATTGGCCAAAACTGAACTTGCTTTCAAATCAGCAAATCTTTGGGGGATGATAAATGTACCACTCTGCTTTTCTCCATAGTTTCCACTTACACATTCAAGAGTACAGCTAGAGCTGGAATTGCACTGCAGCAGTGGGGATAAGGCTATGACAATGCACAACCCACGATCTCTATCAATTATTTGTGTTTGAGAGATTACAGATCCTTATCTTGTGGCATTACTTGTAGTAATCAGTCAATTTTGACAGCTAATCTAGAGGTCCATACATATTGTTGCTCAGAAGCTCAGCAGGTATTGCTAAGATCTGTTTTCAGATAACCCAACTATTTACCTACTCTAAAAAACACATACCAAAGGATGTGCTTTATCTCTTCACCAGCGGGTTAAAGCTAAAGGTGAATGAAGAGTAGTTCGCGGGCTGGGGGAGGGCTCTACAAGTTAAACTCAAAACCAGCCTCATTTTTCAGATGGGGCACTGACCACATCCCAGCCCATACCAGCATTATTTATCAAGTTGGTGCAACTGCAGGTAAACGAGGACAATTTTTCCAGTTAAGCTTAATTCCAAAACAAAGGGACAAACATTGCCATCACATGACTTTACTATCAGTGGTATGCACATCTGCGCTTCAGCCTCTAACCTACTTGACCGTAAACAGTTGAGAAAGTCATGCTGAAAATTGTTGACAAATCCCAAGTTTTACGATCTAACGCTGTGTTAGGCCTCAGGCAACACCCCCTGACATCAGCGGGTGAAAACCCTTGTGCTTCGGCAGGCTCGGACCAATATCCCACGACATTTTATCTCATTGCACTGGCACATTTGCTGACAGGTTCACACAAGGGGCCTTTGTGGGTAGGAACAATGAGACAGGCGCGCACAGCACAGGAAAATGGGTGGTGACCACCAAGGGCTGGAAAAAAAGCCTCTTTCAAAGGAAGGTCTTTGAAAACATTCGTTACACCCCACCCAGCTATTTTCACTACAATATTTCAGTACATAAAAGCAACACAGAGGAAATAAACAGCCCACCCTTCAATATGTTGTAGGTTCTCCAATCCCTGAAGAAGATCAGCCAGCCATAATGACACAAAAATCTTCACCAAAAGGAGCCATGAAAGAGGTCTGAATGCATCCACCTAAAGGTCCTGCACCATCTTTCTTCTTCCACGCCTCTCCAGGCTGTCTGTATAAGCTGACTCAATTAGATGTCTCTAGTTCCAGAGTGAAGTAATCAAAATTTAAAACTGTATTGGCTGGTAAATAAATGATAGTGAACATTTATAGGGATAATAAAGTTAAAATATTGCTGTAATTTTGAAAACTGCAATATAAGTGAATGGCCACTCCACAATGCATTTCAGCTGGGATTTTTTTTTCCTAATTCTGCCAACTAAAACAGCAGCTACAACTAAGAGATTTGATAAAACAGCTGCAAGACAGAAAAGAAGCAATAAAACCAATCCATAATGAAATGGGTCTCTGAAATCAGTGGATAATTGAAGACTGAAGGCCAGTCTTTCAATGTATGGAGGCCATGCTCTGCCACAGGCTTGTCTCTGTCACAGTCAGTGAGATGACCAACAGAGCAAAAATTGAGCAGATGAAACCCCAGCCTGGGGAACACAAAAGAGCTCCTCCTAATGCTTTTGGCTGCTTTGTGATTATATCCTCTACAGCACCCATACTACAACTTCAGTATGTGAAAACAGCAGAGCACCTAACAAAGGAAATTGGGCCACTTCATGTGACTTTGTTTCAAGCACAGGGTCTGTGTTGGACATCAGCTCAAAATGAAAATGTTTTGTTTCCTTCACAGAATGCTCAAAACCATCATCAAAACTACTTTGCACCGTTGCGTGTTAATATGCCATGCCTTGTCCTTTCAAAGTGTCAAACGTTCTATAATAAAGTTAAGAAAACAGCACTGGCAAAAAAAACTTTCATGAAATAATGCCAACCCTTCTTTACTTTTTGGACCTTAATCACTTTTATGTGCACTCAGTTATGATGGAAGTTCATGGTTTCTCCCTCTGCTTCTGGGCGACTTGTAGCCATTTACAGTAAGAAGATGTATGTCCAGAAAGACAGATTAAACAGCCATTTCTTTGGCAGGCAGAGAATAATAATAATTCTTGAGAATAACAATACAGACGCTCTAAATTTTGATCGTTCCATGTAACACAGTTTCCTCCATTTCCTGCAACAATGATCAAGTGCAGATTCTGAGAGCCAGGTGACATTTCTTGCCCTCTGGGGTGCGAGTTTTGTCTGTACAAACATCCTGGGATGCAGCTTTCTGCTTTCTTTTCAGGGGGCTGTTATTTTATATGGTAGCTCTTTAGTTGTCCCTCTCCTCCTAAGTCATCGGGTAAACTGGAATAGTGATAACTTTGCATGCTGTGATTTTGATCTTTCAGTATTCAAGTCTGTCACTAGTTTAAGGTGATAAAAAAATAAATATCAAAGATTAGTATCTTGAGCTGGGGTAAATTGTATTCCTTTGCTTCAAGAGAAAAGGATTGAACCAAAGGGTCAGGCTGCCTCAGGTACCTTGCCAGAAAACCAGCAGTCACTTCAGCAAAGTTAGGCAATTTACAGCTTAAATCTGTCTGGAGTGACATAACTTGGGGGCAATCAGAGCCTTCTCTGTCTATCCTCCACCCTCCTCCTTCAGCTGCTGGCAAAGCCCTGAGGAGCCCTCTCAGTTGACCTTACTTTCAGCACCCACCACCAGAGCAGAAGCCAGGGGGATGTCAAACTCCAATACTCAAGGAGGAAACAATTGTGGCCCCTCCACACTCAACTGCCGTATTTAAAATATTTTAAAAATTAAGGCTTGGTTCTGTTGGGAAATGGCCTCTAGCTCTTCTGATGCATTGCCCTGAATACAAACTTTCAAAAGGAACAGATATAAGGGCAGTCTGTGTTGTAACACCGAGTAACTGGATGCAGTCTTTCTATGCTGCTGTTTCTCGCGTTGTTTCCTTTCCTACTTCTGCCTACTAACTTCTATGTATCTACAATCAAAGGCTGGTTACCCTAGACAAGAATAAAAGATGAGAAATGGGAAGCAGCAAAACTGGAACGCATGTGGTGTGTATACAAAGGCAAGTTCACATGGCCATGTTTCTCTGTATTTTCTTTTTTTTTTTACCTCAGAACTATGAGATAACACATCAGTATTTTGCAATTATTCCTGTTGAAGCTTTTCTTCCCCTTTAAAGTTAAGCAAACAAGGCACACACGTGTATATTTGGCCTGATCTCACCTCCATCACAATCCCATCACCTCAAGACAGCAGGAGGCAGGAACCCAAGAACAGTAATAAAATGTATTTATTAAAAAAAGTAGGTAGGTAAAAGTTCTTCCAGAAAAGAAGCTAGATTTTCTTTTGTTGTTGTTTAATTCAATACAATTCACAAGTGTCAACTTACTATTAAGCTCCCTTACCTTCTCTTAACGACACATATTACGATCAAGCAGGTCTTGAACATCTATCAGAATTTTGCATCTGTCAGGGTGTGGTACTTCAATATTTCACTATTTTGATTCTAACTGTATAGCAGCCAAATTTCTAATAAGAAAGCCCAAGATATGCACACTGCAATGCATGTAACTGTAACAGTCCAAGCATAAGGAGTCAGAGGAGTTACACAAACTAGATGGTAGTTCCCAAGGCAAGGGTGAGGGTGCTCTCATTCGTTTTGAGCCAAGAGTCTCAATAACTACCAGCACTGGTTTATAAACGTATCTTATGCCTCCTCCTTACAGCAGTTCTTGGAAAATATAGCTTTTATTCTTCTTGTTCTTTCCTAAAGTAAGTTAATCAACTAAACTGCATGATGGTTCCAAAATGACTGCTTTCTCAGGAGAAGCAGAAAGAAAAGGGGAAAAAGAAGGGAAAAAAAAAAAAAAAGAAGAGCTTCATCTGCTGCTGAAACTGATGATTTTGCTACTAGAAAAAAACAACTGGGATGATACAGAGGCCAAAGATGAGGTATGCTGAGGAACAACTGTAGCACAATCTTATCCCAGTGCTAGTGCAGCAGAGGGATGAGGCAGGCACAGAGAGAGCACCGTGTACCAGTGTTGACACAAACTGAATCCGAAAGGTAACATGGCTTCTCGCCTTAATGCATTCTTTTGAATTTATTTGTATGCCAGTATGGTCAGCTACATCTGTACAAAACATGCTGCTATGGCCAAGACTAGTTATAAAAAGTTTATCCCTTCATAGACAGAAAAAAGAAAATAACAGTCCTTTCATACAGAATATAGAACAGGAATAAATATTGAACTCTTACTGGAACAGCCACATGCTACTGTGAAATACATTTAAGACTAAAAAACCCTTATAATTAAGTTGTACAATTATGATATAAACTTGATTTAACATAGTTTCTAGTCAATGGCATATTTACAAAATAACAAACCTTACAGGAATACGTTTTATGTATTTCCTATTCATTTTAATTCAAATTTTTTTAAAAACCTATCATATTTACATTTAATAAACACCGAAATCAACCTTTACCCCTTCTTCCAGTTATCATTTCTTCATACTTGGAATGGACTTCCACCAATTTCTGTTGACCCTCCCACTAGGCTTTTGAAGAAAATGTGGAAACAGGAGGGAAAAAATCTCCAAGGGCCCTAAAACAACAATAATTTCCAGAACCAATCCACATGGGTGAATGTTTCAACCACAATTTCTCCACTTAGAAGTGTCCACTATTCAGATCAATGATTAAGATTGAAATAGGTGATACCCACTAAAATGTTATCATCTGCCAATAAATGTTTACCATATCTGAGAAGATGTTGTTTACCATTAACCAACAAAAGCTGGAAAAATCTGTTCTGACAGCACAGTAAAACTGACCCACAGTGCAACACAGAACAGGGAAGTCCACAAATCTACTATATTTTCAATTAAGCTTCAAATCAAAGTGGAGGTAGGGTGTAGGCCCATGCCTCTGCAGATGCAGGGATTTTATTCACTATGATTACAGCATGTTTTATTAAAATCCTGAAGGAAGACATGTTTCCCTGAAGCTCTGGCTTACTAACAACTCTGGGAGCAGGATGAATGACAGCATCAAACCTCATCAGCCCAGAAAGAAAGAAGAATGCCAGGAACTTGTCTAGCCTGTAGATCAGAGGTTGCAGGACTTGTTTGAATTAACACACTTCGAATCTAAGCATTTTTTAAAAAGAACAATCTGATCAATTTAAGCAACTTTCCGGGATGGGGAACCAACCCACTGTAACATTTAGTAGGTTGCTCTGCTGGTCAGTCACCTTCACTGTCAAAATATTTGCACAGATTTTATTTTCCCTCTGTAAGAACTAATTTCTTACTGCCTATTTTTATAGGTCTGAAGATATTTTGGGCACATAGGCGTGCCAACCCAACACCACTTGACTTTCAGCCTGTTTTGTATGCTGAAAAGTCTCCTAACCAGCAGGTCTTGCATCACTGATATGTTCTGCGCAAAAACAAGGTGCAAATTCAAAACAAACATTTGACATGAGAAACTTCAGGCTGAGGAGGAAAGAATGCAGAATTAAAAACTGCAGTCTGGCCAGAGGGGAGAGGAAAGACAGAGAAACAAGCAAGATAAGCTATGGGGTTTGGGGAGAAAAAAAAGAACCCACACACACAAACACCCTCATACCCCCAGTCCAGTTCCCAGAAAAAAACCTGTGTGTGTGCTGAACGCTATTTCTCCTTCTGCATTATGTGTGTACCAGCCACAGCAAATTGTTAACTTAGGTGCTTTCTAGAATTACACTGTTGACTTCTACTCACCATCACACACCTTTGCGTGTCATGAACATACCTACAGACAAGTTGCTCTGGAGACTTAAAAAAACAGAGGGTGGCTACAGGTAGTGGCTGCAAAGCCTGTTGCTGTGTGACCTCTCCCCAGGGTTTACACGGGAAGGCCTGAATGCCATGGAGCATATACCCTGTGTTTCAGGGATGACTGAAAACAGCTTTGCTTGGCCAGTCTCAAAACATGTCTTTCCCATATCTTTTAGAGCTGGAGCTATTTAAATTTTCATCTACAAATGTTCAACTCCTCACACTTCCTCATTTCAGCATTAAAATCAAAGCAGCAACAAATTGACTGAGACAAACATCTTCAATGTGGGGAGTGGGTTGTTCCATGCCTGCCCCATCGGACTTAAACTCAGAGCATGGATCCAATATGAACACTCACCTCCACACACAGACAGGAAACTCAAGCACCTGAAGAACAGTAAAAAAATCACCTGAAATAATAAAGTTATTAAGGATAATTTGAAATTGATACCACTTTAAGGAAAGCAAGAAAGGCTACTAATAGAGCTTCATTAAATAATGTTCTCTGCCACACAGAGGCCTGAAGCATGGAGAGAACTGGAAACCAGATTTTTATCAAACCATCTCTGGAGGAAGTAGATAACACAATTCAGAAAATGGGAGAAAGATTTGGGAGTGCTTTCAGCAGATTTAGGGAGAACAAAGGAAAAGCATACAACCAAAAGAAAAAAAAAATATCCATGGGTGCAGAAAGACTTAAAGAGCATGGAAAATATTTCCAAGTGCAGACCTAGAATTAGACAAAGAGAGCAGTGGAGAACTTTTCACCCTAAGTGTCTTGCTTCACACAGGGTAAAAGGTGCAAGTGTGGCTGAAATACAGGAACATCTGGACTCTGTTAAGTTCCCAGTTATGCAAGCACCAATCACCTTAACCAAGATTTGAGAACAGTAGGACAAAGATTACTTCTGTTTAACTCCATAAATAACATGTTTAAGAACGAAAGGGCCCAGCCTGCCCAGTAGCTTCATCACCCTGATGAACCAAGACATAGTAGGTCAGAAGTGGTCTTAAAGAAGGAGTCATTTCTCATTCCCAAAAGGACACTGTAAAGAAGAGTTCCTTCATAAAAACTTTATAGAAAGGATAAAAAAATATACAGTCTATTAAGCAGTACTTTCATATAAACATATGACTACAATTGAGCAAACACAACTCAGTCCTGAAAAAATCTAGATGAAATCTTACATCAGGATCTCTTTTCTCTTTGCTCAAGTATCTTTCCCCATGCTGCTGCCCACCAACTTGCACCACCCATGCCCATGCTAAGCTCCTGTAACTATTTACTCAGTGAGCCCCATGCTAGCAGTTACACTTTCAAGACCACCCCTAGCCCTTCTTTAGAAGGTATACATGAGGATATCTCTCTCTTCAAGCACCAACAATTTCATTTACTGAAAAACCTTTGGCACTGTCTCTTCCACTTCTGGCCTGAATAAAATTCTTGTCACTGCTGTCTGTCAAAATAGCTCAGGTCTTACATGCGTACTCTCTGGTCTGACTCCTCACCTAAACTACCTAAAATGGCTAATTTTCTAGTGTGCTTTATCTCCAACTATCACATTGAAGGCCAGGAGGTGCAGAGCATTTGCAAACCTCTGCCTAAAGATGGATGGAAAGCACAGGAGCTTAGACTAAGCTCAGCCATTTGCAGAATTACATTCTGCAGCAGTGTACCTCTCCTTTTGTATTTTCCAACAGGCTTTCAGCAGAAGACACAATTTTCCCCAAACTCTCAATGTTTCATGCTACTACTTTCAGTAGTTTTGTGGTCTACCTTTCTATTTCACTGTCTTCATGGAATAGGAGATCATTTTGTGCAGCGACATTGTTTTGACCAATATCCATTCATAATCTACAAGATCACAAGTATGTATATAGATGTAACAAACAGCAGAGCTGCCTCGATTTCTGCTTGTACATTGGAGTTCACACTCTGCCCTTTTTCTCTATGTGAGCATTAGTTTTGAAACACGTTTTGTTCTCTGATGTTTTTGCTAACCAATACATAAACGCAGTGCCAACACATCAGACCACTTTGTTATCCAGCTATGGTAATAAAGCTTTGATGTTACTCTCCAAAAGTTTTACTTAATTGAAGTCATGTTTAACATGCCATGAATGGAATCAGCTGGTGCAGCACATCCTGCCTGTTATAAACCAGGGTACAGCTGCTACTGTACCCTGGCAAGCAGATCTCTGCCAGCATGGCTTCAGGTTATTGCCATAAAATTGGTTTTATATCAGTAAACTAAAAATTAGATTTTATTGCATTATGGCATTATTAGTGCATTACATTGATATCCAATTATTAGGCATCAATGAATGCATCTTTGAAAGCAACTTTCACCTATTTGAACAATATTGTAAAATAACTATTATCTGTTATGATATAAAAACATTTTTAATATCATACTTACTTTTCTTAAGCCTTTGAAGCTGCGGAGGGAATAAAGCATGACACAGAATGCACATAGTACAGAAGTAAAGCTCAAAGTATTATAACATTATAGTTTTATAACATCAGTGTTCAGTCACAATAAATAGTAAAGCAATTCAGAGTAATACAGGCCCATATCACTTACAAGATTAACAAAGTTTTTTTTCAGATAAAAATACTTTAGAAAGTTCATACATGTGATATTTTATCCTAAATTACGCAGGAAAAATAGATACACAAGCACAATAAAATATTAAAACAATAGCAGCTTTGAACCTCATATGAACCTGGAAGAAACTGTCTGACCAACAGCAGCAAGACTGTGCTCTAGCTGATACTCTTCATAGCCACACACACACAAAAAGAGTTTCCCCAGCTTTCAAGGTACCCTTGTCTTCTTTTTATGGGACAAGGAGAGGGAGTTCATGTGCCTTCCCGGATAGCCTGGACCAACACAGCCTGGCCTTCCCAAGGATTACAGCCATGGCAGCCACGCAGCAAAACAGCAATTGGCAGCAATAGCTGGAGAAGGAGTGTTGGAGAAAGGGCAGGTTTTCTAAAGGATGGTCAGAGGCAAACCATTTAGGAATGTGAGAGGGTAACTGTCCTTGACATTTGCAAACTGGCAAGCACTCTACAGCAGTGTCCAGGCTGCAAACAGAGTACTTCTAGGTACTGCAGCTACAGCAGAGCAGTTGTTCCCTATTTAGTCATTTATAACTGAATATCTTTAAATAAATACTTTTATGAACTACAAATGTACCAATGAGCATGTCCAGCTCTCACAAGAAACCAGTCTTCCTTCAAGTACCCTATGGCTGATGTTTTACTCAAGATGCTGGCTTCCCATCATAAAAGTAATCTGAATTCCAAGCATTAAAAAAATGATTACTCAATTTCAAGAGAGATAAGGCTGGTTTACAAGGAAATTATATGATTGAATGTTTGTGCATCTGTATATATTTATACATGCACACATTAGAATCATCGTGCACACACAAATACGCAGGGCCCAGAAGTCTGTACATTTGCCTCACTATGCTTGAGTTTTGTGAAGAACTGGAACATGACTTCAAAATAAAGTTTTTAAATCAAATAAATGTTAAAAAAGGACACAGACATACAGAAAGGCAGAGAGTAAAGGAAAGTATGAATCTCACTTAAACACATGACTCAAAGAACTAAGGTTTTCACAATAAATACTGTATAACTCATTATTAAGTTTACAGGAGTCATCAGCACTGCAGTGTGATAAATAATTTTCTCAGTTTTCATAATTAGCAGATACAGTCCTCAAGTTGGGATGGATAAAATTATATTGATGACAGTACTTCAAACTCTGTACATGCTTTGACTTGGCAATATTGTAGTATAGAAAAAGGGAAAAAAAATAAAATAGTAGTTATCCCTCAGAAAGTTACTCCTGCCAGGATTTAGCATAGCCATAATTTTATTGCTCTAAGCAATACTGAAAAGGGCCTTGCAAGCATGGGAAGGGGGAGAAGACAATAAAAAAAAAACAGGAGATAGAAGTAGGTTACAAGTGCTGGCAAACATTATCCATTTAAACTGCTAATGGCAAGGTCTGCTGTTATATTTTTATCATTGCTTTTCTGCAAATTACTTTTATCAGTGATAATTTAGCTTTTATTTCATTACCTGGCACAGCAGACAAAAGGAAAACAGATTTGTTTTACAGCAACTCCAGCACTTGCTCTCTCCATTAACACTGACAGATGAAGGTAAATTAAAGCTCTTAGACCACAATTTCAGCATATGTAGTACTGCAACCTCTGTCTCTAACCAATGTTTTTCTAAAGGAGATCAGAGTGCATGCTAATGCTTTTATTCTCTCCACAGAGTCAATGGCAGTTTTTGTATTTTCATATTTCATATTTTTCCCCCCATTCAGTTCCATCTGCCTCCAAAAATATCTCAGAGCAACTGGGGAGAATCAATATTTTAAACGAGGAAATTACTACATTTCAGCCAGCTGAGGAGTGAAACAGCACTTTCCTTCTTTTCAGTTTTCTTAAGACCACAAAGCTAGAGAACATGTGTTTGATTCAAATATTAAATATGCATAAAGAACTCTTGAAGGATGTTATTTTGTTCCAATGCTGCTCTTCATCCTTTTTTTAGGCATGTTTTCAGCTATTCTACTTACCTCAACAGAGGTAAACAGATTGCTTTATAACTGTCATCTAAAATAATAAACTTATTTATAGAAGCTAATGTAACTACACAGTTGTTCTAGGCAAACAGTGGTCTTTCCATTCAAGCAACAGTATGTTTTTGATTACAAACAATTTTGCAAGAAAAACAACAAAATATTATTGACTGCTCTAAAGATGCAATACTAATTACTAATAGTCATTCTCCTAAGTAATAAAGCCATTTTTGTTCTTGCCTGAAATAGCCTTTCACCTTTACCTAAAAAGCTGTATTAGCAACAGAATATCAAAGTCTGAAGCGACAGCCAGATGTTCTGGCTTCTTTGAAGACTGTGCTATCATTAAAGAAAAAAAAAATATAAAAATTATTTAATTCTAGATACTTGGAATAGTTTTGTGATATACAGGCCACATAAAAGGGTACTTTCTCAAAGACAACAAATAATCTCATTACTGGTTGTTCAGTCTGAAATTGCCTCCACAACCCAAGCATAAACATTTATTAATATATAATGCAAAATTAAAAGCTAGTGACAAAGTATTTCAAAGAAAGAATATTCTACTTTGTAAAGGCAAAATTAAAGACTTCTGCTACCATCATTTCTTTCATGACTATACAGTTTTGTGACAAATTACCCACTGATGCTGTCAAATAACATTTCATTTTCTAATAAAAACTTCATTTTTCTTAGAATAAGTTTTTTTAAAGTCTGAGATAAATTTAGGTTAGTTTTATGTCCTTTCAGCAATCATTACATGACCAATTACAAACAAATTTTACTGCTGGGGCAGGTCATGTTCATGAAAACAGATTAATATTAAAGCACATGGAAATTTGGAAGAGCAAGAAAATACTTCTTGGACTACCACCAAGGCAATTTCAAAGCACAAGCATGAACATAATTTAATCATTTCCTTACAAGTAGGCTTGGCTACAGGGCTCCCAAAGTAATGATAAAAATGAAGTCACAGAGAATGTATTTTAAGAGGACCTTGGGGGGAGGGGGGGCAGAAGAACGAGCATGGTAGTTGAATATTTTTAACTAGCTTTCCACAGATGGGTCTAAATCAAGCTCTTATGATTCTTCCCTGTCATAAACCAATACAGAGGTCAAAGGCTGAAGCTTTCCCAGAGGTTCACTGTGCGTAACAAACACTAAAAGTTCCCCCAATTCAGTTTATATATAACAGCAAAAGTGCTGTGGTCATTTACATCCCAGGCAATCCCATTAGTATTGAACAGGGCATAAGCAGGGCAGGCAAAAGCATGAAAAACTCCACATTTTCAATGAGTTTCTTCATTTGTGCCTGCAAAAGTTGGTTCCTCAAACACTCTTTAAAATGCACTAGGAAAAGAATGGGAAAACAAATCCTTTACTGTAAACAAAGAAATTTTGCAATAAACACTGTATGTTTTCTAATGTATTAAATGATTGGTGATCTAGTGTTAAGTGTTACAAAGGGCACTCGGGGGTGCTCACTTTTTTTTTTTTTTTTTTTTTTTTTTTTTTTTTTTTTCCCTTCTTTTGAGCACAGGTCCAATAAATAATTTCAGTAATTTGAGACAGTGGGATCTGCAAGCTGGACTGGAGGAGAAAGTTCAATGCCCTACAGCTAACCTGGGGGAATCCTGAGGATGTACTGTCAGTACGAGCTTGGCCACTCTTGCCAAAGCTGAAGCCTTTGGCTCTTACACCAGGTATCTGACCTGTGTGCTATTCCATGTCTACAATTTACCTTAAAACAACAGCAGGGACATTGGTAGGAGAAGGAGAGCCAGTGAATGAGTGTGCAGAACTTGTCTGGGAAAGATTCTAACTGCAGACAGGTCTCATTCTTCTAAAACTGTCTCCAATCAAACAATAAAATAGTAATAATAAAGAAAACAAAAAAATAACTTTTTCTTGAGCATTGTGAAACACTTCAAAAAAATAAAAGAGTCAATACACTGGAGATTAGCACAGGTCCAATAAATAATTTCAGTAATTTGAGACAGTGGGATCTGCAAGCTGGACTGGAGGAGAAAGTTCAATGCCCTACAGCTAACCTGGGGGAATCCTGAGGATGTACTGTCAGTACGAGCTTGGCCACTCTTGCCAAAGCTGAAGCCTTTGGCTCTTACACCAGGTATCTGACCTGTGTGCTATTCCATGTCTACAATTTACCTTAAAACAACAGCAGGGACATTGGTAGGAGAAGGAGAGCCAGTGAATGAGTGTGCAGAACTTGTCTGGGAAAGATTCTAACTGCAGACAGGTCTCATTCTTCTAAAACTGTCTCCAATCAAACAATAAAATAGTAATAATAAAGAAAACAAAAAAATAACTTTTTCTTGAGCATTGTGAAACACTTCAAAAAAATAAAAGAGTCAATACACTGGAGATTGTTCCAGAAGGAGTAACCAACATGATCAAAAAGGCAGAGAAACTATTGTTATCATCAGCAAATTCAATTTAAGGAGGCTTTTCTGCCCCAAGCTGTTCATCATAAAGCACTGGGGAAGAACAAAGGGACATTAATGATGCTAATGCACACTGCACAGCCCAACCAAGAGTCAAAGGGCCTGAGGATGCAAGTCTCTTGCTCCACCAGCCACCCTGTCTCCAGCCACCCAAACCCCCGAGACATTTGCTGTGGGCACACAGATGCTGCAGAAGCTATAATTGAACAGTTGAAGGTCAAAGTCTTCCCAATATGGTATGATTAAGAATTTAGCTTCCATTGGTGGTTTTGTGACTATAGTTGGTACCCATAAACCTATCCTTTTCACACTCAGGCAATCTTTGACATTACTGTGCCCTACGAATATCTAGAACTTGTTTGGCACATGATGATGTTTCAAAAACAAGAAGAGTGTTGTAATTATGGTTTTGCTTTGCATGTAAGTAATGGAAACCACAAAATATATTTAATGCTATTTGCTGTATATGCAATTCTATCTAGCACATAAACATCACTCTCCTAAACAGAGCTTACTTCCCCACATCAGCTACCCTGGTGCCCTCCCAAACTTTTTGGAGCACATATCACCATTTCCCCTCCTCAGCACTCCCTGCCTAAACCAGCACTCTCCTCTCCTTTCTGTCAGTGCCCCAGTACTTCCACAACATCCTACAAGTATCTGTCCCAGACTTTACATTTTCTAAATAACAGCAGATGCATAGAAGAGTCTCCGTGTATGCAAAATGCTCTCAGTTCTTCAGTAAAGTCACCCTACAGGAAGCAAATGCAAATTCCTGCCTTCCATACATAGGGCATGGTCCTGGAGACCTTGTTATTAAATCATTAACCTTCACCTTTCATTTTACTTACATTTCCAGTATTCAAATTCTGCTTCAAATAGACTATGTTACTATTTCCCCACACTACAATTTATGGCCAAGTATTTCACTTCATTGATTGAACAGTAAACAAATGAACACTAATTTTTAAGCAACAAGAAAGCAGTTCAATAATTACTGCAAAAATTAACAATGGGGTTCCCATAATACTTGCAAAAATCTGTTTGTTCATGATTCCTATTCAATCCCTAAAACAAGACTTCCAAAGAGCCCTAAATGCTATTTTCTCTGCCTTCCAAGGCTGTAACTCTGATGCTCCAGTTTATCAGGAGATTATGCTAGCCATGGCTAGTATCTTATCTCTGTAATCCCCCAGTGTTAGGCCAAGGGTAGAGTTGTGCTAAGGGTATGTGAAATGTGCTTTAGTGGGGAAAAAAATGCATGCAATTTGGAGAAAACTGGTATGGAATAACTATGGTTGCTAGTAGCAAATGTTTATTTTCCTGCAAAACAGGCAAAGCAGGAGGAAGACAAAAAAGCAACTTCATAAAAGTCCTTGTTAATAATCAGGTTGAAAGCTTATTTGTATGCATATTAACAACAGATATACAATTATGAGGATGTCTGCTTAAAAAGCATGTAAGGCCACTGAAATTAGCAAGAGGGGTTTTTGCTGATCATTTTGATAAATTGAAAGTAAAGCTGCTTTCCTCATTCTTCAATCCTTTTTAACCTCTTACGGTATACTTGTCTACAGAAGAATAACAAAGGGATAGCCCTGGTGGAGCAGGTGAGAGTCTGAAGTAGCTCAGTACCCAGCACCTCATCAGCTCACTTCAATCCAGCAGACACCTAGAGAAGGTCACAGAAAGCCCAGCAATGTCTCCTCAGAACATTCTCTCCACCCCCGTATTTGCCTACAGACCTTTAGCTGAGCACTCTCCCCAAGAAAGTCTGTTCAGTGAAACCTCTAGTGGCTACAGATGCTTTTGATGACAGAAATCTAGCATATACCCAAGCCTCAGCAAAACTCTTGTGAAACTACATACAGTAGTAGGGCCAGCATGAAACTCAGAGCAGAAACTGCCCATCAGCTTTCTTCAGGTCTCATGGTCCTGTCCTTCCAGCCCTACTACGTAGCACATACAGTACTCTCCTCAGGACAAATCCATGCTGCAGAACAGTGCTCTGCAGGAAGAGTGGAGCCCCTTTGTCCCTTCCCAGCCCCCAGGCTGCATGGGTGCTGCATCACCACCTCCACCCTGAAGACAAGCTCACCAAGCCTCCAGGAGCACTAGCACCAGCAAAAGACAAGTGCACTTCTTGTCCTCTGTTAAAGCTCCCATTGAATTAAACTTTTATTTGCCTTTGGTTCAGAAATGTTTCCTTTAATAAGTAAGGATGGGAACATTATTTATTATTTTTTTCTCTGCTTAAAGAAATTGAAATGTGAAAACTGTGTAAAATATCATCTTGTTTTTTGGGACTTTTGTTGACATTTCAAAAGTTTCATTTTAATAATTTTTATTCTGCCTTTCCTCCCCCAAGCATCATTCCCTAATGCTTTGAAAAATGCAAAAGAAAGCACCATAAGTGATGGTAACATTTACTATTCACTTCTGCTTGATCTGGCAGATGTGACAACCAAGAGGGCTCTCCAGACTTTTTTTTTTTTTTTTAAATATAGCTAACACCACACTTCCCCACCCTAGCATATGCTGGGTTCTTTCATTTCACTTTTTCAAACTGCATCCATTTAAATTTTTTAAGCATACTTAAACGTACTACTTGTTGTTATTAGACCTGTCCTCTAAGAGGCCAAGTATACTGCATTTCTGCTTCAGACAGTAAGAGAAGCTGTTCCAAAACTCCCAAGGTCTTCAGTACTTTGCAAGACTGGATTTTTACTGTATACAATGAAATTGATATTACACACCTACAGCATTTCCTCATATGCACAGCTCCCTACTTACAGCATGCAAGTCACAATAGTGCATGAGATGTGACATGTTTTGCAGTGATGTCACAAGTTTGGCTTTCCCTACTACAGCCTCCAGGCAAGTTCATTAAAAAAAAATAAAATAAGATGAAAATATAATAAAATAAATATCAGCAACTCTTTCTTAACTATGACAGCCATATGAGAGTATCTAAATAAAGTCAGGAGTATGTCCCATTCCCCTCTGCACAATACCTATGAAGAGGTTTACAGATATTACCCAGTTTACCATCTGTAGTTCATGAAAAACACCTTAATGCTCTTTGACACAATAAGCATAACCCTATTTCTGGTGTTTCCAGTTAGTCTTTACACAGTCTCTTCTGCAGATAGGAAGTTTCTTCTTGCTCCTGTAAAAGTTCAGCCTGAGAAGTACTGAGCAAGATCTTCAGCTTCAGGAAGGGCAGGCATGTAGGGCTGAAAACACTCAGCGTTAGGCAAGCTGCTCCCTGCTGCCTTTATCTGCGAGCACAGGCATTTTGAAAGTGCGTTTCTGCCCTAACACGTCCTTCAAAGGAGAGCAGTATCTCACCACACCAAAAGCCGAGTGATGGAGGCTGCTGTCCCCTCAGAGATACCCATCGCTCCCCTCCTGCGGGGAGACACACGTGGATTGGCCGTCAGTGTCCTTAACATGAGCTTGCATGAAGCTCCAGACGAGGCCGTGTACTCAGCCACGCAAGTGACACAGGGTGTTTCCCAGCTTCTAAAGTAGATTACTGCGTACAGCTACATGCTTGTTTACTTGACTGAGATCCATATTTAGACATGTATACAAGTGCACGATCCTGAGCTGTTTGTGCAGACAAAACTCCCACTGAATGGAATGGGTATGTGTCTGCCCGTGCAGATGAGGATTAATCCCTTAAATCTTCTGCAGCGCCTATTTGCACATTTCCAAATAATCAAAGCAAAAACAAGAAAAGCAGAACAACATGCCTGTGTGACTGTGAGCCTCTCTGACACTCTACTACATTTGGATTAAGAGGGCAGGTGTGCCCCTCCAACATTACCAACACATGTACTACTGCTCAGCCCATTTATTTTGAACACAAGTTTCTGAACCTCTTTATTCTATAAGCTGAGTAAATTTCCAGCTCTGTGACTTTATAAGACAATTTTTTTTTTTCTGAAAACTTTTTAAACTGTTCAGATAGTTTACACAGGAGGGACAAATACGTTTTTTTAAAAAAAAAATAAAAATAAAAAATCTGTCTTGTCCTAAAATTTTTTAACTGCTTCCTTTTAGAGAGGAAATCCCTTCTTTACTGACAGTGACCTGTGCTCTCCAGCTGGCTAAGCAATGCTCAGCCCAACATCTTTTGTAATTCTTAGGGTTCTTCCTTAATCTTAGGGCCAACCCACCACCCATCTGTTTCTGCCATGCAATTTGTGTTTGTATGGCTCATCCAGAACTCCAAAACCATCAGTGGGAAACTAGTTTGGTCCTGGTGCATTACATAGCTTCTCCATAGCTGGCAAAAACACGTTGCAGCAAATATGGTTTATTTGACATCCATGCTGCAAGAGTTGTATGGCCAAGCCATACTAGGAACACGGCTTTGCATACAGCTGCCAAAAATGCAGCATATTTATACAAGCCTCCCGTAAGTGTCGGTATTTGTGATACCATGAAAAAGGTCTGCTAGATGTCAGCAGTAGCACCACTATATTATGTTGACAATACGTGCTAGACTGTAGTCATTAAAATGTTAATACAAGGCAATAACCCACTTTTAAATGGCCATGAAAGCTTCCCCAATAAGACACATTAACCAATAAAAGTGTATTTTCCATTAAATTAATCAGATGAATAGAGATTGTTGCAAGATGTGTAAGCAGCATGAACTTTCCATTGTCAAAGTTATTGGATAACCTGGATTCATGGAAAAGATGACAGAATGAGACGATTTAAAGAAAAAATTCAAAGAACTGTGATGACTAAGTAAATTCTAATGTTTTCCCTTAAAAAGATTCTTCTGTTTCTTTACAGTAGATAGCATTTAACAGGAAGATTATAAAAGATCTAAGAACTATAACTGACAAATTAGTAAAGTATACTGAGTTTACAACCACACTGAAGTGATTATTTTGTAATCTTTGCTCTTCAGCTTTTCAAAATCATGCCAGGAACAGGATTGCTAAAGAACATGAGTAAGTTTGAAAACTGCATTTAGAAAGGGGGTCCTAGAAAGTGTCATTTCAGAGAACTGCCTTTCTGAAAATGACAAAGCTCGATAGTTACAGGCAGTGTTATATGTATGCATATACTTGCAAATGCCAAATATTAAAAAATAATCAGTACAAATGCAGAACTACATGGTACTAACTGCTATGAAATTAATTTCCAAAAATTTATATACAAACAATCCAGGCTAATAAATGGGAAACTTTAACAAATACACGCGCTTCCACAGTAAGGCAAAATTACTGCATATTTTAACAGCAGGCAATGGCAGAAACAACTTGTGTGGCAGCAGTAATCAGCAGAACAAAAAGGACTGTTTTGTTAAATACCTTGACTTGCTAAACTTGTCTCAAAATTAATACTCAGGGCACATTTTCAAGGCAAACATAAGGATTTTTAACTGAGTGACTCCTTAGCAATCATGAGAACTTCAGTGCTCCGAGAACATCCCCGTTCCTCGACACACCGCCCACGGTGCTGCCTCCCCTCCTCTCAGTTCACGTCTATATTTGTCACACGGGTGAGAGCCAGAGCGGCGCACGTTCCGAAAGCGCGGTCGTTCCGACGTCGCGCCTCGCGCTTATCTCGTCACAGGGCCGTGGCACTCGACTCCATCGCCTTCAGACACGTCGGCACAGCCGCACGGCCCTGCCGCCAGCCGATTCCCCGTGGAAAGGCGCTTCCATCGGCGTCACCGCCGGGACACCTCCTGCCACCGACGTGGCTCGGCTGCACGTTTGCAGGACTGGCCTTTTAAAAAGTCAACCGTATAAACTGGGCAGTAACCAGATCAAGCCGCAGTTATACAAGAAGCAAGGAAATATTATGCAAGACCACAGGAAGTCAGAGGAGACAGCATTCTGGGCAGGCCTGGCAAGGAGTCTGTGTGAACTTCAGCTAACAAGCAAAGCTCGGTCATTGGCGCCAAATTCAGCCGAGAACATTCCCAGCGCTGCAAAGGATAACACTCCCCATGCTTTTGCCAGTGGGCTGCGTTCCAGGACGCCATGTACCTGATGAAATGCAGATAAACCCGGGTCTTATTTTTCGCCAAGTCTTCACTTATTTTTAAAATCGGGAGTGTATTTTTGTCCAGCGTTTGTTAGAAGTGGCAAATGGTTTGTTTTCATAGCTTTGCTAATAGACCGCTTGTTCTAATGCTCCCTGTAATTTCAACTACAATAAGTGACCTACAAAGAAAATGTTTGGCAGAAGCCTCATTTTTTCCACGCATCTTGCCCATCTCTGCCTCCAGGCATTCTGCTAATAGGATATGTGAAGGTTATGGATTCCTTTTCCTTTGGCATTTTAGAATGATCACTGCAAGCACATTTGGCGCAAAAAAGATGACACCCACCTCACACACCACTATACTATTTTAATTCGCTTCCATGCAGGAAGTAATTGGGGTTTTTGCATTTTTGAGAACTACCTCATCCAGGTCCTTCTTGGAGAATACATCCATTAAAATGCAGCGAGCTTTGTTTCCAAAATGTCTGGAAAAAAATTGCTTTAATGTGGCAAATGTTCATCATCTAGCAATACATGAGTTCAGAGAAGTTTTATACTTTGTTCTAGGATTCACCTTCAACACATCAATGATAAAAGGCTGGAGGTGGGAACCCATCTTGAGGTTCACACACATACACACTGCCAAACAAGAAGCACAGCATGCGAAGTCTTACACAACACAAAACAATTACCAATTGTGATGAGTGTAGACAAAGCATTCTCAAGAGAATCTATTTTATGTTTGTAATTGCCCACAAAAACACACAATGGCACTCTCCTTCCAGCAAATACATAGTACAAACAAAATACCAAACAGTAGGACTGCCTTGACTGGGGGAAAGTGATTCCGAGAAGTGTAATAGATCTCTAGCAGATATCGACTGCCAACGCCAATGAACCAATTTTAAAAGTTTTCATCATTACCCCTGCTTATGGGAATGATAAACATACATAACTCTTAACAAGAGATTCCCATCTTCCCCCTGGTTTACACATGAAAAGGTTCCCATAACTTACAGGTTTTGCAAAAATAATTCAGTGAGCACAGCAGCAACACAGGAAAGTGAAAATGTTAGTGGTGACAAAGCCTGCATTGTTACTGCTGGTATAACAATGCCTAAAATTAATAATGGGCCTGACAACGAACACCAAACGCACACACAGTTGGACCTCTCCAACCAAAACAGACCTTTCTACAGTCAGATCCAGAGTTATAGCTGTTCAGAAGTGCAGTTGTTTCTCCAACTGAAGACAGCAATTCCTGTCCAGCAGAAAGAAATCCAGCTGCCCTTCTTGGGGCCCGAGTCAAGCACATACTTGATGGTTTTAATGTGGCCAGTCCGAAACATCTCTCAGTATCAGGTGTTCATATTAATCAGAGTTGCACAGCAGTTCATCTGAAACCACTGAAACACGGATCCTGGTACCTGTGGCACTGCAAGCTGCAAGCCTGGAGCTGGCTGGAATCACTGCCCCAGCAGGGACACCTGAGACTCCTTCAGCCATAGGAAGTTTCTAGTCTTTACAGGGGAATGCGCTTGCACTGCAGCCTTTCCCTCAAGTGATTGCACCACTGCTTCTGAACACCTACTCCCAGGATTTCAATATCCTGGAAATCTTTACAGTTCCATCAGGAATTGAGACAGACACACTATAAAAGAGTAAGCCTTGATTTTTTAAGAAAAGCTACAAGAGGATAGTTTTCCTAATCATTGTCTCATCTTCTATTAAAAGTAAATCTTAAAATTTCTTTTGATGACTGCATTTCCCCCTAGCTCACCCAGCCAAAACCCTTCTCTGAACTTCCTGTATGGAACTCACGGTCACTTACAACACACTATAATATACCTACCACCATAAGGGATAAAGCATTTACTTTCCCCAGGGTGGAGGGGGAGATGTTGTGACTCCCAATAGCTAGAATACCTCTAGGTTGAGGCCTCTTTATTTTCCTTTAGTACAGTAACTTCATATTCCACAGCTTCACTGCATGTCCTACAACAACTCCTGGTATGTGAGCACACTAAATAATTTCAGAAATAGAGTGGACCAAAATAGATTTGCTCACCTTCTTACAAATTCATAAATCAGAACTGACTTCCTACACAAATACCAGTATAACAGATGCTTGCTATACATTCCTTGTACCTGAGTGTTTGACTGTTTCATTTGCTTAATCTACCAGCTAACAGAAGTAGAACCCAAGTGGACCAATCATTAAATTCCCTATTAATGGATAAGGTTCACACTACACACAGTTTATATCATGTTTTCCTCAAATATATTTTCACAAAGAAGTACCCAGATGTCTCAGGCATTTTAATAAAATTCTAGACATATTATCAGACTTCAAGGATTCTGGAGCCAGAGTTATTTTGGTACAAAAGCCAGAGTGCTTGATCTGTTAAGTAAGGTACAAATAGAAACCAAGAAACCTGACCAACAGGACCACACAGCACAATGTACAAATGACTTGGTAAGCTAATTCCACAGCTGTAACCTACTCAGAATGCAATACAACATGAAATCATTTTATACTTGCAGTTGTGTACTGCAACACAACTTCCTCCAAAGAATTCTCTGTAATGATTTCATGTTGTGACGGTTTGCTCTTAGAGCTTTTAGCAGGTCAGGCTGCAGCCACCCTTCCTCTTCCAGCTCTGACTTTAGGTAGACCTCTGCTCCACATCAGACATCACGGCACTTGAAATCCTTACTGTGACCTGTGTAATGCCAGCTTTGCTCCCTGCTAATTTTATTCCTCAGGGTGGGGAAAAAAACCACTACTTTTTAAATAAGAACCATTTGCTGTCATCTTACTCCTTCAAAATAAGTACTTGAAAAAAACCAAACAAACTCAGAAAGCAATAGTGCTGGTCACTGGGGTTTGTTGCTTCGTGCTTGCCTTTAGAGACACTGGAGTTTAGTTATACCATGCCTATAGGGGCGTTTAGGTTTGGGAGGAGGGGGATATCTTAAGATTTTGCAAGCAAAGGGAACGGAGTGATGATACACAGATAACATGGCTTCTTGCATTGTGTTCTTCAGGACATACGCATGCAAGGCTGCCAATAAAAGCCTGTATAAAATGTTAGGCTTCTCTCTACACCTTTTGACACTGAAGAACATGCTTGCTCCCTCTTCAGGCTTGCCCTGCCACCCACATGCAGGAGAAGCCTTAACGTGAATGAAGATCCACAAGCTTTGTTCTGTTTGGTCTATGTGGGGGAGCTTGTGCATGCTAACCTCGGAACTCCCGTCAGATTAACCCACTGTTCTCTTTTCTTACAGCTCTCAATTCAAAGAATCCAAGGGCAAATGATTGCCAGCTGAAATACTACTGAACTCCCCATCCGCAGAAAACTGGTTTTGGTGTGACAAGTCAGACCCTTTTTGTTCTTGTTGCCCCACAGGTTGCTCCCTTGCCTGCTTCGTGATGAAATCTGAAAGAATAGGGGGTTATATCATCTCCCAGACACTTTCAGGGCATTGCAATGGCCTGTCACCACCCCATCTTCTCAGCTGCTTGGGGCATCTAAATTGCATGTGGATCTTAGGGCCACTGATCTGAGGATCAGTAGGGCCAAATTCAAAAGGTGAAGCAAATGAATGAGTAGGTCACCCGTCAGTACGTGGGTGTAACCTACATATTGAGGGATAATGCAGAGTGGTGCAGTAAAGAAAGCAATTAACTAGGCAATGCAGAAAGACCCAGAGATAACCAAACTCCTTCTACTTGACAATCCCCTGTGAAAGCATTTTCAAGTTAGACTTATGCCACAAAATTCTTGTCAATGTTGCTACAGCATTGTGTTAGGCATAGAAATGGAAAGCCCCTACTTTAAAAGTTTACAATCTAAATAAATAAGACACACAAAGGGTGGAAGGAAGGATACACTACCATCCCAGTTTTCCAGACTGGGAAGCGAGGGTAATGACAATAATGATCAGCCACTCTGCCCAGGCTTCATTACCAACCCAACACTCCCATTCCCAGCAGGACAAGGAACTGGAGCTGGGCAAGCAGCGCTTTTGGGGAGGGTGTGGTGAGAAAAGGCAACAGGACAAGCAGCTGCTGGGGCCAGGCCACTTGCTGAAGCTGCTCTTCAGCAGCCAGGTCAGCAACCAGACACGGCTTTCACAGCCAGCTCTACTGAGAGCAGTGAAAAAGCTCAAGAGACAGAATCCAAGAAATGGTTTTATTCAGCTTCACCAGGCTTTGGCCCAGGTGCCCATGCCAAAGAGGCTTTGTTTGAGCCAGCTGCGTGGTTAGCAAACAAAAGCAGGGTTGGGGGGTTTGTTTCTCTTAAATGGGAAATAATGGGTGTTTCAAAACACCAGCATTGAGTTTCCCTCAAGATATCTGCACTTGCTTCTATTTCATTTTCAAGCCAGCACATGTCTAAGCCAACAGGATCATCCCCTTTTGTGAATCACTGGGAACATAAATACAACTTTGCTGTTACGTAAAAGCCAGTATTAAGACAACTGAAGCACAGAAAGGATGTTCTTATAAAAATGTCCTTCTGATCAGTAATGGCAATAAACATATCCTTCAAATAATTTTCAGAGGAAAAACCAAGCTCTGGAGTTTTTAACACTGCTAATCTTGCAGCTGTTGCAAATTAAGAGCCCAATTGTAGCTCAACCAACCTATGTTCTATCAGTCAAATGAGGCATCTTACTCCAAGTCACACACCTGAAAGTGTGTGAAGAAATAAACCAAGAGCTACATTTGTCATGGGTTTACTTTACAACAGAGATTCCCTTTAAGGAGGGATGAGAAAACCCAGGGACAGCTTGAGCCAGCAGTAAGCAAAGCCCTTCTACTTCTGCCAAGACAGCTCTCCCCTCCTGGTGAGGGCAACGTGTGGAGGCCATTCCCAGAGGCTCACCCTGTCCAGTAAGTGGTCAAATGCATCCTTCCCAGAAGAATGGTCTGGCAAAAGCTCTACAGGAAAAATACCATAAGCATTTCCACCAGTCTTCTCTCACAGGTTTTGAAACACACTGGAGGCAACCGAGTCCTGGGTAAAATTTCTGGAGTGGAATATAGCCATAGTTGTCAATGGTTTTTCTTTTGTTCCAGAGGAATACTGCCTAAGGAATCATGGCACAATAAAGCCACCTAATGTTGAATTTCTTCTCACACCTGTATGTATGATGCTGCCATTTCATGGATCATTTAAAAAACATTTTTGTTCTGAGCAAGCTTCATGTCAGCTTCCAGTCAGTACTCTCCATAATTGCTGAACAGAGTCTGGAGATACTGCCATTGCCATCAGCAGATGAGTACATTATTTTATCATAATGACATAACAATCTAACTAGGCACAAGAACGCATATGCTCTCAGAAGACATTCTGGTATTTGCAGCATGTTTTGGATACAAATTGCATGAGAGCTACAAGCTTGGCACATTCATAGGGACATTGTCCATTTAGAAATGTAGAAATGTAAAGGGGTGGTGGGTTTTGTTGGTGTTTGTTAATGTCATGTAGTTCTTTGAACTATTGTGACAACAAGTAGCCAATAACACCAAGAATTTACTGGCAGACAGGGTGATACAATTGTGAATGGACAGGGCTCAGAAGACCAACACCAGCCACGAGAATGTCCCCAACACAATGACTGAATAGGATCGCTTTGTAGTTTATCATACAAATGCAAGTGCGAAGACAACAATGATACCAAGACTTTAAGTACCTTTTTATGGCAGTAAAGGCCTTAGATATGTTAATGGATGAAACAGAAGACAAGGAATGTACTTCAAGCTACTTCCACCACCTTTATAAAAACTACCTAATAACCATCCCACTTCATACTTCCTTCAGCTTATTACCCAAGCAAATATTTATCTTCCAAGCACCTGAATATATCTTAAAGGAAAATACAGTAACCTTTGAACACAATTAGATTATTTGGAACATAATTTTCAGCTCTTAATGGATTTTTCCCAGTGCTAAGATTTTTTAAAGTTCATAAGGCCTCTGGTCTTTTAAGAAAATAAGTGCTTCTTAAACTGAAGCCATTCAGCAAATCACCTTGTGCATATTAAATAATATATACTAAGGGACTTGAAAACTGACTACCTAAAGAAAATACATGTAGCAGGCCAAAGGTGAATATCACCTGGAATCACTGTATTTCAAGATATAATAATATCTGTTACTTAAAGCAATAGCTTTCCTGGGAAAGGCAAACATTTCTATATCTCAACATAGGTAAGTAGGTTTTAAAGAACGTGACTCTAAAATTATCAGTCCTTTGAGAACAACCAATTTAGAAATTCTGCAACATGCAGTTTCCACCTCTCCTGAATTTTTACTTTATTGTTTGCAGTATCATGAGGCAATAATGTGGGGCAGGGGATGGAGAGGGCCTTTATTGCTATGTTTTAAATTATACTACTGTCTTAAAAAAAAAAAACAGCAAATCACCTTGTGCATATTAAATAATATATACTAAGGGACTTGAAAACTGACTACCTAAAGAAAATACATGTAGCAGGCCAAAGGTGAATATCACCTGGAATCACTGTATTTCAAGATATAATAATATCTGTTACTTAAAGCAATAGCTTTCCTGGGAAAGGCAAACATTTCTATATCTCAACATAGGTAAGTAGGTTTTAAAGAACGTGACTCTAAAATTATCAGTCCTTTGAGAACAACCAATTTAGAAATTCTGCAACATGCAGTTTCCACCTCTCCTGAATTTTTACTTTATTGTTTGCAGTATCATGAGGCAATAATGTGGGGCAGGGGATGGAGAGGGCCTTTATTGCTATGTTTTAAATTATACTACTGTCTTAAAAAAAAATAGAAAAGACCCTTCTCGTGGAATCACGCTTCCTGTCTAACCCAGTCCACAGATGACTGAATATTTTCATCAGACCTGGTAACTTAGTGAAAGCAACTGCAGTTTTTTAAAGACTGGGACTGTTTTGAATTCAAGGCCTTAAGTGATGAGGGCTTAATGAGCAGTGCAAAAGAAATACTTAATATTTTGTTTTATCAGATAAAATTAAAGAGAGTCTTCCTGAAAAGACAACAGGAACTTGATTCAGGTCAGGCCACCAAACCAGATTGATGTATTTGTCTCATGGCTTTCAGTAAAGCAAAGAAGATCTGTAAAAAACCCAATTGAGTCAATCACCAGAAAAGAAAAAAAAAATTAAATGTTTAAATGAAAAAGAGCCTAAATATTACTTAAGTTTCATTCAAACGAAATTTAAAACATCCAGTTATTAGATTAACAATGTTGTACAACACAGGAATTCAGAAAGTTTATTAAAATGAAGCCAAATCTAAAATGTTTCCGCACAATTTTTTGGTACAATTTCTCACTTCCATCCCTTCATTTTAGTCTAGCACTAGCTTGTTTCCCCTGTGCACTAGAAAATTATTTTCCACTAAAATATTTCATAAAAAAAATACTCACTCCACTAATTGCATACGCAGCTCTTCAATGCTCAGCAACCCATTGTTCAAAACATGTACCTTATATCTTTTTTTCATTTGCCTAACTCTAACCAAATGTATTTCGATATGTTAGATAATGAGTAACAAATATTTACAGTAGATTAGGTTCACGTTTCAGTAGTTTCAAATAGTTTCTAAATGATCCTGGTAATCTTATTACACATATACGTTCAGACTGACTGCTGCTATCAAGTGCCATAAGTTACACCCATATGATTCATCCATTACAAGAGTTGCTCAGTTAAAAAAAAAACAAAAAAACACAACAAAACACCAGCCCTCCCCATATTGCTTCTAATTTTAGCCTCTCCTTAGATAACACAATTTCCTGAAACAAAAAGAGAGGGTCAGACTCCTCACAGTCTTCTAGCTCCAAAATGTTATTTGTGAAAGTACTTGAACGTACATAGTAATTCCTGTCCAAATACAAAGGGATGCTGCAGTGCTCCAGCTTTCTGTTCTGCCAGGGCTTTGGAGACGGAAATGAAATGAACAGGGAGTGAGTGATTTTCAGAAAACAAAAAAATTGAGTCAGGGGATACTGTAAGACTCAGTCCTCGTGGCTTTTCTACATTGAAAATAAATAAATAAATAAATGAATAAATAAATAGAAATATATATAAATAGTAAGGCAACATATATATTAGAACAAACTACCCAAGGCTGGGCATGCACCATCACCCCACATCCCCCAGCTGCTGTGGCCATGGCTTTCAGGGACAGCCTCCAGACCAAAAGCAAAGAGACAGCTATGATGCTGCACTGGTTGCAGACAGGCACCATGGAAGGTGAGAAACTGTGTCTTGCTATATTTGTTGGTCATGGGTGCAACCCTCTCTGCAGCAAGAAAAAGCCAAAGACCAGCATAAGAGCACCCAGCAGAAAGTCTTGTTTCAATTCAAAGAAATTTAAGGTAGGTTTGACATGAGCCCAGATTGGTAAGAAATAGCACCATCTGCCCACCACCAATTTCATTAACACATCCTTCATTTCACAGATCTGAAGGACTGAAGCACATACTCTTGGGGAAATGGTCAAACAGTTGACCTCACCATCTTGGTACACTGTAAAATAAGCACTGTGTTTATAGAACAGATGGTGACCTAATCACCACTACACCTAGTTGGGAAAAAATAGCTGAGGAGATATATTAGTTGCTGTGAGTTATCTTAAGATCACTGTGGGGCAATAACTCTTACGCTTACTGATGATATAGTAAGAAAACAAACAAACCCCAGCCAAATCCCATAAATGGCCACAGCCCGGTTGTTCTCTCCATTGAAATCCTGCTTTTACAGCCTGTCTGCTTTCTGGCTTGAAGTTTTCATTCATGTAGGTCACAGCTGGGATTTAGGGACAGGCCTCAAGAAGTGAGGGCAAGGCATGGGCAAGACGCATTTTAAGACGTGAGTTTACATCTCATGTCTTCTTAGAAACACCAAAAAGTCGTCAAAATCTTTTTGGGAAACAGTCAGCTTGGTTCCACAGGTACTCCACAAATGCTTGAGATTAAAACATGCATTACTGTCTTTGCTTAAAATATATAAATGCATATACCACAGAATGAAGCAGCATTTGTAGAAGCAAGGGTACAACAGATTTGCATTAGGAATGAAAAATGCTAAGGACTTGTATTGTCCCAGTTTTATCCCTGTTAAGAACAAAAACAAAATAGGAAAAGTAGTTCTGCCTCCTGTCCAGATGCACCAAACTTGTTCATAAAGCTGCAAGAAGACAGCATTAATCACAAACCCACAGGCTAACATAAGACATTTATAAAGTTTCTGAAGTTTTCAAACAATTTTTTTGGAAGCAATATCCCAAACATTCCCTTAATCAAAGAAAACCACAGATTCCACACACTCGTGCACAGAGGAAGGTCAACACCCGGACACTTTGACTGAAGATTAGACATGATTGTTCAACTAAAGCAGCTTTGCTTCTCTTCTGGCAAAATGGAATGGAATATTCAGTATTTGCTGTGTCATGTAATGCAAGGGAGAGAGAAACATAATGCATACCTTATCCTACTCCAAACTTTGTAGTAACAGTCAAGGAAATTAAATTACAAGTCTAACTGTTTTAAGACGTAAATATGCACATTTAATCAGGATGTATTACAGTCGATTTTATTCCAGCTAAATATACTAGACCTAAATAAAGTTACAGAAAAAAGAACCAAAATCATAAATTAGATTTCAGCTCAAGAAGTAAAAAGTGTAATTAAATGAGAGTTAGTTTGGAACATTAGTTATTTATGAGCCAGTTGGCCTACTGTACTTCATTAATCTACTTTCCAAATGCACAGTAAAATAGTTTCCTATTTTACATATTTCAGAAAGTCTCCATGAGAAGTAGCCTTGTAAATTCAAGAAAGCTGTTATTTTCCCTCATATAAGCATTCAAGATTTTATCCTCAGCACATAACTACTTTTTTATATTTCCCTTTAAGCAAATGGAGCACAAGACTGATAAATGAGAAAAAAAATTGCCAGCTGCCTAATAATCATACTTGCATTTTTGCCTAATTTAAGAGAAGAGTTCTGTCAACCTTGTGTCAGCTACTAGGAGTAACTTCCAGGATGCCCATAACACTCTGAATATTGGCATAATTAACAGAATAATATTTAATAAATACCATTAGAGGAATAAAAACATTCCATATATCCAAATTATTTTTCAATATGAACTGCCTTTGGATTGCCCATTTCCCAACTATAATGTTTATGCCAAATCACAGTTTTAAAAAGGTTTGAAAATATTTTCAAATATCCATTTGGAAAAAAAAAAAATAGCAAAAAGTTTAATACTTGCAGAGTTCTGCCCCCACTACATCTAACAGCAGTTCCAACTTGGAATCTGAAACCAAAAAACCTTAATGTTTATGAACCCATCATAATAAAATACATTCTAGAAAAGCAGAGAGATCCATTTTTAGCCCTCATGATGGGTTTCCTAATTTAGCAGCATAATCCCAAAACTCCTGCTAGCAGAGTACCTCCAACATGCAAGATATTACCAATGACCCACACAGGATAAACATGCTACTGGATGACCAACATCAGAAAATGAACTGAAAAAGACATGCCAAAGAAAGGTGTTGCATACTAAGAAGTGTTGATTTTTAACTTGCTCTTGGGCTAAGTGCTAAATACAGGCAGACCCAGTCCTTGCAGTAGCCAAAGCACAGATCCTCAGATACCTTTGGGAGGGTAGCACACACCAGGAAGCCCTTCCACACCACTCCCACAGTGAAAGCCTTACAGCCCTCATTAAGCTCAAATGAACCTGCTCTACAGAGGTGAAGCCACAGCAGAAGTCAAGCTCTTCCAAGTAGGCTAGGGTGTCAAGTCAGGATTCAGCCTGACCTCTGCTATGTGCTATTGGAGGCAAAGGCAGACATCAGGGCACATGTCCAGCCTTGTCATTCCTCATCCATGTGGCCCTTTACCCATCTGAAGAAATACAGCAAAGGTAGCAAATGCAGAAACTAAAATGGGTGAAATCAATGTACAGTGAGTATGACTGGTCAATCATTCAATAAGACTTGCAAGCTATAAAGCACTTGCATGTCTGGTGTGTAAAATCCCAATTTCTCAATGTTAACGTGGCATGGACGTGCTAAACAGGTAATTTCAACAGATTGTTCATCATGAATTCAGAAGATAGCATTTTCTTTTGGTAACTCAAAATAAGAAAAAATGTATGGGCAGATATAGAAGCAAACGTAAGCAAATTAAATACATGGGCAATGCAAGGGAGAATGTTGGGCAATAAGAAAACTTAAAAAATTTTGTTATTAGTCTGCAAATGAGAGTGTTCAAAGCTCCATGAGCTGAAGTACCTAAAATGAGGTTTACAAGAATATAAGGAACAACCTGTGTTGGCAAGTGGATGGACTAGGTCGTCTTAATTCACCACCATCACAGAACAACAGGCAGGGGATAGTATACCTGACAATAGTGACATACCTTGAAACAGAAAGCATACCAGGAAGAACAAAACTGAGACCATACATTTCCTGAAACCTGCAGTTTAACACCTTGGCACATCCAAACACTCACATTTCCTGACATCCGAACTGCAGCCATTAAGAGCCAGGGACTACCTGAGCTCTGGAAAGCAGTGCAGTCAGGACCGCTTCCTCATCCGGACACAGAGCAGCCAAGAGTGACCTCAACTTGGCAGAATCACTCTCCTGAAGTTAAAGGTCAGTGAAAATTGAGGTACAAAGTGTCTCATTAGAGGGGCTCAATGTCTAATAAAGCCCAAAGTGACAGGGTAATTGAAAGCTGTCAGTTACCTGGTCAGTAACTGGAAGCAATCCTGTTTGTTTACTATCTGGACCAGAAGTAGTTAAATGGATTTATGTAAGGCTACATCCTTTGGATCACAAAACAGTACTGTGTAATTATATGGGGACAAGTAGTACAGAACCTCCCTGAGCTGCAAAATTGGTTTATTTTCCATACTGCTGTTAAAAAACCACAAAAATCCTCAAACAGCACAATTGAAAAGGTGAAGCTAAATGATGCATCCTACTCAGTGGTACCTGATTTGCCCTGAGCCTGGTTTCAAATTTCTCAAACATACTCTGTTGTCCACCCAGAACAGTCCACTTAACACACCATCCATTCCTAATAAAATAGCTATGCCCCTCAAATAATTTAAAAACACACAATGACTAAATAACGAAAAAAAAAGCACACTAAGATATTCAACAAGGCTGCCCGCATTAAATTGGGACCCACCTACTAAGTGTCATTCTGCTGCAGAATGCTCACAGATAGTTTTTCCTGAGCTTTCATTGTCCTAAAATATGTTTTAGCTTTTTACTCCTCCTTCTCTCAGTTTCTAATTACTGGCATTCTAGGACACATCAGACTTTGTATTTAAGACAGTGTAGAGAATGACTTTTTTTTAACTAAGTTAAAAAAAATAACCATATTAACCTCAACTCAGTATCTTGGACTAATTTTATATGTGGGAAATCAGCCTGTTGAATGTGTTTAGAACATTTGTTCCAAAGGAAGTAACTTCTCTTCTGCTGACAGACAGAGCTTCAAAGAACCTGAGGATGCTCTTCAACTTAAGTAGACCATTAAAAGAATCAAACATTACCTTCCATACAGCATCTGTTTGACAGTAAGAGAACTGCTCCTCTAAACACATGTTCCAGAGCTGCCAGCAAATCCCGTAAACTAGATTACCCTCACCACCTTTTCTCCCTGAAATTGATTTTTATATGCTATCAGAGAGCCAGTTTAGAGTTCCTAGCTGCATATCTGGACAGAGATCAAGTAAATAATACAACAACTGTTGAACTCCAGGTAATAAATCTATTCTGTAATAGTACTGGAAAACTAGAGTAATAATAATCTCACTCAATATGCTACGTAGGGTATGTCCCCAGTAGGGACACACATACATGCACGGACAGGGAGGCACAAAAATTATCTTAAGTCCCTCATCTGATACTCTCCCAGTTCCTCCACAAACATTAATTTACAGAACAATCCCATGAGCCAGGTAATAGCCTACTTCTGAGAGAGACAGAAAATTGTCAATGTTTACATAAAATCAGTGACAAGAGTCAGGATTAGCACTCAAACTTCAGTCCCATGAAGTTTCTGTGTTTTATCTGAAGAATATTTCCACAAAGTACTTCTGTGTGCTGTCCTGCAAGATTAGACCATGCTCAGACCTTCTCTGTGTTTGAAAATAAGAACTTCAGAGATTAGAAGGAAAAAAATGATACAATGAATGCAGTATATTTTCAGTAGGTACACTACTTCATTCTTCTTCTCCCTATAAATTATATAGCACATTTTTATAACCATACTATGCACCCATGTTCTATACCCTGCACAGAAGACTGATACCTAGAACAAAATATACTTGAGGCAATTGTTTAACCTCAATACACAGTAGTGTGTGATAAACTGAGGCTAACTTCATGGAAAACTTTATGTTTTATGCTGCAATACGTCCCATATTACATTGTCATAGAGTGACTCAATAAAAAAGAAGCTCTTATACAAACCAAAAAAGAGTGCTAAAGTTTAGTGCAACATCAGCTGGAAAGTACACATGACAAATAACGAGATAAAATTCTTAGTCTGTAAATCACAGTGTTTATGAACATAGTCTATAGTCAGAACAGCAACCTGAGTCAATAATAGACTCAGCCTTGTGACTGCCTGCTATATAAAACAGACTGAATAAAGACCCTGTTCGTGAACCTTTATTCACTTGCTTAATCTTTGCCGTATCAGCGCCCTCCCTCATCCACATCAGTTGTTTACAGGGTTGACACTTCTCTCCTCAATCCCCACACCTGTAACTTCTGTGTTGGGGCTCCCGAGTTTTACTTTGACATCGAGCTTCAAGAACCAACAGGAATACACGCTCTTTGATTCAACCACAAAGAAACGACCGAGTTACTCCGATTTGCCCCGAAAGGCTCATGACGGCAGCATGGAAAGGTCTGGTTTCGCATCCTCACCAAGCAGCGGCACCTGGCAAAGCCCGGCGCTCCAAGAGCTCCCGGCCCTCTAGGAAAACTTGCGGCCACTTGAGGAACTTGGCGCGGGATGCGGGTGCCCCGCGTAACGCGGCCGCTCCTCGAGCCGGTGCGAGGGTGTGTGGAAATGGAGTCGTTTGATGTAATTAGCAAGCGCGTACACAGCCTGTCCATTACATCCAGACCATTTTAATTACGAAACGCGTTTTACTAAGGGTGCTGCCTTTAAAACACCCGTTCTCCGCTGATAAATAATTTCCTAATAACCGGGTCCCGGTTGATACTAAGCGCATAAGCCCTGCTATAACCTGCATTGAAATCATCCCGCAAGAGCGGCGGGCCCTTCCTTCCCTTCCCTTCCCTTCCCTTCCTTCCCC
>NW_009954543.1:1233234-1268957 GCF_000747805.2 Chaetura pelagica
GGGGGGGGACCGCACTTGGGACCCCCTGCCGGGACTGCCTTCCCCGCCCTGCCGTTCTCAATTTTATTTTCTTTTCCACGTCGCTGCCCATTTCCATTCACGCACTTTGAAAACTTTCGGGAGTCAACACACAGCACAGCGTGGCAAGAAGTGATAAAGCTGATCTCTTGCGAGCACCTGCTGTGGTTTGCTGCAGCCAAGAGCGACGTGAATAACTAAAAAGGAACCCTCACTTTGATTTTTAGTTTAAAAATAAAGCAACTAACCTGCTGGACACAGGACTACGGTAATTTTTCTGAGTTTGTTTTTCATCACAGTAGAAACTGCAGTCTCCTCCTCCTCCTGTTTTCCGAGGCTTACCATCTTTACATCTCAAACCAAAATGCACACCTTTGCATTAAACAGCACCAAGTTTCCTGTACTTCTGGAAAATGGAAGTGCTGCAGGCAAAATGAGCCCAACTGTTTTTATTTCTTGGTTATTCAAATCTTAAGCAATTTCCCTATGCCCTGTCATAGGGTGGTTTGTGTACAATGGGTCAGAAGTTTTATTATTTTATATATATGAATGTTTAAAGAAATGCATTTGGTTTTGAATTTGCATATTCTGCTCTCAAGTCTGAAAAGAGCTACACATGCTTACACAGCAACAGCCTAATTACGTGGTAACAGTTGGGGTTTTTTTCTTGTTATACAAGAGAACCTAAACAAAAGAAACCCACAAACATTTAAAACCTAAGTAAACTTACTCAAACAGAATCTGTGTATGCAGGACTAAATTTAACTTTCTGGGAATACAAGAATGCAATAGGATCAAAGAGCCAAGTCACTCATTTCCTAGATTAGGTAGACCTCTCTGTCCTTCATTGATCTCTGCTGTTGTCAGTGCTCCTTGCTGTATCTTAAAGCTCTTCACGTGGATAAACAACTTGCCTTCAAAAATCAGACAACAAAAGCATTCAAATTGGCTAAATCTAAGCCACTCAGTACATTTTTAATATTTCAGGTCTAGCCCATTGGCCTAACTCTTGTTGTCTCTGCCTTCATTGGTGTAGTGTAGTTTATTAACAGTCTACATCTCTTGCTCTCCTGACCAGCGAGGCCTGAAAGTGCTTTCACAACAGGAGAAATCACATCTAAGCACCACTGAAAAACTACCACCTGTCCTCTTCTGTGAAGACAGGCTGGTGGGCTTCAACACGGGTCAGTGCCCAACAAAACCAGAATCTTGCTACTGCATCAGGAAGGTGAAGCAAGACCAAGGGATTCTTATGGCTCCTCCACAGCTTCAGCTCCTGAAGTTCTCTATAGTAATTTTTCTGCCAGCTGAGCTCTTAATCCTAACCACAATGAGAACAAATTATCTGTCTTCTAGAGCGTACTTTTAATTGTTAATTCCTTTTCTCTCCCATGACTATTCAGAGAGGGAAAGATAAAGTATATAATTAATAGCACTGTCGTTCCACTTGACTCATACTGTGACAATAAAGGACCCCACGACAACTACAAGGATGCAGAATGTTTTCTCCTTGCTGGAGAACTGTAAAGAGAATTACACAATTTTATTCTCAAATGCACCTCATTGCTGCTTTGATCTCTTTTATGGTCAGTCAATATTTATTAACAGCAGTATCCACCTTAAGGTGGACTTTCTCTAATCTTAGACAACTCAGAAGCTTTGATAGGAGCCACACAGTGAGTGTATTTAGTCTACAAAGGTGCATTACTTAATCTGCAGGAGATGACAACTGCCAGAAAAGCCAAGAAAAAGCTTAAACTGACAGTAAGCACAGTTTGTCCTCTCAATTACTATCATGATTGCAAAGGCTCTTTCTGTTCTGTATTCCCATATTACTTCTCATATTTTATCTCTTATTTTCCACATTTTACACTTAGCTTAGAAAAGGTAGGTGTAATTTCAGAGAAAAGCTCATGGAAAGAGGAAAAGAACCCAGAACTTCATGAGCTGACCTTTGCGGCGGTTTCCTTCTGTCTTCCCCCTCCCACTACCATCCAGGTTTCCAGAAGAATCAACATAGCAAACAGGGCTTCCTTATTCTTGGTAGTCAGAGAAAATACAAGTGGTTATGCTGTCCACTCTGTTCTCAAAATTATATGAGGTGACCCACATTGCTTCTATGTGAACTATTCTAGAGATGCTCTAGGAACAGAAGGTTATTTTGTTTCCTAAAAGCAACTTTCAGATAAGGTCTTTGAAATGACTTATTAACATTTTCCAGGATAGCAGATACTTGTTCCTGAAGGGCTCTTCAAGTAGACAGGGGACCAGTTGATGTCAACTGCCTTTGTACTAAGTTCTAGGCAAAAAAAACCCTGAAGACTTGGATCATCAAGATGATTAAGGGACTTGAGCATCTATCATATGGGGAATGGCTGAGAGAGCTGGGTCTATTTAGCTTAGAGAAGAGGAGGCTGAAAGGGGATGGTCTCATTAATGCTTATAAATATGCAAAGGGCAGGTGTCAGGAGGATGGGGCCAGACTCTTCTCAGTGGTGTCCAGTGACAGAGCAAGGGGCAATGGTCACAAATTGGTAAGCAGGAGGTTTAACCAAAATATAAGAAAATACTTCTTTACTCTGCAGGTAACAGAGCACTGGAACAATCTGCTCAGAGAGGCTGTGAAGTCTCCATGCATAGAGATATTCAAAACCTGCCTGGATGTTTTCCTGTGCAATCTGCTCTAGGTGATCCTGCTCTAGCAGGGGAGTTGAACTAGATGATCTCCAGAAGTCCCTTCCAACCTCTACCACTCTGTCATTCTATGATTCTGTGAAAAATAAAGCAGTTACATGTTAGCAATTTTCATGATCCATCCAGAAGTATAAACTACACCGAGAAACTAGAAAATCTGCACATGGTAATGATTTGGCCCCTGGTGCTCAGCTCACCCTTCTGGTGCTGCTGGGCAGGAACACCCGATCCCTCAAACAAGATGCAGGCAAGCTCCTGATTACTGCCATTTGTTCTGAAACATACCACTGATTTAGGACCAGTTATGCTACATTACACTTTCTCAGGGGGTGCATATGTATGTAATCAAACATCCAAATCAGCACTTGCATCAGTTTGAATGCATGTAGACATCATGAGTGAGGTGACAGGAGTTCTAGTACTCTGTTTTATGTATGGGTGCTACTGGTTCCTCTGCTGACTGCAGAGTATTGGTAAAACGTACGGAAGTCCAACATTGTTCAGCAATTTCTGCTGCAGAGTAGTAAGAAGAATACATGATACTCCATTTCTTGCAGCAAAGGCATTATTATTAAAATTAAAAAACAACTATTAAAAACATGTTGTTGAGACAATGCAGCATTTCAGATTAATTAATAAACCCTGTTAATTTTCTTTTCTTTTTCTGGCTCCCCAGTGCTTCAAGGAAGTATGACAGCAAAAAGCTGTTGCTTGTAATAACAAATAATGACATTATGGGAAAGGGAAAGGGAGAAAAGGGAGCCCTGTTATTGCAACACAGCTGATCCTTTGAAGGAAAGAGACAGAAATCTTCACTTACTCATACCAGACTAAGTAAGTTACAGCACAGAAGATTTATTACAGGCAACAGCAAATGAGACAGAAAACCACCAAACTTTATGTTAATTCATTAGCAGAGAGAAAGTGACATTTCTAAGATAGATAAAACACAAGATGTCTGTGGGAGAAAGTGGGGACTACTAACAAAAAAGCCTGAACCCTGGTGCAAAAAAATTGCTGCTCTCTGTGCAACCCATCACTTACACTCTCTCGCACCTTCTTTCAAAATAACAGGTGTGTGCCTGTGTCTTAGTACAGCCGAGCTTCCTGCCAAATCAGTAGCTGTGTCCTTTCTCCACAGTGGCACCAACTGCTTGCCAGCATAGGAAACCTCCCCCCAGCTAGTGCATGTGGATTCTTCAAGATTTCTTTGCCATTTGCTCCAGTTTCATGCTAGAGTGAGAATTCTTGTACAAGAACATATATTAAGACACGAATATTGCTCTTACACAGGAACAGATAGTGCCAACAACTTACAACAACATTCTCCCTGTTACCCTAGGCAACAAGCAATACTCACTCTATAGGCAATTCTGGACAAGCCAGTTTAAAATGTCATTTTGAGGAAATACATTAAGACATGGAGAACTCCCAACTACTGAGTGCACACCTTCAAGCAAGGCTCACAGATAAGCTCCAGCCTTTTGAGGCATTGATTACTTACAGACACATTCCAGGCACCTCAGCCATCACACTCCTATGAAAAAGAAAAAAAATCCACAAAACAAAACATGATGGTCAAAATGTTGGGAATGTACCTGTAAATATTAAAAGGCTTAAAATTACTTAGCTTATCTTTTTAGCCTTTTTCAAAGTGACATGCTGAGGATGTCTTAGGCCTATCTCAAGGAAAGATGGTAAAACACAGAAAGTTTAATTAACATAGCAATGTGTTGCAATAGAATCAGTTTAGAAAGAAAACTGATGATGAAGTGCAGTGAAACACTCCAGTCACAATACTGGGAACTATTGTTTTGAAATACTGGGAAAGCTCAACCAAGAAACCAAGGAGAAAACAGAAGCAAACCAGTTTGTTAAATGAAGAAGTCTTTTGGTTTGACCTTCAAAAGCTTATTTTTTAGATACACAGTGTTTCACAGTTACCTCATTTTTGTTTGTTGGTTGGGTTTTTTTGTTGGTTTTTTGTTTGTTTGTTTTGTTTTGTGTTTTTGTTTGTTTTGGTTTGGTTTTGTAACTGCCCTGTGGAGAGTAAGGGCTGAACACATGAGCTGAGCAGGACCTGGATTCATCTTCTAGACTGCAAACAGCTGCTGGGCAGCCAGGGCAACCACTCAGAAGCTTATCAACTTAAGGCACAGTAAAACTCCAGCATATTTTTTAAAAAGCTGCTGAAGATGAGTGAGCTTAATCTAAGTATCTAGTCTGTTACTGCCTGCTTTTTGATATATAATGCAGCAATAGTCCAATATAACAAAAATGAAGTAAGAAGCAGTTATGGACTTCACTTAATTTGCAGAAATTCTTTTGTGATGTTTCCAGAAGGTAGGCACTACACAGATATAATATTAATTATTGCCTCCTATTGTATTTTAACTTACTTACCTTACCCTCTATGTTACCCACATTAGCTGGTCAGACAGAAGAGCTCTGCAGCCTCTTCCTGCTCCTTGACAGCAGCTCCGAGAAGGAAACGTGGTCGCAAGATCACCAGAGGCATATTTTACTCAAAGCCAAAAAAACAACAGTAACATTTAAGAGATTTGAACGGAAACCGCTCCTCTGGGTGGATTTTAAAAGCCAAGTTTTGCAACAATGTTTTTAATACTCATTACCTCCTGTCCCCAAGAAACAGTTATCATCACAGAGGAGGAGGAGGAGCACTATAAACGGGAGCAAAACCACTGTGCACCAGATGAATGTCCAGAGAGATGGGAAACTGTGATTGAAAGTTTTTGCAATACTGAAGCTGATACCAATGCCTAGAAGTTAACATTCAGTCCCTTGACTAATATTTATTTAGAGACAGTGTAACATGCCCACTGCAGAACTTCGAGTTTTAAATAGAGGAAATTAAAAAAAAAAAAAAATTAAAAAAAAATAAATTGTTTTATTTTTATTTTAGGAAACTAAATATCACAGGCAAACGAGCTCCTGAATCTTTTAATCTCTGGTTACTTCTAGAGGGTTTGCATGACACAGGCAATGCTCAAGCCTATACTGATTTCTGTATAGCACTGAATTTCCCTCTAACATAATCCCAATTAAAACTCAGGTTAGAATGAAACTGAAGCAATGAGCTTCCTTATTAATCCCAACACTAGATGCAGATTTAATCCCAATGCAAGCAAATAGATTCGCACTTCGTTTTCATGCAGCAAAGATTAATTTGTTTTAATGAAGATCTTGAAAAGTGTTTCTTTTATGTTGTTCTTAAATTACTGATTTTTAACCAAGCCACTGAACCCATCAACCCTGTGGACACTTATCACCTAAAGAAGTTGACGAAGTATTGCAAAACTGCACAAAACCCCTAAATTCTTCAGGTGCTGCAATACCAAATGCCAAGCCCCTGAAAATAAATATTTTTTTAAAAAAATTACAATTTCTGGGAGAAGAAAACTCTCATAAAAAGATACATTTCTTCTCACTGCATCCTTTCAAAGAATCACACAATACAGTATTGCTGGATCACTCAGACTTCTAGATAATTTTCTTTTGTCCTAAAGAATGGCTAGTTTTTAGTGGGCAAGGTTCTTGGTAATTGAAATCCCAACCCAAAAGTACTGCTGTGAAACTCCTAAATGTTTCTTAGGTACTTTGACACCTTAACTGATCTGAGGCACTCAGAGATACAGTGGGTAACTGCAGCCAAGCCTCTAATGATGAAAACACAACTTCCATGACAGCGTGACCTGGAGCAAGAGCCTAACTCAGATCTCAAAGACATCTGGGACAACCTCCACCTGCCAAGCACAGTTTCAGTGCCCAGACAACCCAGCTCCTCAGGAGTTGCTTCCTCAATGGCCACAAGATCACAGCGATCTGACTCTTAAGGTGATGGTAAAATTCATCCTTTTCCCCTTCACCCTGAAACTTGTTTTCTTTTGGGGAACGATTCCAAGATTCATTTGTTCATCAAGCAGATCTGCTCTTGGCAATATTTCTAGGCTCTTAAGTAGAGATAACAGAGATACTGGTAACAGTACAAGTGATTCATATGCAGACAAGGAATTGGATACTCATCTCCCCTTTTCTCCAAAGCCATCTCATGCTTTGTGCTTTTCTTCCATATCCATGTGCTGCATGCTTTGCCTGAGGCAACCTGTTACCAGCAATGACCCTGGGTGTGCACACAAAGAGATGCATCTCTTCATCACGCTGTAGTATGGGATTTATGCTAACGTGCCATTTCCCTGAGAAAGAAAAAACTAAGAACAGGAGGTAACTTCAAGTATTATATACCAAGTCATTTATTTCTATGGAGAAATAGATTTAATTTCACTGCAAGTTGCTTTGGTAAGGAAATGCTTTAACATTCTCCAAACCCTTAACCCTTGGGTTTCAGTAGCTGTAATAATAAAAACAAGGACGACCATTAAAGCTTGCTGCAGATTAGCATTAATGATGAACCTAAGATAATTTAATCTAGCAGTGAGTTTGGTCACAACAGACACATTCAAATAAGAACTCATCATCCCATTTTGCATACTCAAAATTAATATTAAGCTGTAGCACCACTAACAAGAGTAGGTACTTATATTTCCACAAAGCCAAAGCTGGGGAGTATTTTATGCAGTAATGTAGCTGGAGACTACATTACTACCCTTATGCAGTCACTGCTTCCACCCTACCCTTCATTTACATTGCTACAGACAACGACAATGCAATTTCAAATATCTGAAAACTCCATTCAGCAACATGGACTCTGAGACATCATTATATGTGGGTTTTCTCCTTTCTTTACCAGTGAAAAAGGAATTGCTCCAAAGACTCACATTATCTTTCAACAGTCTTAAAATTAATTTTTAAAAGTGCTAAAACCTCTGAATCTCCATCTCCTGCAAGTTTATTAGAGCTGTACATCTACCCTCTACGTCAGAACAGTTGCAACAAGTGTTTCCTCAAGCTATGGAGTTATTGACTTGCTGATTTTATAGAATATGTCCTATATAGACGAGTAAGTGCAGGAGCAAAAGGAAGCAACAATGTTAAAAACTTTTTTTCTCTTCAAACAGAGAGGCTTCGTAAACAGAGCTAAAACCTCCAATTACATTTTTCAAATAGCGGAGCATGTTAGGCCAGTACAACCCAAAATCTTGGCCAGCCTGACAAGCTCAGCAGGTTTTCTCCCTGAACTGTGTCACCAACTTGGAGACAAGTATAGCAGAGTTCCAGACATGCCTTGCATCAGGAGAGAAAAATGAGTATGAACACCACGCTGAAGTTTTCAAAGATGCAGGTGGAAGTTCTGCTGCAAGAGTCCTACAGCACATCCATGCAAATTGTGAAGCTCCAGCCCCCTCCTAATTAACACTAAAGGCATCTACATCAGTCAGTTTGAGACATTTTGCATTGTCAGCACAAGTTATTTTAATTATGGTAAATGATCACTGGTGGGATTCCACCCTGATACCAGTTTTCAACAAAAGCAGCAGGATTTTGAAATCACAGCACTCATTGTTATCATAACTATTCAGGTTAAAACCAGCTTGGATGTCAAAGCTTTTTCCGAAACCTACATATTTCCAAATGCTCATTGCATGGAGCTTCATCTGGTTATCCAGATGTATGTTTTATTAAAAGTCTTTCAAGCGCTTGAGTCTAAGAAAAGCATTGGAAAGTCTGTGCATATTACATTTTCAGGAAAATAAAACCACGTAGCAATCTCCAAAGGTGAGATAACAACTGGGAATCAGTCTCCTACTTGCATAAACCATGGTTTGTGCTGAACACAGTAAAGAACTTAAAAACTTAAGTCCTTCATTGACTGGATACTCACAATTTGGCCTAACACAGGCTGCTGGCATATTCCCATAGTTACAGGCACATAAATGACTTCAGCAGAGTTCTTTAGTGAGCTGAATTGACTCAGTGTTCACATTATTAACACAGCTTTTACTTTGTACTTTTTTGGTTTTGTTGTTGTTAAATATTTTATTTAGTTTTAATATCTCTGTTTATGTTCTGTATTTTCATTTCCTAAAGATGTTCTGGAAGAGAAGATGCTTGTGAACAAATGAATTTTGATGGAAACAGTAATTCTTGCAGTCTGAATGCATGCACTTTAAACAGAAGTTTAGACTCAAATCATAAGCTAGGCCATGTTAACAATATTACATATTTTTTTAAAGTAATTTATACCAGAAAATACTCAGTATCCTTGCTATGCAATGTAAAATAATGAAAACAGAAAGACAAACCTCAACCATCTATTTTGCAAAGCAATATTCAGTTCTTTTCCACGAAAACTGGCAAACTAAAGAGAGAGTTAATCTCCCAAGAGATTAATAAGTAATTTATGTCAAAACTCGTACATTTCTTTAATAAATAGCAGACAGAGATTATGAAGTCTTGAGATGGACGTACTGAGGCTGGAAGTTGCTCTACTCAACTCCTGGCATGAAGCACGTACTGTTACTGGCAAGTACCAGAATCAAAGTACCGAGCTCAGAGGTTCATGTGTATTCTTGGTCCTAAACTTATGTGGGACAACCTTCACTTTCTAGATCAGATTTTTAGTCTATAAACACCACAGTTGGTTAGGTCCTACTAGCTTCAAACAGAAAACGTATGTGAACTACCTCTTTCATGATATGGAAACTTCAGTCACGAAGAGGAAGAAGATGGGGGAATATAAAAAGAACCGTGAAGTACTGTTCCAACTGACCAAAATATTCCATGCCTTGTAAAAGGGTTTTGGTTTATTTTTCTTCTGGAATTTATCTCTTTTTTTGCCCTGTGAAAGCTGAGGTAATTTTAATCTTCATATTTTAGAAGATGTACTTTAAAGTATCCCTTAAAAGAGTTATTTCTGCCATTTGGGGGAGTCTCTAACTTGTCTCTTCCAGAGTAACAAAACAGCAAGTGGGATTTTCAGCAGTTTGATGTTTGGAAGGAAGCAAAGAGCTCTCTAGGCATTGCCACAGGAGTCCCCCCTTTAAGAGATACTGAAAGGATACCGTGTTTTTGGCTGCCATCTATCTACGTAAGTGTTGCCTCCTAATGTAGCTCCTTTGCAGCTTTCTCCCCATCTCACTCTTTATCCTTTTCTCAAACTGACAGATCACTTTCACTCAAAATGGTCCATTTAAAAAGACTCATTAAATACAGTTGTCATAAACCCATAAATATAAGCCAATAAAACAGCATATCACAGAGAATTTTTCTGGTATCTTCTAGATAATTCTTGGCAGGCATCCATCACAACTCTTGGTAAATGCTCTCATGTTTTATCCTCCTGGTTGAAAATCACAGCTTTACCAATGGCCTTAACATTTTCATTTCCTTTTCTTGCAAGTTCTCAATCACTGATAGCCTGATCTGCATCAGTCATTAGTTTTGCCCACACAGGCACCTTCCTTACTGCAGCTGCCTGCAGTAGCTTTTTGAGCACCTAGAAAAACATGAATGGTGAGTTCAAATTATGAATCAGCCAAGTGACCCCATGACAAGAAGGCCGAAGTGTTTAACGCTATCGTTGCATTGACATTTGCCAAAGCCAGCTGTGAGTTGGCTGCTGGTACAGTGACACCAGTGACAGGGATTATATATCCTGTAGGTTAGAAACAGTCAGAGAAGACTTAAGTTAAACACTCTCACCTTGTATTTGTCATAGAATACTTAAAGACTGGTCTAAAGTAAACTCAGAACATCAAACGGTTATCTTGAGAGGTAACAAGGAATGGTTGCTGAACCAGAGACCCAGAAGAGGCAAACCTGCTGGCTACCTCTAAAAACAGGGGAGGAGGGAGATGCCTAAGAAAAAAGAGGAGATGTCAAAAATCTGCAGTGGAAGGAAACAGAGAGAGTTACAGCAGTTGCTTCGGGTCTGTCAACAACACATCTTGCCCAGCCAAATTAATTTTAATCTGAAACACAATTGCAGGCCTTCTAGATAGGAAGCAATGACTGTCATTATCTCTCAAACTCATTAGAGCTGTCTGGCAGTAACCTACTGGTGATAGAGGAGTCTGTGGGTTTATGTTGGATGACAGCATTAGAAAAGAAAGATAGTTTTAGTAAACTTGGAGAAGTGGAAAAAAGTGAATTCAGTAAGAAAAATGCCAGTTACTGGGATACCCAACTGCACAGATATAGTGTGGAAAACAAGAGGTGAGGCAAAAATTCTGCAAGAAATTATTTGGAGACTGCAGGGTGGGAAACAAGGACCATAATTCAGCATTTCCTACTCTGTAACAGCATGACAATCCTTGTCCTCAGATATCCATGAGAAAGTCCAGCTAATGGAAAAATTATGGCACTTTGCTCAGCTAAGGCTGAACCATACCTTTCCTGAAATGCAGTGCTCAGAATTGGATAAAGCCAGAAAAGGTCTAGGGGAGACCAACAAGAGTGGTTAGAGGTCTTCAGCATGATGAGAAAACAAATGCTGGCCAATAAGAAACTTTAAAAATATAAAAGCTTCTGCAAAAAAGAAGGTAACCCTCTGGTAATCAAATGTGGTGAGAAGGAAAAAACTGAAACTTAAACTATACAGACTTAGATCTCCATGAAAACTAATTTCACTAATAGGAAGAGTTAGCTGTGACTGGTCATTGACTAAGATGAACACTTCACAGAGAATATTTACAAATAGGACAAACATACAGCTGAAAGATTATCTCTTGAAGTTTTCTTTGGTGTCTTTTTTTCCTCATGGTTGGCATGAGAAGGCCAAGATACAGCAGTGTGAGACTGGAAAGAAGTGTTTAAGACACCGCTGACAAACTTGTACAAATAGAATAGAGTTAAAAATATAATCAACACAATTAAACTGGGTTTGCCCCCCTCCATAAATTCTGTGATGAAAGAGGAATTACAGAGACTATTTTTGAAGATGTGTCATCTCTCCCCCACCCCCTCCCTAATGGTGCAGGAGACCCTTTTCCTGGGTTTGAAAACTTTTTGTTTGGTATTTACAAATTATTGTCCTGTTTCACAGCTCGCAATGCATAACTGTTATATACTAGTCTTCCATAGTAACTTGGCATTGTTTTATTGCACTGTGTAGACCAGACACCAGGTTTTCCAGATCATTAGACACCAGTGGTCTGATGTATACAGCAGACACAAACTGGTACCACATCCCAATGTATCTCCCTATATAGCTATGCACCTGTGGTATCTACAAATAGCATAAATATTATTCAGCTTATTTTTACTATGTAAAAGGCACAATTGTAGGGAGGCAGTTTGTCATGAGAAGAGTTCTCTGAGACACTCAGAACTCGTGCTGGAATTGCAGGAGAAGTGCTATACACTTTCATGGATTTCTAAGCATGTTGAAAAAGGTGCTTGGTAAATTCTAGCTGCTTGGTGGAGGGGAGGCTGGTGCTTAGGCAAGAGGATCTGGTGGTGCTCTGTGAGAATGTATCAGGCAATCTGGTTATGCTCATGTTAGAGAGGGCAAGCAAGCAAATTTCAGAGTTGCAGATGCACACGCACACTGAAACTTTCTGAAGAAATTTGGTGATTCTGTAATTCTCAAGAAGGCCAGTAGAAGGGTATGGTAAGACCTTTGCATTTTCATCAGATGGTACAATATTGTGGTTAAAAAAACAGTCATAAGAGTTATCCCCACTACTGTGCAGAACTATCTTTTAGCAGAGGTGAGTAACACTAGGAATAATGTAAAGGTTATCTTATGCAGTTACAATAATCCATGAAAGAACTGAGCTGAAATCACCTGGTTTTAGCTTTGTTTGGGCAGTCAGTCAGATGCCTGCCTACTTCATTGCTTGCTCCTCCTTAGAAAGTAATAATGAAAAACTGTTTTCCAAGGAAAGCCACATGTGTCAATGAACTACTATAGTTGGGCATAATGTCAATACCACAGAAGGGACCTTGCCTCAGAGAGTGAGGGCCTTTCAGACCTCACAACTGGTTCCAGAAGTGCCTTCACAACAAACCTCCCAATTATAACATTCTATCTGTGACTAATCCCATTACCAGTCACCACAGTGAGTAGCAGCCAAAATGATACACATCTCTTGATATTACTATGATGTGCCATGTTCTGGTTTCCCGTCAGGCTTTTTATTATTAATTTTCTTTTAAATTCAATATATTTTGGGCTTTATGTTATTACTCTCTCAACAACAAATGACTATATTCTCAAATATAGAAGATTTGCAATTCAGGAAGCAAAAATTCCATAATATTATGCAGAAAGAAAAGCATGAAATCTTTGATGTAAATGAACTGTAGACCCAGACTCCACCTGGTCCTCAGTGCACAAGGAGCAGAGCCAGCGGAGGGAGGAAACCGCTACAGCTGGGCTGAGAGAGTCCAAGGGAAGAAAAGGCAGCAGTTGTGCTCTGCTGAAAAGCAAACTGCCTGCCAGGTTCTCCAACTGCACTGCACCAGGAAGCATTTTTAATCAGTTAAAAAAAAAAAAAAAAAAAAAAAAAAAAAAAAAAAAAGAGAGAGAAAAAAAAAAAAAGAATGTGGTTATTAGAATCGGGGCAACTTCTCTATTAATTGGTATTTTCCTGTAAGGATTGATTGTCTCTTAAGATATTGTTATTTTTTTTTAATGTTCTTCCAGTAATAAGAAAAATTCTAGGGAATTTAATACAGCTGTTTCATGTAAGATTATCTCTTGTTGACCATACATTTTGATACTGTCTTTTAAACACTGAACCAGAAATAAGGAAGCATCTAAATCCGTATTAACCCAAGTTTGCAGAAGTGATGTATTATTAACTACTTCCTCTCATCTTTTACATTGTTAATTTGCTTTATCTTGCACGTCACACACATCCTCCTATCCAACATAAAGGAATAATATATTTAAACACAGTTATTCATGCTTACATGACGTTAAGATACAAGAGGTCAAATCTTCAGAGAAATTGCACCAGTTCCTCTGCTTGAGGAACTGGCCCTTGATCTGTTCAACATGTCTTATGGTTCTCAACTTCTAAAACAAGTTCTCTTCATCACTCTATCACCTTTTTCTAAAAAAAAAATAATAAAAAAATTAAACAATTCATTTAGAAGTTAAAAAAACAACACAACAAAAGAACCCAGAAAAAAAAGATCATTCAAAGTGATGCTATCACAATAATCCATTGTTATTTTGACTTGTTTAATTTAGGATTATCTTCAAGTTTGTTTCTTTACACAATCACCCAGTTAGTAGTATGGGAAAACAAGGGATGGCAGGCTTTAACATTTCATTCTCATATGAAAATAATAGGTCAGAAAAATCTCGTTGACCACTGTGGGAATTCAATCAAACCTAAGCACTGTACTGTAGGAACACAAATTCCACAGGCAGGCAGCACTGTCAGTCTGTATGCTCCATCAGCATCTAAGTTTTTACACAAGATTTCCATTATCATGAGAAATTCTGACAGAGATTTGGATTAACTTGACTGCAATGCTTTATTTTCAGCTTTATCATCAATACTATAAATACTGAGACTCCATCTAAAAGAAATTAATTCAAATAGCAACACAGACTAAACTTTTGTGCATGTAAAGCATTAACACGAAGGCAGAAATTGGGTTAGGTGTCTACTGTATATGGTTACATAATAAGAAAGAATTTTCCTCTTTATTTATTTGCATAGGTCTCACTTGCCTGTTCCTGGTAGCGGAAGACTGAATGCACACAGATATTCAGTTGCTGTAGATCAGGTGCCTCCTTTCAGGTCAGCAACATCATCATAAATGGACACAATCAATTGACACTAGCTCAGAGTTTCCTGCTCTGGAAAAAATCCTATATAAATTCGACATAAATACTTCATATTCATGAACTCCAAAAGCACCAACATGTGAGAGTTTTTAAAGCTGCACTGATATTGTAGAAAGTTGTGGGTTTTTTTTAGATCACGTGTATTCATGGCAAAGAGCAAAAAGACTGCACTTTTCCAAAATTCAGAAGTGCACACACATCCCCCAGTAAAAATCCAGCTACAAGTCTTGTCTTCTGAGTCAAGAATCCTTTCTCCAGGGACAACCCAAGAGTTTATTCACTGAAAGTGAATTCACTGAAAGTGAATAAAAAGTGCTTAAAAAATAAATAAATCACCACTTCAGTTAATTTTCTGGTGATCTTGGCTTTTGAGCTCCCTGGGATACCTCAGGAAATGTGGGTTTCCTCATCCAAACCAGCCAGTCTTGTAAATTGGTACTGCAGAAACCAGCAGCGGGTGTGGTTAGCTGTCAAAACCACTGGAGAAATAAACTGCAGAGACATGAGGGTAGCCACAGGCACAGCGTCAAATTCCCATGCCTCTGAGGGAAAACTGTGCCATCCCTGATCTCAATCTAAATTACCCTGCATCAGGGACAAGCTGATCCCATCCTAGCTGGCTGATTTTCCACCAGTTGTCTGGAATTGCTGGCACATGGGGTCACCAGGTCCATGCTTTCCCTGATGCCTCTCCCAGAAAGAGCAGAGGAGCAAGAGATGCCCTTTACCTTGCCAGGCAGCTCTGGAGATGCAACATCTATTCAAGCATACTTGGAGCCATAGGACAGTGCAAGAGAAACAGCCACTTCAAAGCACTGTCCTATCACACGTACTGATGCTGGATCTGAAAAGGTAGAAGTTTGACAATACCTGAGATAGAAATGGTATTTTCTTTCACATAAACGCTGGATCTGAAAAGGTAGAAGTTTGACAATAAGGTTTTGAAATGCAAAGTAGATTTTTAAAAAGGTTACCTTACCACAGGGAATCTGAACCTTTGTGAAAAACAAAACAACGTTTTGGGAGTTTCCTAATGTAAAAATCTGCTAATGGCTGGTATGGATGGGCTGCCTCTAAGACCATAAAAAGGCATGAGAGACCTTCCTGCAGACTTACCAGTACCTTGGTGCACTATGCCACCTGACAAGCAATAATGCAGCACATGGTGTCTTCCACAACCATCTGCAAGTTTATTGGTTGTCTTCATGGCTTGATATTGCATTCTCCCCTGGACCTAAAGCATTTTCCACCTTGGGCTCTCGCTTTATAAAATAGATTCTCATAAAAAGCAAGTTTCTGTGTGTGCTTCTAGACAGAAGAAAAGTGGCTGAATGAGTGAACTGAGAGTAGAGTGGGTAAAAAACTTAAGGTACTCTATCACAGCAAGTCAAGTGTAAAATTTTGCTGAAACCACAGTAAATGAATTCACTTTTAGCCATTTATTTTGTGCTCTTTAAAACCTGAATTTACTCTAGCTCCCCCTTTAACATGGAGTAATCCCATACTCCACTTTAAACACTGATATCACGCCCCTGAGATTAGGGAGGTATTCAACTAGATTGCTGAAACTGGAGATCACAGAGCAGTTTGTCAATAGTTGTATAATTATTCCAGTTTAACAGGAACACTAGGGCTTCAGCGAGTTGGATTTGAGCAGAAGAAAGAAACAAAATGACAGGACTTCTATAGGAATACATACAGACATTGGAACTTTGACCCAGTGTAAGTCAGTGAAGACCAAGATATTTAATGGGCACTTAGCGTCGGTGATATTGTCTAAGGATCTGTCTTTAACAAAACCACTGGGTTTAGTTAAGTTATAGAGTGTATGAACAACAAGAACTGTTCCAGGACCCCATCTTCTTCAATTTTTTCTTTTTTTGTTGTGAATGCCCTCTTTGGGATCAATGGCAAGCTCATGATGGGTATCCAAGAAAAGGAGGCTGTTAAGAAAGACCAAATTTCCCTTGGTACTTTAAAAATTATATTGAAAGCAGACTGGAATGCCATCTTAATCACCATCCACAGATTACAAGATGAAGAGAAGAGAGCCAAAAAGAGTTAAAAAAAAAGGACAAAGTTAAATGGAACAAAACCTAGGAAAACATCAGGCACAGATGGAGTTTGAAAAACGTTCGTTAAAATACAGTAATGTCAAAGTGTGAAATTCAGTTTCATCTCTGCTGCAAAGCTGCATCATTTAAACTAAATTCCAGTGAAAAGCAATTTGCCCTTGCAGTGAGAGCAGGCAGCACTACAACCAACAAGCATAGCCTTAGAAGACTTGAATTAGAAAGAGCAAAATGCATTTTTTTTTGCAAGTCCAGTGACAATCCAGCACAATTTTCATCTGAACTTCAGAAAGATGTAAACAACTGTGAGGGATTTTGAGAAGTGCTTTGAAACAATTATGTGGTTGGAGGAACTGACTACGGCTTCATGGGATAAAATTGAGCAGGACACAGTGAGCTAGTAGGGAGAAGTGTACCTCACAGAAGAATGATTCTGCTGTGAAATATGCAGCACTTTTCATCGGGTACTTAGCAATCCAGATTAGCAGGTACTAACAACCAAATTTGAGAGAGGTTATTTACTGGAATCACAGAGCCCCCAAGGAGCAGCACATTGCATGAACTGAGATAACAGAAAATTAGATTCTTTAGACCTGAACGCAGGCTTCTTGGTGCTTTCCAGATTCAAAGTCTAAAGTATCTCCCTTCCCAGGCTCTTGTGTTAGCAACGTTTTGATTATTTCAAACATCTAAAGTTTCACTAAAAATTTGACACACCAGTTTATACAGAAAGCTCTTCCTTATAAGGAAAAAAAAAAAAGAAAAAAAAAGAAAAAAAAAAGAAGTTTTATTGAACTGATAACCAAGTTTTGCATCCTTTAAATCAGTTGCAAATGTATTTCATACAGGCTACTCTAAGCACGGAGGAGTCATTGGAATAGAGCTGTCATCAGAGGATATCGGTTGCATTGTCTGAATCTGAGGCTTTTTAGGTTCACAGAAAAAACAGACAAATGCAGGGGGGAAGAGAGCCTGTAATTCATCTTTTCATTATTCCATGTCTGTAATACAGACTGATGCAAATGTTTGCTTTTAACTGGTTTTGCATGTAATTACATTAGCACACATGGGCACATTACTGGATTGATGTCCCATGGGGGAGCTGCGTATTGACAGGGACAACAGACTACAGCGATCTAGTATTTTCCAGTTCTTAGACCTATGTCTTACTAAAGCCTGGCAATCTTTCCTGCATTTTATTGCAGCTTAAAATAAGCCCTAATTGTGGTCTAAATCTTGGCCTGTGTCAAATGTATGGTATACCAATACACAAATATAGTAACATTTATTTTCTGAATATTTTATCCTTCCATTTATGTTGGCAAGAACCATTCTTTTACAACAAATCTATCTCCAGTTCCTTTCCCTCCTCCCGCCCCCCTTATCTGTACACAAACTTCATGTTCTTGTCTACTTTCCCTTTTAGCTCAATTTTTATCCCCTTTGGGAGCAATAACTGAGGCACAGCAACTTTGCAGTTACATTTGGTTTTCCCTCAGAAATGAAGATGAGAGACATTGGTAGAGGAAAGGGACAGCACAGTAGCAATTACACGTATGTTGACTACAGCATTTGGTCTGTGTATTTTGGTTGCCTTCTGAAGGTCCTTTTATTTTAGCCCCAGGCCTACTTGCCTGCAGTAGGTCACTTGTTTCCGACAGCAATAAAAATAAAAATAAAAAAGAAACAGCCCTGAAAGCAGCATTCTTTCTCCCCCTCCCTGAGGATGTTGTTTTCTGTCTTGTCTCAGTTTCCGGTTCCCATGAACCAGCTTGTGGCCGTTGTGTTTGGATTCATTGAGCCATAGGAAAATGCTAAAACGCCTGCTTTCTTTTAAAGAAAAAGCAAGACAGATTTTAATAGAAAGCCACACTGGTTTCCTTGCACTGGAAAAAAACCACAACAACAAACCAAACCAAAACAACAAACTCCCCCAAAACCTAATTTATCTGTGTTTTTCTCAGTTTTCCTTTCTGTACTTATTCTAGAAAATCCCTTTCAGCTTTCAGAGATTCTGAGTGGTATCAAAGAGCCAGGGCCTGGGGTTTTGCAGAAACTCACTTTCCTTATGGATGGTGCTGCTCTGCTAGGAGAGGCTCTCGAGCACTTTGCCCATCACAACCAACTTTTTAGAAAGCGTGTTCTGTTGCCCCTCAAAATGCCAGCCCGTGTGCTCCAGCCGTGGCTTCCCCAGCTAGCTAAGAGTGAGAGCCAGGCCAGGCCCTTGAGATCACTCATGTGCTTCTTCAGATTCAACACATCCCTCTCTGCTTCCAAGGAAACAGGCCTGCTGTTCTGTGGAAATCACAAACTGTGTAAACCACACACACATATGTACATTGCTACATTCTGGTCTTCAGTCATTACTGCACAACTTGAAGCCAATAGGGTGTTTTTTGCTTTAATTTTTTTTTTTTTTTAATAGATTAATTTCATAAGCTAAAATAGTGGACTCTGCATCCATTAGTAGGTTGGAGTGGATGATCTGCTGAAGCCTGTTTCAACCTGAATTGTCCTATGGCTCTAAAACACAATTAAACTCTCAGTCTGTTTCCCCATCTCATATAGCTTTTGGGCTTGATTGATTACAATCCAGCTTGATAAAGTGGTAATAAAAGCTAATTAAGGTCCTGGATTTTTTTTTTATTTTGTTTGTTTGTCTGTGTATTTGTTTTGGTTTTTGATTGTTTGTTTAAATTATGACAGGATAGAGAAGAAAGATGAAAAGTTGATTGCTTCTCCCTTCTCCCTTCCTGGGAAAAACAGACAGCTTTCACATTTTGAACACTGTTTAGCAACAGCACATACACCAACCAGCCTGCTTCCTTCAGCTGTTTATGCATGTGACTCAGATAAGTCAAGGATCGTAGCTCTCACGCAACAGCCCCATTTTCCCCTCCTCAAGATGTTAACCTTTCTCCTGAGGCACTCACACCCTGACCCAGCAGATGTCATGCAGAAGTAATGGTCACTCAGATGCAGCTCTAAAGTCTGGGGCTCTCTGGCACACCCCATACTACTAAGGAACCACAAACCTCCTCCCCCAGTAGTGGCTTAGACAAAACCTGATGGAGCTACCACATACTTTTGTGTCATCAGCACAGATAAGTTGCAATTTTGGTTCAGTTTCATGCCGGGGATGGCTGTAACATGCTCTGACAATCTTCCTCTCAAAAACATTCACTCAGACTTCAGACTTCACAGAAACGTTGAGGTGCAAGGCAGATTTGAAAGCCAGATTGGGCCATCAGTCAGCAGAACATCCAGGTTTCTAGGGACACTATCTCACCCTGGGCCGGCTTATGTGGACAGTTGGAGACACCAAGCATGAGCTGCCCTCAGGGTGACAGGTGAGGGGCTCCAACAGGGAAGGAGGCCTCACCAGGGCTGTACTCACCCTGTCAGCATCAGCAAGGCATGCAGGCTGCCTGCAGGTAAGTGGGTCAGAGATAGTGGGATCCCTTGCCATAAAACGACATGCATTCCACACAGGAACTATGGGTCTCAGTTCTTACCTCTCCAGTTTCTTCCCTCATGTGGGATAAAACTTACAGAAGAGACTGAAAGCTTTAAGGAAATCCCACATCTTTATTTATGATGCAGGCAAACCCAAAACATTATAAAACGTCATCCCTCCTCTGCTCTGACAGGCCATACACTAGCATGTCACATTTAAGTATGCCATGTATTTAGCATAGCAGCCAGGAGACCTTGGCTGTTTTCTTAATCTCCATATCCCAAATGTTTGCTTCAGTGGGCACAGATGTGTGGGGTTCTGTCCCTCTCACACGCTCATCAGGCTGTGTCACAGCATTTATCACAGGTCTTCAACCTCATGTGCCAGAACTGTTGTAACCAATTTGGGGATGCAGGGAAGGCCGACGGGTGCAGGTGAACAGGACTGGGTTGCTGCACATGTGCCTGGAGCAGGTGGGGTTCAATATCATGCAGTATAGGGCAAGAAGAAGAAGGGCAGCAGTTATTCCCCAAGTCCAGGGTTCTATCTGCTCCTGAGGAGAATACCATTCACATGATTTTGGCATTCTCAATCTTGTCTGTGTTTTCCTGTTTCCACTTATGCCTCCTAGCAAAAGAAAATAAATTTAAAAATCAACAGAGTGGTGGTGGTACAAAGAAAAATCTAAAAGGCTAAACTGACACCTGATTGCATAGAGCAGTAATTAGTTGACCCCACACCAACCACACATTGCACTAGGATGTACTTCTGTGAGCAATGGAGGGCAGCACCACCCGACTTCTGGAGGCTGGTAGTGTTCTGGGTACTTCCTATCACCCTCTGAAAAGGTTCAGAGCTGGGGAACCCCGTCAGGAGGTGTTTGTTTTGCCACACAGCTAGACACACTGCAAAGGGCCAGTAGGCTTCCTGGGAGCCCTGCACATCCTACCCCCTTTCCTCTGCATCTGTAATTTTTCGGGAAGCTCTGCTGCTGGTTTGTGAGGAGCCCTGGCCCAGGACCCCACACAAATGGGATGAGGATCCTACATGGCCCCCAGCAGCTGGCACAGTGCTCAGTGCTCCTGAGCCTGAGCACTGCAGCCACTCCAGCCCAGGAGGATCTTGCTCCCTGCCATGGCAGCAGCACCCTGCCAGCAAGGCTTACGTCAGCTACCAGCTCAAGTCTGCAGTGTTGTCTACACAGTAGTACCCCATCCTCATACCTCACCTGACCCCTCTAGCCCCGCCTCAAAATCTCTCAAAAAAAGCCACGGCAAAGCATTTTGGTGTGCAGGAAGCACAGGCGGGTCACACCACCCTTGTTGGGAACTCCCATTTGTTGCCCAGCCAGTGTGGATGACAATTGCTTGTACGAGCACTTTTATAAAGGCGGCATTTTGTGTCTGAAAGATCAACAGAGTCCAAGCAACTGCAAAAATAGAATCACATGCAATAACATCTTACATAAGCTTTGGTTAATAATAAACCCAACTTTACTCAAATCCTACTGACTCTAGTCTTAGTAGTGACAAGTTAGGAGATAACTATGAGAACACACTGAACTATTTACTGTGATTTGATGACATTACCCTTCCTGCACTTTGTAAATTGTTAATAACAAAAGGGTACATTTGGGATCCCTCTCCTTCCCTCCCATTGCTTAGGATTGTTCAGGTAGCTTGAATCAAACAACTGATTGCAAGTGTTTTGTGAATTATGATAAACTAGGACCCAAAAGATGTACAGAGATACCAAATGGGATTCTTAGCTATCTTTTGGTTTATGTCCCGCTAAAATTAATAATAAAACCCTATTAAAAGATTAAAAAAGAGAAAGAGAAGGAGAAGAAACAGGAAAAAGAGGAGAAAGAGAAAGAGAAAAAGGAAGAGAAAGAGAAAAAAGGAAAAAGAAAAAGAGACAGAAAAAAAGAAAAAGAAAAACATTATTTCCACTGGTAGGATAAACTGGGTCCTTTTACATTCCATCCTGGCTATCCTTGTGCTTCTTGATTAGACAAGCTGGCCTTTAAAACTGTGTTTGCTTCTTCCAAAAAACAACCTGTTTGGTCAGGGAATAAACTGAATTTCTGATAAACTGGATTATCCATTTTGGAGCCCTTTGAACTAAGAAAATATTAGTCTTCCCTCCCACCCTCTAGCTATTGTAACAAGGGTCTGAAATACTGTCTAGAAGTTTACAAAGTGACCTAAGAACATGCTCTTTCCTGCCTGATCCTCCTATTCAGAAGACATTATTTGAGGAAAATGTTGAATAGATACTATTATCAGGCATACCTATCCTCTTCTGCCATGGAGACAGCAATGTTCTGGGACAGGTTAGAGACAAAAAGGCATCCAAGCCTTCAATAGCTAGGTGACTAAGGACGCACATTCCAGGGGCAAACAAAGGAAAGAAATTTAAATGCATTGAAATGCAACAGGCTCAGCCTCAGAGATATTAAGGAAGAACATGCCCTATAAAGGAATTTGCAGGGTCACAACTTGGTAAGAATATTCATATTCCTTCTAGGCATTGCCAACTGGATTTGCAAGCCTCTCTAAAGCCTGCACTAGTTACACATTGCTTCAGGTTTTGTGTCTCAATACCATACGTGCTGGTGCATCAATTGTACCTGTAACTAATGCAAGTTATTTAGATATGTTTGTTAAGTGCAAAACAAAACACACATTTGCCTATATCAGATGATCTGTTTCTCCTCAGTTTGATGACAGAAGTCCAAGCCAGATGTTAATTACAGAGAATACTTCAAAAGCAAAGGCACTTTTCAGAATAACTTTGGAAGAAGAACTTAATGCTCACTTTTCAATTACAAGCTGAATTGTCTTTAACATTTTTGAGCACATCTATGTATTTGGTTACTTATATGTTGCTGTTCTTTGGTACACTTAGTGAGGCAAAGAATATTTGTAGAAAGGTAAAATTAAAGCATATGCACTGGCGTAATGAAATACTTGCATGATGTTTGAAAAAGGTGATAAATGTTAACAGTCTTAATAATGATGTTTTTCTTTAAAGTGTTAGACTTCATAACTTCATAACTTTAACCATTTTCTAATTAATTTTAGATGTTTTTTAAATTATTATTTTTTTTTCAACAAAGAAATGCACATGTGTACACATCATGATTAAGAGCTAGCATCTCAAAGTCATTGTGGAGGGAGTGTTCAGTTTCAGATGTGAGCAACAACACTGCAGCAGGTGTCCAGCAGGCTGAGGATGGCAGCAGGTATCACTGGACCATAGCATGACCCTGAATAAGTTATTTGACTGCCTAGCTCCAGTTTCACAGTTTGTGAAATGTGAATATTAATGTTTAACTACCTCAATAAGCCAATATACACACATGAATACTGGAAAGGCCATGGTACTTCCATGTTAAAAATACAAGTTAGTACATGGGAGCTCCTTTTACAAAGCATTTGACCCTTTCCCATTAATATCCCTCTACAAAAAAAAAAAAAGTCTAGAAGAGTGACACAAAATTGACACTAAGCCTCAGAGTGAGGATGATTTGGGGATTTAACTTATCAAAGAAGGTCAAAAGTTAACTTGATCACAATCTACAGGTACTTATACAAGGAGGTAACAGCTATAACTAGAGGGCTCCATCTCTTAAACAAAAGCAAACAACTACTAGAAATTCAAATTACCCAGGGCTGCAATGAATGTAACAGCAATAACAATCTTCAGACTAAGTCTGAAGAACATAACTTTCTGAGAGATACACTAGGTTTGCTCACAAGCCACTGGGTTACCCACAGGCCTTGCAAGCCAAGATCAAACGGATACGCTTTGCAGAGGGTCAGATCAGACTGTCTTAATGCATTCTTCTAACCTCCACCTAGAAAATTATATTTTTAAACAGCACAAATTGAAGAAAGGAACTAAGGGGGCATCCTTATCCAAGGGCTTGTAATAACTAAGGAAAAACTAAGACTGGAGCACTAGCATTGGCTAGAAAGTTATTAACGTTTCTGTAGTGACCACTGAAGTTGATAGTTTTAACATCAGCTCAGTAAGATTTAAAAATGGCTTTCTTGGGCAGATGTCGGGGAAAAAGGAGGCCAATTTTTTTTTGCCAGAAAGGGTGGTGAGGAAGGCAGTCAGCTGAGGGCAGCCCTGCAGTGCTCCACTTGGCGTGGGGAGGGAGGTACAGGTAGAAGAAAGTTATCCTCATGTCAAAAGCCTCAGGAACGAGAGCAAAGGTTTCACATTGGCTATCTTACTACTGGGAATACTCTGCTCCTTTCACCCATAAGCAGCCTGTTTTCTTTCCTGATTTGAAACCTTTGTCTGGGAATGCACAAGAGCTTATTTGTTTTCCCTTTGTTCTCTCATTTTGGGTAAAGGTGTGTAATCAGCGCTCACCACATATGAACAGAAGAGTCTTTTGAACAATTAATCCATCTGGAAATAACTTCATGAGGTAAGCAGTAATGGACAAAGTTTTTGGACCCACAGTTCTTTTAAACAAAGTTTATCAAGTGTAGGAAATCAAAGCCCTGTACTGTTAGGCTGCTCTTATCCATTCCCATCAAGTTCAAGAATATTCCAGCATCTACAGGCCGTTGCCATCACTCAGTAATGCAGGTAATCCAGACTGGACTAAGGAAAGTTAAAACTACAACTGTAAGCAAGGATGAATTTGGATATTCTCACGTAGCCTGTTATTCCTTCACACATCCTACAGCTGCAGCTAAGAGCCATCTTCTAGATGCATGTCCTCTTCTTCACACAAATAACTTAAAAAAAAAAAAAAATAATCCCAGAAAGTAGTCCACTTCCTTGGAAACTCTCCCCTTTGGAGTTTAACTGTCTGAACAGATTGCCCTTCCATGAAAAACTGAAATATTCAGGCTCCAAGTTGAGCAGGGTTAAAAGAGTGCTCTGTTTGGGTACAGAGGACTTGGATTTAACCCATCCTCTTCTGAGTGCTTTCAAACTTAAATATGTCTTCTACCTCCCAGAGGCCCAACTGGCTACTGCATCCTAAAAGTACTCTGAAACAAATATTGGTGAAAATTATGTTGAAATGATGCACTGCCTGCAGTATCATATTCCAAAATGTCACATTATTTACTGTACACATCCACGAACGACATGTACTCTTATCTCGTGATTCAAAGGTAGTTGGCTGCAAAGACCAACAGAGACAAAACCACAAACACAACATTATGTGATCTTCTGTTTACTTTCCGTCATTTACCAACACAGATCCATACTCAGCTGGCAAGTGATCTGGTTTAGCTTTTTGTCTTTTTTTTTGTGTGTGTGTGTGTGTGTGCGCGTGTTGTTTTTTGGTTTTGTGTGTGTGTGTTTTTGTGTGTGTGTGTGTTTTGTTTTACATTTGTACAAAATCATGAGTTTGTAAAGTCACATAACTTTATGTTGCTAAGTCAAGAGTAAGGAAGAACACCTTTGAGTAAGCACTGTGCATCTGACCCTTCTAAATGACTCTTTAGCTACAAAAGCAAGTAATTCAACCTTTTTACACACTGCAATTACAACACCGCTCAATGAAGATGTTGGATGGAATCCTGGTGAGGGACGTGCATGTCCTGCGGCACGTTGAGTTCCATTAGAAAGTTCTGGGAACTACTTCAGATAAGACTTATGATCCCAGATCACCTGTCAAAAATCGTCTCTCTTTCCAAATATTTCACAGAAATCAGTAGAACTCGGTTTCTAGAAGGCACTTCAAATTGGCTTTGGTGGAAGCTGGGCACATACTGGTCATTAGGAGACAAATTATTGCCCACTTGTGAATATCTCAAGTACAGGGAATTTTTATTTCTACCATCAAGGAAGAAGGTGTTTCCTCATTTTAGGGAACAAATTAATGTGTGCTGTAAGCTCAGCAAAGTACAGACCAAGTTCTGCGTCGTTCACGTTCCCTGTGTAACACATCTGAAATAATGAGAGCTTCACAAGAAGATATGTTTGGTTCCTTAAATGTGAAACAGGCTTTACTCAGAACAGACATTCTGGGTCAGTTGGTGATAATCAAGTGTACAAAGAGAGAAAAATTTAGAATGCAGGTGTTCCCCCCACCCCTTCCTCAAGCATCCAAGAGATACTGTTCTGCAGTAGCCTCAGGCCGGAACAAGTCAGGCACCTTCTTGTCTGGCCTAAACTTCCCTGGTTCTGCTTTTGCATCCACCCGGAAGCCCACTCTGCCCCCATTCTGGCTAGCCCCAGCTGAAATCACAGTGTAATCCAGAAAATAGCAAGTGATAGCTAGGCCTCCCCTGTCCAAACAAGTAGGTATGTCCTGAATGCACTTAACACACATCAACAAGGTAAAATAAAAATGCATCTTCTCCATCTTAGAGACAAAAGTTAGGGTACAAAGTAGCACCATCCAACTTCTGTCTAACAGCTTAGCAGTTAGAGTTCCTCCCAAGAGAGCTCAGTCACAAGGCTGATCCCTCCTTTAGAAACTGTGTCATCATACAGTCAGGAATGCAAGGGTGAAAATACAGCCTGATCTGTCACATAGTGTTTAGGGCACTTCAGCAAGAGCCCTGGTTTTGCACCTTCTTCACTACACTAATGCAAACAAACACAAGAAATGCAGGGACATTGAATAAGGGGATGGACCTTACAGCTTCCATTCAAATTACTAACTGTAGAGTCCTGATCCCTCTTACCTCTGCATTGTCAGGATTTCAACACGCAGCACCTGTCAGGAGATACCCAGGACTTCCTCCTCAGTGGCAGGAGATGCGTGTTTGGCCCATGCAATATAGGGATGCAAAGAAACTGGTCCTCACCTTTTTATCTGAGAGCATTCCTACCTCCAGACTGCTGCAAAATGTAGCAGAATCACTTCCACTTATTCTTCCATGATAGATCATAACAGAAAAGAGGGATCTCACCTTATAGATCCCCAATGGATGACCAAATTTCTTTGTGGCTCTAGCTTTAGCTGGCCATGCCTCGTTACTGGTAGGATTATGGATAGGCCCCAACACTTAGTGTTTGTTAGAAACTGATTCTCTAAGCAGATCATATATGGCAAGTGTTTGGCCAATCTGAGCTAAACTCTCTCTGTGCCCAGATTCAGCCATCAAAATACCTGACACAAATTCTTGGATTGCACGTGAGTCTTACTGAAGGTGGACTTGAGGGCGTGGTGTGGCAAGGTATCCAAGTGTTACTGAGTACACAGCATATGCACTGTTTTCATTTTCCTTGTTTTCCACTCACCTTGTCTTGACCTGAAACTAGCAGTTATTAAAAGAAATCACTCTTACTCAGTAGCACTACATTTCTAAGACAGCAATGACATTTTGTAACTGTGAAAATCACTTTTGCCTTCATCTACTCAGATAAAGAAAACCAGACTCTTATGGTCCTGACTACGCATTGACTGCTAATGAGCCTTGACAAGGCTGCCTCTGCAGCCTATTCAAGACACATACAAGGTGAACCTCTACCCCAACACATTCAGCTCTGCTGCTGTGTTGTGACTTGACAGGCACATCTCTCAGCAGCAATACCAACTTTAGCAGCGTCTTGACCCTTTTCCTCACTCTTTCTTTTGCTCCTCAGTGGCTCTCATTCACATTATGCCAGTACATTCTGTGTGCATTCAGCCAAACAAGAACTGACTCAAGTTAAAAATAGCCTATTAAAAATGTTTAGCTTTAACTTGGGGACATTCATAATTTGATTCAAACACCACAATTCAACTCATTTCAAGCTATCTCTGGGAAAGGTAAGCACAGTGCCCTCGCACAGCTTGCACCTTGCCCTCTATCTTGCTGCCACCCAGCCCTAAATGGTGTCGTCACAAGCCAAACAGGAAGACAAAGAGGAGATGTAGATGGCAAATTCTAGGTTATTAAGCTGTAAGTTATACAGATCAAGAGCCCTCTTGCTTCCCATACAGAAGTGGCAAAGTCTGGACAAACTTCCAGAGCACTGCTGCTCCAGCAAACCCCCATGGCCTCTGATGAAACTTCTCCAGAACCACCCAAAGGGGCAATATAGACAAACATTATTAAGGACTCTGTATCTTCAAATTCCCTCTCCAGTTTACCTCTCAATTATATTTTTTTTCATGAGTTGAAAGACAGAGAAAGGTGGGCAGAGAGGGAGGAAGAGGCCCCAGTTCAGAAATGCATTTACATACCAAAACGAAGGCTGCAAGTGACACAGCAGAGGTTCGAACATTCAATTAAAGAATGTGATCCTTACAGCTCAAATCATTAAGTATGAGCTTCATTGTTTATAGGAGTGTTTCACACTACAAACAAAAACACCCTTGCTCTTAGTCACAGAGATACAATCATGTGACTTGAAACCAAGATAAAAAAATGTCCACCACCAAATGGTGCAAGGATTTCTGAGGGCAGTTTGCAGTTTTAAGTTATTCTGCTTTTGATTTTTGAAAAGTGGGAAAATAGTGCAAAAGACAAACTAAGCTGCCTAAGAGAGATAGGAAATTGAAAGAGAACAGAAAGCAAAGGATTTAATATAAGATGAATCAAGGAGACATTTCTAAATCTATGGATTGAAAGACTTCAGTGGGTTGTTCAAACAGCTGAGAGAAAAAGACAACTCACAAGCCTTTTTTTCTTAGGCAAGCAAAAAACCACAACATTGAGCAAATACATCCAATACTCAAAATGTAGTCTAGCATTTAGTTTGTACGAAATGAAATTGCAGTTCTTTCTCTCCTAGAAAATTTGAGAAGACTTACCTTAGGGCACTGGAGTGTTTTAGAGCTTATATCAATATAAGACTTTGAGGGGATGCTTAAGAAAAAAAAACAAAAAAGCTTATTATATCATTATTCCAAGAATCCAGTCTTGAACCCTGTCACAAAGGAAAAGACATGCAGCAGAGATGTTTCTTGATATTCAGTAAACATTGCTATCTGATCTTCAGCTATAGTTTCCTTTTTTTCAGGTGAATTCTGGTTCATGAGCACAAGAATAAGCATAGAGAATTGACATAAAAAGCATTGTAAGAAGGTGAACATTTACACAGGTATAACAAAGAAAGGAAAAGTATTTTCTCCTTTTAGTCTTCTCCATTCTCACTTGTATTTTTGCAGGGAGTTAAATTTGGAGATGATGGTGCACCTGTAAGAGAGCATGTGGTCTGTAAGATCCTACATCTATAAACTCTCTATGATAAAGCCACATGAGTATAAATTCTCTCTTACAGGATCCAATTTCACAGATCCTTTTTGCAGCTGGAATAAGCTGGCAACAGAAGTCCTCCCACTACTGTCCTGTGCAGTTTCCAAATGTAACAACTAAAGGGCCGTCCTCAGCCTGGCTTGACAGTAGTCCAGATGGCTTTGACAGAAAATGCAGTGCAATTTCTCTGGATCACACTGACACGTAGTTTCCCACACAGAGACATTCACATCTTTCCAAATGCCAATACAGGGAAATCACCTCTAGGTGATACTTGAGCAGTAAAAAGAAAACAGAGGATGGGCTGAAGACAATGTACTAGCTTTCTTCTATTCTCCAGCTGATGGCAGCTCAGGACAATGTCCACCACACCACATTGTTAGCAACTGCACTGGCAGCCAACAAACAACCCAAAGCAGATTCATTATCAGAACTGTTTTATGCATGTGTGCAGTCACAGTCTGTCCCACCCCAAGAACTATCGGCACACAATCCTACTAACTTCCTTATCCTTTCCACAGGCTCTCACACAGGGAGTGAAAAGCCATCATTCAAGTTTATGCCTCACCACAAGTGCCCTCCTTTATCAACACCAAGTACAAGCTTTAGCTATTTAGTCTCTTTTCACTCCAGGTTCTTCAGGGCAGGTCTCCCACACTACTACACCTGCTGCCAGGATAGCCACAGAGAAACAATCAAACATTTCACCTTCCATTAGAAAAGGGAAATGTTTGCAGTTAAACTAAGGGTAAACTGTATGCAAATGAAGGTAGCCTGAGATTTTGACTATTAGTTATATTTTGATCGTTCAAAGAGACAGGGGTGTATTAGTAATAAGCAATTTTTGCACTCAGTTAAGGTTAAATATAGCTCTGCACATTCCACTTGTCTCTGCTTGTAAGCCACCAGCCTCCCTCTGCCACTGTGCAACAGCTAAATCCCACCAAAACCCCACCTACAGTCCTTTCTTCTGCCCTCTCATCGTCCCCATGGTGAAAAAGAGGCAAGAACAGGCTGATCTTGGTGTCAGAGGATCCTGTTTTAAGCATTTGTCCCTCTGCTACTGAAAGAATACAATACAGATTAACTGCAGGGCTCAGTCTCTGATCCAGAACACAGATGAGAATTTACTCATCATGTAACAAATCAGAAGCTGAGATCAAAGAACAGGTCTTGAGCCTTTACTGTAATGTCTATACCTGGAGGTGCAATTTTGTCTTCATTAGCTCCTCTTAATATTACTTTTCTGATAAAACAGTAATTAAAAATAAATAACTCTACACATCAACATATAGTAAAGGGAGGCTAGTTTCTTCTGCAACTATGATGAGAGCCTAAGGGATAGATCTAGTTTATGGTTAAGTAAAGTAAAGCCTTCACACAGTAGGTTTTTTAGTATCACATAAGATGCTTTCATTACATATCAGGCAAAAACTTCCCAAACTCAGGAAAAAACTCCCCAAATCACCTTCCCATGTTGGGTAAAGTATCTGCCAAAACCTCCCAAACATGAGTGAAAAGGCTGAGCAAGAAGTAATGACCACATGGAGAATTGCTACCGGTAGTAAATACTATATGAGTACTTCAGCTATTCCAAGGAAGGGAAAAATAAGTTTATATATGTAAAGGTTGAATGAGTAAATAATTACATCACTGCATGGAAAACAAGGAACACAACTTTTCCTCAGTTCAGAGGGTGTTGGGTGGTGGTAGTGGGATAGTCTGGAGAGAGCAATATATTCAGGTGATGTGGTTTGCAGGGTGCTTGGGGAGAAAACTAAGTGCTCTGGGAGGCAAAAGGGAATACAACCTCTTTTCTATTTTATCTATGAAAGCTCCTCATGACTCAGCTTCCCTCTCCTGTTGAGATCTGTCTTGCACTGAAAGATCAGCCCTACTCTTTGCTCTGCCAACATCTGATTCCCTTGCCAATGCTTTTACTTCTTCCCAGACTACCTTTTACATGAATAACTCTCACATCAACATATAGTAAAGGGAGGCTAGTTTCTTCTGCAACTATGATGAGAGCCTAAGGGATAGATCTAGTTTATGGTTAAGTAAAGCCTTCACACAGTAGGTTTTTTAGTATCACATAAGATGCTTTCATTACATATCAGGCAAAAACTTCCCAAACTCAGGAAAAAACTCCCCAAATCACCTTCCCATGTTGGGTAAAGTATCTGCCAAAACCTCCCAAACATGAGTGAAAAGGCTGAGCAAGAAGTAATGACCACATGGAGAATTGCTACCGGTAGTAAATACTATATGAGTACTTCAGCTATTCCAAGGAAGGGAAAAATAAGTTTATATATGTAAAGGTTGAATGAGTAAATAATTACATCACTGCATGGAAAACAAGGAACACAACTTTTCCTCAGTTCAGAGGGTGTTGGGTGGTGGTAGTGGGATAGTCTGGAGAGAGCAATATATTCAGGTGATGTGGTTTGCAGGGTGCTTGGGGAGAAAACTAAGTGCTCTGGGAGGCAAAAGGGAATACAACCTCTTTTCTATTTTATCTATGAAAGCTCCTCATGACTCAGCTTCCCTCTCCTGTTGAGATCTGTCTTGCACTGAAAGATCAGCCCTACTCTTTGCTCTGCCAACATCTGATTCCCTTGCCAATGCTTTTACTTCTTCCCAGACTACCTTTTACATGAAAAGTCAACCCTTGCTTTATGAGCACCATCTTCAACATCTCTCTCAGCTCTATGTAATGCAGATTGGGTGCTGCAGTTTGCTACAGCTATAACTGCAGCTATTAGGTTTGAGTCTATATTTGCAAATGCAACCCTTCTACTCCTTTCTGTCTTTTCCTCATCTACCTGCTCACTCTTCTTTTGAGATTACAAATAGACTTTAGGGCAAGAACTACCATGTAACCTAAAACTGTAGATCCCCCATATGGTGAGATCCTGAGCTGCTTGAAAATACAGTTATCAGCAGAGAATGCAGGTTAATATTTCAAGTGGACTGTGTTATTTTATTACCCATCAATCATTCCTGGGATTGCAGTAGCTTTTCAAATGGGAAGTATGAGTAAAATTCAGCAGAGATGTAAAGATTTTTCTTTAGATATATGTTAGTCATTGAATGGTCATTATGGTATTACAGCTTTCACTGCCATGGTATTGTGTGGGTGCGAAACATCACAGAAAATTCATGGTCAGGGTAGAGAGAAAATCAGGAGACAGAAAACATAGGACAAAGAAAATTAACCAGAAACACTTTCAGGGTGGATGATGCTACGGATATGGACAGAATGGAGGCACCTGGAGGTGACGTAAGTAAGGACTGCTAGATTTCAGTTAATATAAACAGCTGTTCCTTTGCTGCCTTTGCAGTCAGCACACTACTTCACAACCAGAAAGATGTGATATCTGAGCATACCACACTGTCCAACACTGGAAGGTGCTAACACATATTGCTGAGCAGAAACACTGAATCACTGCAAAGCAGCCAAACTGATGCTAACTTTGCCACTCTTAATTATCATTGCATAACACACAAAAGAAAGAGATGACAATACATGTTTTTCAAAACATAGCACCATAGCATATGTCAGCCCTTCTTTTGCATTGTCCTTATGCCTATTGTACACACAACAATGAAATCATCTGTCACTTCAGCTATCCTCAGGAAAGAGAGTTGTATATATTCACACTGACATGTCAAGCAACAAGTATGTTTGACCAATATCAGCAATATTAAAACTTACAATAAGAGGAAAAAAGATCATGCATTTCTGATCCTTGTAAAAAAATTCCTTCTTTTTATAGCTTTCAAATTTCAATTGGCCAAAGAAAAGCACAGGAAGGGCAAAACAATAAAAAGAGACATGACCAGCAGCACATTGGAGAAGACACATGACTAAATCCTGGCTAGATGCTTCTAAGCACTGCAGTCCTTGTAACATTGCTAAGGGCCTCACTTACTTGAACAACCAAGCTCCCATATCTGTAGCAAGCCCACCACTCCTTTACCCTTCCCAGGGCAGGAATATTACTAATGTTCTGAACACTGTCCCTGCCCAACTCTGCTAGAGATCTGCACCTGTGAAGCAAGTGCATATTTGTTCTCATCCTGCCTCATGCTTCCTCTGCCTTGCTGCAAGAGAGGATGGTTTGTGTGCTCCAATGGGGTAAAGCAGGGCAGGGAGAAAAACAAGACACTCAAATGGTGCAGAGGTCAGAGGAAGCAGCTGCTGGGCTCTCACCAGCAGCATACTCTGGACAAGGGAATAGCATGCACGGCCCAACACCACCAGGAAAACAGCCACAATAGGAGACCAAGTGCCAGGGCTCTTCTCATCCTCTCCCAAGCCATGGTAAGAGACTAGTATTTTCCTCATCTCACAGTCTCAAGAGGAAAGGAGAGGCAGCAGGGTGCTGACCTTATTCCAGAAGCTGAAGGGAAAAGGGGATGAAACGGTCCCTCCTCTAAGAAGCTGAGTTGCTTCTCTGAAGGTTCTGGAGTATTTACAGCAGAAATGTGTTAGGACCTGGGAACTGTATCTGGTCTCAAAGTCAGAAGTTTGAGGAATCACTCTGTTGAACTCCAAGCTTAATCCAGTTTGCTCTTCATTTACAAGACACACAGCACCACCAAAGATCAAAATCCTCACAATGTGTTTTTTTCATTGGTAGTCACAGTGTCAATACGGATTTCTTAATTTAGGGATAAGTTTGCAAGGCAAATTCAACTCTTTGCACTGTGAATCTCTAACAGATTTCTCATTTCCAAAGAACAACTGAGGACTGATCAGTAGTCACAGCAGCTACTGACAAAACCACAAGTATTTGGAGTAATGTTTTCCCCGTTTGCATAGATCTACTTTAAAAAAAGATATCAAAGAGTTGGTTAGTAATTGGTCACTGGACATCTGTGACAGAAGATAACTAAGTGAATCAGTAGTTCTTTTTACTTTAGAATCACTCATTGTGGGTATTGGGTAGCCTTTGCACAAAAGTGCATGGCTACCTTTATTGTACATGGAAATGAGTTCTCAAAGCAAATGGAAGGAAAAAAGGGTGCTGCTCAGAACACCTATTAGCCTCCCAATCAAATCTCTCTTTGATATCCAAAGTAGTGCATTCCAAGACCATGTGGTATTGACTGCAATGCTGTGAAAACTGGCTGGCTCACATGTAAGATTGCAATTTTGGTAAATCTGTTTCCTTTAAGATACTTTTTTCCAGAGATGAGGAAAATGCATTGTGGGCAAGAAAAGGGCTGTGAGATAGCAAAAGAAGGCAGAATGCCAGCATTTTCTTTCAGTCAGGGCTCATACCTATTAAAACATTTTGCCAAATGAAAGAGATTAATTACTGCACTGTTTCTAGAATCTGATGCAACTCTTTTTGCTTACTCTGAGCCTGAAGTCAGCTGGTATCATTTCACTGGCTAAGAGAGCTGTGATTTACAGTCTGGGGGATATGAACTCAACAGTTGGATCACAAGTTTTGGAACATTCAAAGCACATCAGGCATCTGTTCTTCCAGGATGTGTTTTGGCAGATGGCAGTAGCTGAGGAAATTCACCCAGCCTTCCACCTCCATTAAAAGTTGGCTGGTGGGTAACTAGTGCTCTGTGTTTACATAGATAGTTGGTAGTATCATCATTGTTCTGTGCTCCTGTAATTAAAAAAATTCTTCTCTGCTCCTGCTGTGAATGACACTGAATGAATTGTATTATTGTAGCCAAAGTCACAGCAGGCACTGGGTCAACGGGCAAAACTGCCCAATGTAGGAAGAAATCTCACCCAACAGCTCAATCTCCAGCTGTTGACATGAACTGGAGGAAAAAAATAGAAAAATTAGGAAGAGACAAAACCAGGTTGAAGAGAAAATACCCATAAATGGCTTAAAACCAAAGCAAGACACTGAAAAAACCCAGAGAGATTGCTTCTGATAGGAAACTTTTGAATTTTCACATGATTGAGGCTGCAAATAGATTTGTATTTGTGCAGGGCTCTTTGAAGTACTGAATTTCACATCCTGCATGTTTCCACTGCAGTGAATTTTAGTACTCTGTTTTCTCCTTAGACCTGAGGATCCTCTCCAACTCACAGACCAGGCTATCTGTTCACTTACTTAACCAGTTGGACCAACCTCCCTTCACTGTACTAGCCAAGGCTGTAGCTGAGCTGTGAACTGATGGCTTGGAAATGGCTGGTAGATTCCTACTTCAGTCCATGGAAAGCACAGAAACAAAGCTAAGTATCAGCAAACCGACTGCTAGCTCATCAGTTCTTTTGGTAAAATACTAAGCATGCACAGGTGATCCCTCTCTAGCAAGAGGGTTGGACTAGATGATTTTCAGAGGTCCCTTCCAACCTCCATGACCCTGACTGTGAGAGGTAGAAACCGATGATCTATGACACCTGCCTGGAGTCTCTGGGGTCTACAGTTTGGAAAAAAAAAACCAGGAATGTCTGTAGAAAGAAACCAAACCACCTCTACTAAAATGCTACAGTTTTCTTAGTCCCATAATTTATAATTTATAATTTATTATTGTCCACACCCAGCAAGTAGGATGGTAGTGCTGACCTGCACCGCTTCTGCAAGGTCACAGGATCACTTTGGGTG
>NW_009954543.1:1269386-1270550 GCF_000747805.2 Chaetura pelagica
AGGAATGTGTGCCTGTGATCACACAGTCCATAGCAGAATTCTGGAATCAGATCCAAGGGCAAAGACTACAGGGAGTAGGCTATTAGGTCATACCCAGTTGTGTGATGTTCATATCTGAGCAGAAGTAGTGGCCATTAAGCCCTGGAGGCAATGTAGGCTGCTTGCCTGAGGACAAGACATTCTTGACTGGAATCACTGGCAATTCTTCCCTCACTTTTGCTGGGTGGGTCAATTTAACTGTTGGTTTTTTTATCTTAATTACCTCTTGAATATTTACCAGGAAAATTGTGGGCTTTCTTGTTAAGTATTTTTATTTTAAAATACACTTTCAATAACTTTTTTTTTATATCTCATTTGAATAACATTAGAACAACTGCCTTTCAGTAACTGCATCCTCTACTTCATTCATGCCAGCACTGGACCAGCACTGATTCCAAGATAGGGCAACACCCCACTGGTTCACCATCATAGTTTCCTGCAGCACAGGACTGTCCTTTAGCTATTTATCACATTTGCAATGGTGTCCCCTGACCCTGTTTAGTTAAGAAGGGTTAGGAAGACCTCAGATGAACTCCATGGTTCCACCACCCAAAGAACAGTCTGTCTTTCCACTCTCTCCCACCTTGCCATACCCAGTTCTGCAACCACACTATAGTTGCCTTTAGTGGTCCAGCATGCATCCAACCTTTTTATGAGCTAATTCAGCCTTCTAAAATGGTAGATAACTGAGTCACCAAAAAAAAGGGAGTAGTTTCCTATCAGCTTAGCAAGCTGGCTTGTCTCAAAAGAGGTCAGGCAATTGCCAGAGCCAGCACAAAGCCAGCGTGGACAGGAAACTCCAAGCAGGAAGGGAGACTGCCCTCTTTGTGCAGTGGAGTGTGTTCAGTAGACACTCCACACTGGCAAATAAGACAGTGGGTGTTCACCTACACCATTTCCCATAAGGATGTTTCAGGAAACTGATAAACAGAGAAGAGGTTTGGTGTACAGCACCTAGCACACTTGAATATCAGCTCACAGTACCCACAAAGTTGAGATTATGTGGTTGAGAGCAGGGAGAACTGGGCAGGATCACCTCCTTCAGCCACCATGACCTGGCAGGCTGGCTTAACTGTCAGAGCACTTCTTGGCCTATTAAAAAAAAAAAAAAAAAAAGAAAAAAAA
>NW_009954543.1:1270695-1275367 GCF_000747805.2 Chaetura pelagica
AAAAAAAAAAAAAAAAGAAAAAAAGAAAAAAAAAAGATATTTTGAAAAGTACCCCTTTGGTCACTGGGTCTACCAGTACCATTTTGCTAGTTTTCTACTCTGAAAAGTCAAGCAAACCCAGAGTAGAAGTCTGAATGCTGGCAAATTAAAATATACTCTGAATACATATTATACTTGATCTAGCATAATTTTCTATCTTCTACGTGGAAGTTAACAAGCTAGTGAAGAGATGAATTGTTGCTTTGCTTTGCTATATTACCTGTGATGTGTGAAAAGGGTTGTTCTTGCCTTGCTGAATGAACAGTGCACAATCACAATGGCAGTGGGCTAGTAATCATAGACTGGCATTGTAATTCTTTACCTTATGATCTCTGAACGTTTTGCTGGTATTTCCATCATGAAAAAACATGCATATTTACATTGTGTTAGAGCATATAGAACACCAATAAGGGAGGCTGATTCTGCTTTATATTAGAACAATCCACTTCTTTGCTTTTGGGGGGGAAAACCCTAGCAAACTATCTGCCCTAGAATTTAAACACAAAGGCCATTAAGCTTGTATTTCCTGAAGTGTTTCAAAAACATTGTATTACTGATTTTTAAAATTATGCCCTTTCCTTGAAAGAGCTGAATGTGAGAGCCATAAGAACATACTTTTTGGGAAGGAGATGGAGAGACCAAATTGTTCAATGGACACAGCCTTTGGGTTTTTACTCAGATGTGCCTCCAGTATATGTCAACAGTATGATTTGGGATTGCGTATGAGCACCCTGGATTAGCTTTAAACCAACTCAGTCTTTACTCCTAGCTGTGTAATCAGCAACTATGTTGAGTTCTCAGGTGATTGCAAACTCCTCTCCCTCAGGTGTCCAATAAATATTTGAACATGAGGCCTCACTGCCAAGGTAATGGCACCCGCACTAGCTATTTTAAAAGTAGCTTAGGAATATCTTGGGGCACATCTTTGAAGCACAGACATCCACTTTGAATTCTTTTTGTTACTTCCTACACTTAGCTTCTATCCAAGACTTTCATCCCTCAATCACCTTTCAGCAATCTTCTCACCATTCTCTTTGATCACTGGAAACCTCCCCCATTCCAATGGGATTTTTCACTTTGGGCTGCTACTGCATCTTCAGCCTTTACCATTCTCACCTACTTGCTCCTCAGTCCTGCCCTTCCACTCAGATATTTGAATTCCTCCGAGGACTTCCCATCCCGCGTTAGAGGAGGCTTAAATCGCGTGTGCACTTACTCCTGGCACTGCAGGGCCTCCGCCTGGGAGTGCCTGATAGCGTGTTAACGAGGTGCTCACACACAACAGCCAGCTCTGGTTTACACAATTCCACCGGCAGCACGGCAAGGGTGAGTGTTTTCCAAGCCCTTAGGCAGGAGGTGGCCTCAGCGGTTTCCCCACAATCAGCAGTGCATCTCAAGGTCTTGCATTCTTCCACTTCCAGATTCTTTCACAGAGGAAATATATGTCTTAGTAATGCAAGGTTTCTAGCAGAATTCCTGGAATCTGCTGTTTACAAGCAGGGTCAGAGGTTATAGAAATACTTTCAATTTGCATATGAGTGATATACCAGGAGTTTCTTGTCCATGCAGAGTGTCTAAACTATATGACAACTGTTTTTTGTTTTTTATTAGTGTTGATAACCTCTCTGGCTCTGAAATCAACTTGTTCAGCTGTGTGGGTGGTTCAAATTATTGCTAGACAGTTCAGTAAATGAAAATTAATACTCTCCACTCCTCTTCATCACCCAGCCTCTTCTCCCAACACAGGCAGGAATATTAACAAGAAGACAACCACCAGTAAAACTCTCACATTTGAAGTCTTCCAGCTGGACATCCTCTCTCAGTGTGTCAACCAAATACACTGTAGCAGCATTAATATCCACTGCAACATGCTTCTGTGGTGAATTACTTTTATCTCTGAGCAAGCAAATGAGGACAAGGATAATGTGATGGGGATGAGCATCTTGACAGTTCATCACGTGTTACAGGCCTCTCAGAAGGCTAATGGCTGATAGGACAGGCTTTCAGCAGGGATGTACTGAGAGGATGTTGTATGTAAGTTGACTCCTTCTGGAGGAAGGAGATTTCTCTGATGGTATTAAAGACTGATGGTTTAATGCTGCTTTTGCAGCCTTTGAAGTCATCAGAATAATGGTGTTCTGCACAGTTTTCTATTTCTTCTCCCATTGAAATCAATGTGTTTCCTGCTGCTACCTGACCCAGCCAGCACTGGTGATGTGTGATGGGAGATAAAGTCACAGTAATCTCGTATCTATGGTACAAGATGACTATGCAACTAACAATACGAGGGACTCTTCTCTAAAACGAACTTCAGACCAGCACTTTATGGCCCATACTTGGTAGATGGACTACACCAATGATTTGAGCAGGCTATTACCTCTATTACCAGAGGAATTAAATAAGGACACATCATAGACTGTATTTCAGAGTCCCAGTAGAGGTTTGTGATGACAGCTGCCTAGAAAGTCGGCCCTATTTTGGGATTGGGAAACTGTGGATAAAAATCTACTCTAGAACACCAGTTTTCCAATTAGATTCCTGCACTCCAGGAGGATTGATCTTGGGGTTACCCAAGGCCTCAGTTCAGCAGCTAAGAGGTGGTGTTCAAGGGATTTCACACAACCCTGTACATCAGTAGTGCATAAACTGCGAACAGGTCTCATAATAGCAGAGTTCAGGACCTGAGAAGTTCAGCTCTTGTCCTATGCAGAGGGATAATTAGAGTGCAGGTGCAATGCACTACCAGGTAAGGGCTTAGAATATCATTTAATAGAAGAAAAAATATCTCCACATTATTCCAACAAATACAGTTCAAAGGCTTTGAATTTTCTTCTAAACAGGAAAGTAATCCCCACCCTAACATAAACATTTACCTATGTGAGATTTGCATAATCTCTTTGGCCCTCAATCTGCTCGCCTTAATCAACCACATAATGATTTAGAAAAATGTGCCTCCACATGCCTGCTATCTTTGCCTCTTTCTCACTGCTCATTAACCAAAAATCAACAGAAAATGTTCGTTGTTTTTTTTTTTCCCTTTTTTTTTTTTCTCTTTTTTTGATGTACCAAAGACTCTGAGTAAATAGCTTTCCTAGAACAGAGGTTCTCAAACTTTGCCTAGGTTTGACCATATTTGAACAAAAAGCTTAGCCCATTGTAGAACCAAAACCTTCATGTCCTTTATGGATCAACTACTGTAGCTGATTGCACACAACTTCTGCTGTTTGGCTCAGCAACTGAGAAGAGGAATGAAGGAGACTTCAAACAGTCATGAAGCCCTTTCACAGGAGATGATCAGCAGCTAATTAGCATGGTTTGAAAACAACTTGTGCTCAGAAACACCAATACAGTAAGAGCACTCACTGCATTCTCCGATGCTCTTTTCCTAGCACTTGTCCTGACTGTATCAACACAGTAAGAAGCAAATCATCATTGTTGCACCTAGTTTCAGTTTGCTGATTTGTAAAATGGCCACAACAGTATCTCTCCCTTTGTACAATTTCAGAGTCTCAAGCTCCACACCACTTGTTTCAATGAAAACAGAAGGTTGCTTAGGCAACTGTACTCATTTTTTTTTTCTACTGGAAAGCACAAGTGCATTTCTGATACTTAGACATACTTCTTCGTATTCCAGTCATATAGATGTATTTGAGCAGGGGTGAATTTGTTGTCACTCAAGGAATATCTTGCTACAAAAGTTGACCAAACTAACTAAAAGCTTGTGTATGCCAAAAGCAGGAATCCTGTTCTTTACTTTCTCCCTTGCAGCACCAATCCTGGATGCATGGTACCTTTGGGTAACACTTTGTCTGAAGAGGTTTAGAGAAATGAGAATGCACTTTGGCACAGAAGAGCATCAGCCTGACATTGATACTTGCTGTTAATAGCATCTTTAGTCTTACGTTTGTGATACCTCCTATGGTACATAAGGCACGAGATCAAACTGGTAGCATTGGTTGGTGATGGCAAATGTATGCAATGCTCAATTCGGCTCTCAATCCAGTACCCAAATCAGTAATAGACTCCAGGTCACTGACTTTCTTCTAAACTGATTTTTTTCCAAGGATAAAACATCTGTGTACAGTGCGAAAGTTCTTTAATGCTTTTCCAAATTTTGAACAGTCTTGCATAATCGTTTCACAATATTTATAGTGGCAGCTTGTGTTCCACCTCAGGCTGCTGCTTTTATCTCCTGCTTCCACAGCAATGATGAACTAAAACAAAAGATAGAATAGAAACTATTTTGGCACATATATACGTTTTCCCAATGTGCTAGGAGAACCTTTATCTTTCTCCCCTTCATTGTAGCTAATGTGTCAAAAGAAGGGATGTTCAAGAACATCATAAGAGCTGCTATTGATAAGAGAGGAGTAGAGTATACCTAGTATCTTAATTTTGGAAAAATATTTGTGCAGAAGCTGCAAGTTGAACAGAAAACACTCTTAGATACCTTCCTTCCTTCCTTCCTTCCTTCCTTCCTTCCTTCCTTCCTTCCTTCCTTCCTTCCTTCCCTCCTTCCTTCCCTCCTTCCTTCCCTCCTTCCTTCCCTCCTTCCTTCCCTCCTTCCTTCCCTCCTTCCTTCCCTCCTTCCTTCCCTCCTTCCTTCCCTCCTTCCTTCCCTCCTTCCTTCCCT
>NW_009954543.1:1275518-1289163 GCF_000747805.2 Chaetura pelagica
TCTGTAATGATACAAATGCCTTTGAATTTTTTTTTCCTTTTTTGTTTCTTGCCTAATAGGTCATGAGTTGTGAAACAAGCCTATGTCATCTCCCTCCCTCCTTTCCTTCCTTCCTTCCTTCCTTCCTTCCTTCCTTCCTTCCTTCCTTCCTTCCTTCCTTCCTTTTCTCTGTCTTTCTTTTCCTTCCTTCCTTTTTTTTTTTTTTTCTTTTTTCCCCAAAAAGCTAGTTAGTATACCTACATATATGTATCAGTGACCTAAAAACTTTTGAGTGGCATGAAAAAGGTGAATAGTGAATGATCATTTATACCTAGGTATACTAACAGGAGACTGTTAACTTTCCAGTTTTTACTGCCAGAGTATGCTGGCAGCTGAAACAAGAATTTTAGACAATGAAAATGGGAAGAATTTAAGGTGCAAATTGAAACATGATGAAATACTGAAATATTTTGGAGAACGTCACATTAACAGATTAAGTTAAATAAATAACTTAATAAACTCTATGACCCAAATTAATTACATGTATGCATACTATTAATCCCTCTAATCAATCCAAATAAAGACTAAAACAGTCTCACATGTTTGTACACAGTGCCCCACTGAAGTGAACTTTAACAATGCAGATAAGTAGAATTCTGGGATTACACAAAACTCAGTGACCACTATGTAGCTGGTGAGCAGAAAAAGTCTGTAAACTCACCTGTCTGGTGTTTTTGAGGTAAACATTCTATTTCACAAGATGAATAGTGATCACACACTGTTACCTGTGTTTCTTCTGGAGGATTTAGTGCTGCACAGACGAGGCTCCTGTTAGCAAGTCCTTCCTTTGCAGAACATTCACTCCTAAAAGACAAACTCATACTATTTTGTACAACATCTAAAAAGAAAAAAATGAATCCTTCAACTTTGTTTCTTCCACATTAGGAAACACTCAGGAATACTTTGGGGAAAAAAAGAAGATTTAACATCATTGTATTTATTAGGTTCCGAAACAATACACATTCACATCCTTTTGAATACAGTACATTTGGCACAGTAATAATGTTTACGATGAAATAACACTAATGAATGGCAAGAGGTTCAAATTACATCCATAAGAAAAAAAATTCTGTACAAATAAATCCTCACAATAAAAAAAACCTAACCCCCCCCCCTCCCCCCCCGAATACATTTTATAGTTAGCCAGAACTATTCTGCACATAATTTAAAAAGAGGTACTTTGTAAGCCGTTTTTGGAGAGAATTCTTTTTCATCCTATAGAGAAAAATGTGTTTCCATTTTTTCATAAAGCCTATTTGGGAGGAAAAACAAGAAACAATGGATTCTTTATAATTATTATTAATAACAATCTTTTTGGCATTTTGCACTCATTTTACAAAGAAGTAACAGGAAAGATTTTACAGAACAGGCAGAAATGTAACAGAATGTCCATTTTTTAGGAATTATCTTTTAAAAATATTCAAGGTAACAGACAAACCTTCTGATGTAAACCCAATGCAGAGGATCTAACTATTTATATTGAAGAAATACCTGCCCATGCAAAAGTTTTTATCTCCTTGATGTTTCTCTTAGCATCCTACCAAACACTGAAGGTGCTGAGGCCTCCTGAAATACAAACGTTAGCTAATGACCTTCATATTAAAAACGCGAATACAGATTACACAGCTTGCTTACAAAAGCTTTATGGGATGCTTTTATTCCTTCAAAATAAATGCTCAGAGTTTTGTGTAAAGGCCTCTTGTTGTACAAAGAGTAGTGCACCATCCGGTAACTCGTCTTCCTAGCTAGTCTACTCACCTATGGAAAAAAATGTTTTAGCATTGTGATCAGTTCTTGCCTGGATGTCAAAAGCTAACTGTGATGGGAAAGAAGCAGAGCCAGTGGTGAGACAGAAATGGATGGGCAGTTCTACAATATATTTCTAAAAGAGAAAGAAATTTAAACATTGAGATGATGCAGTTGTTTAAGATGTTTCTGTGCTGGTACTCAGCTCCAGAAGCTAGTCTTTTCCCAGTACAAAAGATTACTGAAGATAAATTAAATTAAACTAAAGGCTTGATCCATTATTACACCTTTAGGCCACACAACACATTAATTGATATATCATAATATTTAATATTTTGAAATCATCATAAGAATATATATAATAATTACACCTGAGTTTTAAAAACAAAACAAAATGGAACTGAATGTTGTCATCAGTAACAGGCTATGAGCAGCCAGATGCAAAACTGATACAAACTAACTCATCTGCTTGAGACCAAGATTATCTCTTAAAGCCAAGGATTCACACTTTGTCCACCACGACTTGTAACATTCCTTTCTCTTTCCAAGCTCTATCATGTCATAATAGAGTTGAAGAGAACTATACAAGAGATTTAGTATAGCTTAATATATGACTACATCTTTTTATAACAAAAACCTTATCTCTCTGACAGTAACTTGAACCAATACACATACAAGAGTATTGCACATGGACATTATTATAATTATTCTTTCATAGACTAACATTTTAATAGTATGCCTGAACATGCAGCAGTTGATACCTCTATATTCAATGAATTCCACAGGCCTTGCAGCAAACACTATATACAAAATCTCACCTGTACAAAAGGCAAAAAAGCTTCTTTTAGTGCCACTTTGCCAATCACAAGTATATATATTTTTGTGCAGCTGGAAATCCATGTGCAACAATTAAAATGGATTCCAATGACCGCTCACTCAGTCCAGTAAAATATATAATAAAATGACCTCAGCAATACATGTACACAAAAAAACCCCAAAACAACCCAACAAAAAAAACCCCAAACCACAGGGTACTCCTGGAAATGTAAGTACATAACACTGTTAGCATATCTACAGGAGGTAACTTCACATTAGTAATATTGTCCACATGAGTTACCATTTCAATTCATACACAAAAAAAAATTCAATGTACAACTTTCAATGTCAGTTTGTGAATGTTTGATCTTCAGTTTTTTTAACACACTTCCACATAATGCACATGTAGCCTTATTTTGTGTCTTCTAAAAGCAGATTTCTCTTTAGATTTTAAACATAAAAACAACAAACACAGTAGTATTATGGTTTTGTAAAAGTGTGCAAAAGTAACACACTGCTGAGAAAATAAATATAAATAAGAAATTATTTATCAGCTTAGCAACCTGGTCTAGTGGGAGGTGTCCCTGCTCATAGCAGGGAGCTTGGAACCTGATGATCTTTAAGGTCCCTTCCAACCTTAACCATTCTATGATGCTATGAAAGGCAAATTTCTAATGTTTATAATACATTTTTTAATGTAAAATTAACTGTAAACATTTGCAACCTTGCCATCACTTTAATGGTTCGTTTAAATGGATATTAAATTTGGTAACATGGATAGCACACCCAATTACCTGAAAAACTGTAAAATGCTTGTATATAGCTATGTTAAAGTACTATAGGCTTTTTATTCTATAGCCCTTTAATAACTATCTTATAGAATCATAGAACCACTTAGGCTGGAAAAGACCATTAAGATCATCGAGTCCCACCATACAGTATCTATATACTGCTGTGGTATCTGGACATGGAGTGCCTGACCTACACTAATTTGAGCAGATTCATTAGCCAGATTGTCTCATCCATCACAGCTACAGTTCAATGGGGCCCTGAATGTTGACCTGACAGAGTTCCAGAACAATCTGGTGCCCTACCCTTGCACCCACTTCCCTCTGACCACCTATGCTTTTGTGGTTTCAGCTGAGCATGCTTATCATGAGCAGCTGTCAGTGGCTGAGATCACCAGCTCCTGCTTTTGAGCAGAGTGTGACCCCAAATACATGGCCTGCTGCAGCACAGGGATGTGGTACCCAAGGATGTCAACATCACCATCACCACCATCAAGACCAAGAACAGCATCCAGTTCATAGACTGGTGCCCCACAGGCTTCAAGGTGTGCATCGACTCCCAGCTGCCCACAGTGGTGCTGGGAGGGAACCTGGCCAAGGTGCAGCGTGTCATCTGCATGCTGGGCAACACCGCAGCCATCGCCTGCCTGGACCGCAAGTTCAACCTCATGTAACCCAAGGGAGCCTTCGTGCACTGGTACGTGGGCGAGGGCATGGAGGAAGGGGAGTTCTCTGAGGCACGTGAAGACACGGCCACTCTGGAGAAGGATTTTGAGGAGGTGGGCCAGGATTACTATCAGGATGAAGAGGATGGTGAGAAGTAGAGAAGCCCTTGCCAAAAAGGACAATGCTCCTTCCCCTGTAGGAACCCTTTGCAATAAACCATTTCAGAGCAAAAAAAAAAATTAATTATATTGCCCCCAACACAGGAAGGACATAGAGCTCTTGGAGTGAGTCCACAGGAAGGCTATGAAGACAATCTGAGGGCTGGAGCACCTCTCCTATGAAGACTGGCTGAGAGAGCTGGGGTTGTTCAGACTGGAGGAGGCTCTGGGGAGACACCTTATAGCAGCCTTCCAGTACCTGAAGGCACTTACAGGAAAGCTGTGGAGGGGCTTTTCACCAGGGTGTGTAGTGATAGGATGAGGGCTAATGGTTTTTAAGCTGAAAGAGGAGAGATTTAGATTACACTTTCAGAAGAAATCCTTCATTATGAGGGTGGTGAGACACTGGAACAGGTTGCCCAGGGAGGTTGTGGATGCCCCCTTTCCTTGGAGGTGTTCAAGACCAGGTTGGATGGATGATTTTTAAGGTCCCTTCCAACCATAGCCATTGTATAATTCTATGATTCCATTTCCTACTTCAAATAAAATTTCAGTTATTTTTGTGACTCTTATGAGTTTTCCATAATTTTATGAGGAACTTAATCAAAAGCTTTAATTTATGTGCTTTTTTTAATGAACAGCTTTCAGTTTGTACCTCACTACAATAAATTCATAATACAGATTACACCTCCACAAAGGGCAACATATTTGCTGTTTGTTCCATGTCTGAGTACAGATCTCACCATAACCACCAGTGCAAAAGAAAGTTCTCACCTTCTTAGCTTAAATACATATGATGATTACAGAATATGATCTGCTAAATTGCTTTTAATAGCATGGTTTCTTTTTCCATGGAAAAGATGCAATGCAATTTTGTCCTCTGGAGAGATCTTTGGATTAAAAGAAAAGACACAAATATATGGCAGTGTGTTACATCTACAATTTCTGATACAAAATTATTTTGCATTGCTTTGTGAGACAGAAATTAAGAGTGCTTTCAGGTCAGAAGATTAAAGGAAAAAAACCCCAACAATAAATATATACTTTAATTTGGGATAGGGGCTCAGGGTAAGAAAAGTAGTTCTTGATCTACTGAGTCTCAGTAGCTGGGGTTGTTCAGACTGGAGGAGGCTCTGGGGAGACACCTTATAGCAGCCTTCCAGTACCTGAAGGCACTTACAGGAAAGCTGTGGAGGGGCTTTTCACCAGGGTGTGTAGTGATAGGATGAGGGCTAATGGTTTTTAAGCTGAAAGAGGAGAGATTTAGATTACACTTTCAGAAGAAATCCTTCATTATGAGGGTGGTGAGACACTGGAACAGGTTGCCCAGGGAGGTTGTGGATGCCCCCATGATTTTTAAGGTCCCTTCCAACCATAGCCATTGTATAATTCTATGATTCCATTTCCTACTTCAAATAAAATTTCAGTTATTTTTGTGACTCTTATGAGTTTTCCATAATTTTATGAGGAACTTAATCAAAAGCTTTAATTTATGTGCTTTTTTTAATGAACAGCTTTCAGTTTGTACCTCACTACAATAAATTCATAATACAGATTACACCTCCACAAAGGGCAACATATTTGCTGTTTGTTCCATGTCTGAGTACAGATCTCACCATAACCACCAGTGCAAAAGAAAGTTCTCACCTTCTTAGCTTAAATACATATGATGATTACAGAATATGATCTGCTAAATTGCTTTTAATAGCATGGTTTCTTTTTCCATGGAAAAGATGCAATGCAATTTTGTCCTCTGGAGAGATCTTTGGATTAAAAGAAAAGACACAAATATATGGCAGTGTGTTACATCTACAATTTCTGATACAAAATTATTTTGCATTGCTTTGTGAGACAGAAATTAAGAGTGCTTTCAGGTCAGAAGATTAAAGGAAAAAAACCCCAACAATAAATATATACTTTAATTTGGGATAGGGGCTCAGGGTAAGAAAAGTAGTTCTTGATCTACTGAGTCTCAGTAATTTGTTGACCTCTTCAGAATCACTTCTTGCAGCATCATTCATCTGTCAGCCTAATGTTGTCTATGGCAGTAGCTCTTCTCCAAAATAAGAGAACCCTTTAAATTCTTCTTGATTGATTTGTTTTATAATTGTCTCATCCACTAGCGTTAATACTGGTTCTTCTCGTGTAAAGTCTTGATCAAAGTTATTTACATCCCTTTTGGTTTTCTGAGAAGAAAAATACAAATAAGGTGAATGGTAAAACAGCACATTAAATTAAAAGGCGATCTCCCTTCTTTCCACCCGCCCTCCCTCCCCCTTCCCAAAAGGCTGAATTTTCTGGAATGATTGAAATAAAAGAGAAGCTACTTCACACGAAGAATAACAGACATATGAGAGAAGCTACAGGAGCAAGTACTATAAATGAGTTCAGGAGAGGCCACAGAAGCAGTACTATTAATGAGTTCCCAGAGACTCAAGGGTCTCTGACAGGTGAAGGAATAGCAGTATGATGATAAAGCAGGAAGCTGAGATTAGGACTAGTTTAAAAAAGGCTTGGGCATAGTAGGTGGTACGGCTGTTTCCTCTTAGATTTGAACATAATATCTCATTTCAGAGGCACAGAGTAAGCTGATTTAATTGATTTACCCACAATATAGCCTACTGTTTCGACTCAGTTCACTGTTTTGTTTTCTCTCTGGCTACACTCCGTTTTAAAATCAAATGTAAAACCTAAAACAGCTCTCAGTGCAAAATCCTTGAGCTCCACATTGGCAACTCAGATTTCCTGATGCAGTCGAATGTCCTTCAGAGCACCACGGCAAAGAGTGAAATTCTGGCTTAAGATAAATCCACCTCAGAACTCTTTTTCATTTCAATGGCGTCAGGATTTCCCCACTGAAGTCTAAAGCACCTTGCTCTTCCAGTGAATTTGGGTCAACCAAGAACATAGGCTTTGCATTTTTTTAATGCATAGGCAGGAGGGTTGGGACTAGATGATGTTTAAGGTCCCTTTCAACCCTAGCCATTTTATGATTCTATGAACTGTACATGTTGTGGTTGTATAAGAAATTAACTAGAGTTAGCCTTGGGCAGGCAGACTTGTCCTCAGAGCACTTGTGACAGTGACTGTGTCCACTTATATGTAAAAAAAATCCTCAAGGCTACAGGGGAAAAAGATTCCCCATTGTCATTCCCTTGAGACCTGCAGTGTTCATGTTTTCCCTGTTAGTGGCCCATTTCAGGCACGTATGGATTCAGGGAACTGGAAAAAGCATTTTCCTTCACACTCTGTCTTTCTTCTTCATTTAATGACTCTAATGGTCACCTGAGTAATACCTAATGGAGGCACATTGAAAACCAGCTTTTTGTCCATTCTCCACATATCTGAGATTAAGACGATACCAGATATAGAACACCTATTTGACTTGCAAAGTAAAATGATACAATCAAAAAGTGATACATCATAGGGTACATTAATGTATTCCAAATGGGATATAGACCTTTCAATGTAGATACCTTTTCCTATTAAAAAATAGATAAAAGATTTAATTTCTTCATCAGGTCTAGTGAGACACTAAACCAAATAGTTCTCTTTCTTACAATTGTAAAATGGGTATAGCAACCTTCACCTATATTGTTTATAAGAACTTTGTAGATACCTGGGGGAAAAAAAAGGTCTATATAAATGCAAGAGACTGTTACTTGTAAACCAAATACTTTCTAAGCACAGGCAATCAAAAATCCACATCCTCTACCTACAAAACTCCATTAAAAGAAAATGAATATGGACTTAACAAACACATATTTAAATGTTTATATTGTTTACATTTGTAATATTTACTTTCTACATAAAAAATGGACATAAAGCTTATGTGACCTCTATACTCTGAACTGCATAAAGCGTGAGGGGCATGGCTTTGGGAATTGTGCTTTTTTTCCCTGGCATTTTGGCAAATACTGCAAAATAAGAATGAAACTCCCTAAGAATTTTTAAATGCATTACATGGCAACTAAGTCTACATTCTAATTGTTCCCCATGTCCTTCTGTAGTATTTTCACACACTCATACGACAAATTTGCTGCAGGTATAGTCACTAAAACAAAAGGAGGTAGGTAACTGAATATTTGTAGAAAGTAGAATTCAAATTCAGAACTGTAGTTATGTGCAAGAGAAACGTGACTACACTCACTTTAAACACCAGCTCTCCAGGGCAAATAAGCTTTGCGCTAGCTGAGGCCAAATGCAATAGATATTATTTAAGGTTTTCATATTGAACTTTTTTGTGAAAAGTGTTCTCTCCTTACTGAAGCTAAAATAATAAGATGACACAGTCCTCAAAACCTATCAGTGGCAATTAATACCTTATACCTAATTTTTCCAGAAAACCATCACTAAGATTTATTAAGGTGCTAAGAGAACACAAGGGCAGATGAGTACATCTGAAACACTGTCCCAACACTGGTGTTTCTAAATCCTACTGACTAAAAATATTGTACTTCCAGTAGAACTTTCAATCCCAAAAACTTCCGAAACAACAACCAAAGGTATTTGCTTAGATTTAAAAGTACGGCATGTCTTGAAATATGCCTTCAAAATCAAAGAAAACAGAAGTTTTTACTTTCTCAGATTTATAATTTCATGTCTTCTTGGCAGCATAGATGTAGATCACCCAATTTATTAACAGGACAAGTATGGAGCATTCTAAGATTGCAAGGATACAGTAGCAAGCCTCTAACTAACCAAATGATGAAGAGAGATTAAATAAATCACAGGGAACAAAAGTGAGTAGATTAAGCCATACAAGACACAAGGCAAAGTTCATAACAAGTGCTTCTTTTCAACAGAAAGATTTATTTGAGAAACCCTCCCTAGCTACTTAGGCACTTTATTTCTGAAGCTAGGACTATTTTGTAAAGCTCCATCTGTTAAGACAAAACAGGTCTGGTCACATTTCTGCTACTACTGATATTTTAATGTACTTGCACTGTGAATATTCTATAGGCCATCAGCATGAACCATTATATACCTGCAGCATGAGGGCTTAGGATGAAAGAACGAAGGGGCTGTGGCTGTCCCCTAGCAGAGATGCTGAGAAAAGATAGATCTGCAAGGTAAGGAGTGTATATGAAGGAAAAAAGAGTGCAGCTATTGTCCAACATTGAACATTAGAAGAAATCATGAAGAAAAAAAGAAAAATCTTCAAATTGCCTGGCAAATGCATAATTAAAAATGCAGTAATTAAATGGGTGGGATTATGTTATCCTGCAGCTCCTGAGACTTTAGGATACATTATTTTTAACTTTTCAAACTTTTTTCCAGGTAAGTCTTTCTCACTTTCAGATTACTGCAGAAACTAGGATTAACAGGAAAAGAACCCCTAAAATCACAGCTGTCCACCCAAACACACAGAAATTCAGCTAGCTTTCAGGTGCTACTTTTTTTCTCTTTAGACTACTCAAACACCTTATGTTCAGCATGCATCTGTGCTACACAATAGCAGAGGCACAGCAGCTACCCAAAAGCTTCTGATAATAGGTGCCAAATTCCATACTGCACTGAAACTGCTCTACTGCAGGTGACACGTGGGCAGCCTGCTTCTGTCTGACAAAGAGCAGCAGCAGTGCCGTGGCACTTGTATGACTAAAAATCACATAGCTCCAATTCTAAATCTCATCTGAAAGATGGCTCCTCCACCAGCACGGTATCTCTGATAGCAAGAAGGAATAGTGGTTCACTACCTGTTGTGCAGGAAAGATGCTGGCTAGTTGGTCTTTTATTTTTCCAGTGGTGTGAATGCTCCTTAAGTCTCCTAATCACTGACCTAGTGTGACCTGCTTGTCCTGGGAGACATGGTGGGCCTGCTTCATATGGGTGATAAGATCTGATCAGATGTAGAACCTACGCTACAGAAATAGAACCTCTTGAATTAAACAAATAATAACATGACCTACTACCCATCAAGGATGACAATTTTAAAGTCCAAGTCATGGTTTATTCCATTCAAAGATGACTGCTTCTGGTCAAAGAGCTAAAGATATTGGAAATTTTATCTCTGCATAAAACATCATTTAATCAGCTTTCCTAGTTGGCTTGCACAACAGAAGAATATTGGTTTATGATTTTTTATTTCCATAAAAAAATTAATTTTCTACCTGCAGTCACAGACTCAAGCTTAAAAAACCTCCAAAACATGCTTAATAAACTGGATTTTCCAGTCTGAGATACTGTCAGCATGGAAATGCAGATGCAGATTGGGCTTTCTATATCACTGAATGAAACATCTTTAACTTTACTCCACTGCAGTTTTCTGTCACTGGCAGTGCTTGATGCCTCTTCCTACATTTTCAAACCCATATGAAAATCCTGGAGTCTGAAACTCATCTGAGGAGCTTCACCAGAGAAGCCTCCCAGTGCAGCACCTGGCTGTATCAGCAGCACATCAAACACATGACAGGCAGATGAAATCTGGGCAGGGAGCTGCTGCAGCTCCCTCTGTGCAGCCAGAGGGGCACAGGACACTGCAGCAGGAATGGGACACACAGCAAGAGTTGCACCTTGTCATATGTATTACACGCTGTTGTTTAATTTTATCCAGAATTTTGCTCCAGTAAGAAATAAATGATTCCTGCGTTTGACACACTATCATCAAGTAGAAATTCTTAGAACAGAATGATCAGAGTTTGAATGTTTTGTATTTACCCCGTTACTGATAAGATTTTCGATTATTTTGTCCAAGAGAAATTGAAAACTCAAGAAATCAAACAAACTGGTTTGAAGCACAAGGTTATGTGGCTAACCTCACGTATCACTGCCCTCTCATTCACCTCTCTTTATCATAACAAAAACCACAGCACAGAGAGAGATGACTTTGCACCAATGACTGGATCTCTTTTCATAAAGGTGTAATAGTTTCTAAAAAGCTGAGACCAATGGCAATGTCACTTTCACACCAAACTCATTCTGTGTATACAGAAATTTAGTATGAATACTGTGAAAGAAAAAGGCTGAGAAGCAGAACACTTCGGGCCTATCTTTCAGTTTATCCTGGTGATGCCTCTTTATAGTATTTGCACACCTTAAGAAGCTGTATCAGTATTTTAAGCATTTCTTAGAATGTCTTATTTCAGAATTATTATAGAATAATAGAATTGTTTGGGTTGGAAGGGACCTTAAAGTTCATCTAGATCTAACCCCCCTGCATTGACAGGGACACCTTCCACTAGATCAGGTTGCTCAGGTCCTCATCCAACCTGGCTTTGAATACCTCCAGGGACGTGGCCTGCACAGCTTCCCTGGGCAACCTGTTCCAGTGCCTCACCACCCTCACAGTGAAGAATTTCTTCCCAATGTCTACGGGAAAGAAGGGGAAAAGTATGGAAATGTCTACGGGAAAGAAGGGGAAAGTAAGGGCAAGGAAAAGTAAGGAAGGGCAACAAAGGGCAGAGAACATAAAAGAAGGTCAAAGAAGGTCAAGGAAGGCTCAATAATAATAGGCTCAATTAACAGAATAACATTAGAAGTTACTACATTTTTTCAGCATGTTAATAGCTCTATTCACATATGGATGAGTTACAACAGTTTAGACATGAACTGCAGTATATTCAACTGAAAGTTATGATGATAAAAAGGGTTTTGATACAAGTAGTTTTTACAAGTATACTAACATTCTTTACTTATTGCAGAGTGAGATTTTGGGCTCCTAAATTTTGTTTTCCTTAACGCAAAGGACACCAAATTAAGAGAAAGAAGTGGGAAAAAAAGCCACTTTAAAATACTTTAATATGTAGCAGAAACAGTAGTTGAAAAACATGCCAACCTATGCAGTCCACATTTTAATCTGTTATGGAAGTACACAGACATTTAATAAATACCAAGCTAATTCACAGAAATATTAAATTTAAGTGGAATAATTTGTGAACCAGTAAACTAAAACCATCTTTATACTGAAACAGTATGTGTCTTTCCTAGGAATGTGAAATGGATCATTAGGAAGGAGGAATAAAGTAAGCAATTAGGGGGTACAAAAATTGAATGACTACCTCGCCAGGATGACAGTCTTAGTATTCCACTTTTGCACAGCCTTTCTCCTAACCTACACCTCAAAACTACCACCACAAAACTAACAGTAAGACAAACAAAATCAGAGCTCTTCAGGTTCACTAACAACCAACCCATGTTTGCAGTTTGGGCAATGAACGTCACCTTGAAGTCTCTGTAAAACTATTGTCCACTATGGCCATACTTGGGCGTATGGTTTTAGCATGGATAGCACTAAAGCTAGATATACCCAGCCTGCTTTGTTCATAGCCTGATTGCTGAAGCACGACAGTTACCTCTGCGTAAAACATGGATGGAGGTGGATGTCACAGGAGCAGCTTCTCACCAGGAGTTAGTCCTTAGCCTCAAGATTAATCTCATGCCCCTTACCAGGACTTGCTTCCATTATGACTTCAGCATGACCTAGCCACTGCACATGGTAGATAAATGTGAATTTTTCAGAGAGAAAAAAACTGCAGGGGAAGACTGTCAACTTCATTTTCCCCTTATGGTAGTTTCTTTGAGGATTTAACTACATGGGAAATAATTTCAGATTACTTCTTGGGATGGAGAGGAAATATGAGAAGAGAAAATGATGGAACAATGATATGAAAATATCCCTCATCTGCACAATCCAATCTCTATTGCAATTTTGACTACTTACTCTGCAGCGCAGATTTTATGTGTGCTTCTCTATTTCACATTATATTGGCAAACATCCACTGATATCCTCAACTGCTCTAAGGTCACAAGCACCAATGTAACCTCCCCTCTTACATCCTGGCACACATCCAAGATGAGTCAATTTTCGGTTGTGTTCTTCTGAAATTGTGTTTTAACCATTGTTGTTACAGCAGAGCTGTCGTAGTCAGGGCTGGTGCAACTGCCACATGCTAAACCAACTGTTAGCGAGTCCTCAGATACATACGTAGAAGCTTTTTTGTCTTCCAGAAAACTAGCACTTCAGTACAAATTACTGACTATACCCTGAAAACGGAGCTGACTTGCAAAGAGGAGAAAAAAGTGACGCAGGAGAATTGGTAAGTCTAGGGCAGATGTCTGTAGAATTCTAACACCTTTCAGGAGACATCCCAAAAATCACTGGAAAATTTACTTGCTTTCAATTATTTAAGCCATCACAAAGACAAGGAATAAATAAAGGAAAATCTGATGGTAGTGAATAGGTGTATGATGTAACAAAATCTTTCAAGACTCGTCTCTGCCATGTATTTGGGATAAATACTGAATGATTTTCCAATATTTTATTCTGCCTACAGTCACCTATCCCACTTGATTATAGAAAAGCAACACATGAAAACTTCTCTGAATATGTTATGAAATTATAAATATATTGCAGTATCTTCTGATTCAGAGCCCTTCCTCTATCAAGGAGGCATGGGCATGTGCCTTGTGACACTGGACACATGAAACACA
>NW_009954543.1:1290906-1296388 GCF_000747805.2 Chaetura pelagica
CAGCAGCAACCTGACCAACACTTGAACCAGTAGCAGAAAAGTGTAATTTTTTAGCAACCTGCTGACATTAACTATTCTAATTCATGATACACTGTGTCAGGGGCAGTGTGCAAAAAAAGTGTTGGATTTCAACCCTTATGGCTATTTGTAATAAAAAGGCTAAATCTCCAAAGTCCACCTCTGTTTTTCTTTAGTTTTAAGAAAGGATATGTGTTAGTTGTTCTGACAAATACAGATCCTTCCCTGCTTCTAAATCTTTTTTTGTATACCAGGATCAATCACCATGGTGTCACTCTCAGAAGAAAGCCCAGTTTTCCTCTGCCTGAAATGCCTGCAACAAGTGGGGAATACATAATGTGCAATGTTTAACAATGGTACATGAGGGTCTGAGGTCTGAGGATCACTCCCCGGTGTTTTGTCTAAGCAGTAACACTTCATGCAAAAGCATGCAGTATAGCCCCTCGCGTGCCCATCTGCTAAATGCTCATTGCCATGCACTGATGACTGAATGGAAATATATTATGAAACTGAAGGGACACCTCAAGGTCATTAGGCCTAAAAATGGACCTACCTTGACATTTTCCCCATATTGAAGGCCTTACCTTAAAGAGGGACATTCACACTGAAGCAAACTTGAAAAGAGAGAACATTTATACAAAAAGAAATTTACTTGGCCTGCAATTTCCTAAGTTCCTTTTGGTGTTACTGAATGATACTGCATTTTACAGGGCTTCTTCCCCACAGTGTAAAGCCAAAGTCATAATCTGAATGTATGATAATACAATCCACTGTCACAAAAAAACCAGAGGCTTGCCAAAAAACCCCCCACCAAAACAGTATCGTGACTTCCCAAAACCAGTTTAAAAATCCCTCATTAAAAAATAATAATAATAAAAAAAAATCTTTGCCTGTTAGCAGTCATGTATGAAAACAAATCTGAGATTATAAAACTTATGTTTTAGGCTAAAGTATTTGCAAGTTTTCTCCAGAAATGCAGTCCCTCTTTAAGGATTCCAGCCATATTTCACAGTAAGCAGACAGTTGCTGCAGCAAGTTCAACACACACCTCTCTAATTGAACACCTTTTCGGGAGCCATTCAGTGAGGCACCTACCCATTAGGCAGGTGTGGTCTCTGCCTGTCTGCTTGTGCAAACAGGTCAGCTGCACACCCTGTAGGTGCTGATTTGTATTTGCTATTTATTATCCAGTTTCCAAACAAGCATCCAGCTTGTCGTAAGTCATCGACAAAGGGCTGCCAAAATTTTGCCAGTTTTCCACTTATTTATGGGAGGGGAAAATTCCCAGTGCTTACTGACTCCAGCTGTAACCCACAATCCTTTGCTAGGACTAGAATTTCATATTTGGGAATGATTTTATTTCAAACCTTTGCTGCTGCACAAAACTGAAAGAAGACACATTGCTGGCATCCTTAAGTCAAGACTTAACAAGTGAGTTTATGTTCACAAGGAAACTGCATACAGACTATGTGGCTCAGACAGTGATAACTAAGGGGGGATGGGCTTCAATAACAGTTTAGGATTGTTTTAGAGTTACTGGAGCTGAGACAGAGGTGTAAATTACCATAGGAAATTTGATACTGCAGATCAAGACGAAATCTGCTAACACTGAGGTCTGGTTTAGCACAGAACACTCTTCCAAGGGAAGTGCTACGTGTTCAGTCAATTCAAAAGCCAGGCTGATATTGAGCATTTGGTTTTTAACACTTCTCAGTCATATTTCCTTGCTGTCACTGAACAAAGATATATTGAGATTGCCACAAAGCGGCAAACAAGGCATGAAAAACTTAGGTGATAAATCCTAGACCTCACCATAAGTTTCTAGAAAATCTGGCAGAAGAACTGTATCTTGCAATTCCTGGGTCTCTGGTTTTACTCCTATACCAATTCTCTATCCCTGAGAAGTCAGAACTAAAGAAGGAATGTACAAATATTCAGGAAACATTCTCAGTGATGTAACAGTAAGAATAGAAGAGGCTGCAAAACAAAGACAGTCACATTAGATGATCTAAATGGGCCGGTAGCAGCTGCTGTTGCTCTATACTGCAAGATACAATTCTGCAACAGACAATCCTGTTCATTCTGTTCCTAATGCTTCTGAAGAAAGCAAGCTTTTGATTGAAATGGGAAACTGAGAAATTATGAATGCATAGAGAAAATCAAAATAATGTATCATTTTGTGAAAGCTGCACATTCACAGTAAATCATCATAATGTAATTATTTAGTTAACTTCATCTCCATAAAGCCACACCATGAATGGATTGCCACAGGCACTGATAAAGCCATTAGCGATGAAACTTTGGCTTAATTGCTAAAAAGCAATACATATGGCAAACATCTGTTTTACCAGGCTTTATATTTACTACTCTCTGGCTCAGAGTTCTCCAGCATTTTCACATTGAGGACCTCCTGGTCAAAGTCTCAAATTTTCCCAACTCTGACTGTTACAACAGGGTAGGTGAAAATGACAAGTCTGAATGTTTGCAAGCACATGTTTCAAGGGTTGATGGGGGAAAAACAGCCTGAAAGGATAGGAGTTTGCCCGTGTTGAGACTGTCCTTGCTGCACAGCGTCTAACACCTTCCTCTGGTCTCTCAGCTCCCTGCAGCACACTGAACTACTGGGACCAGCAGTGTAAGAAATACAGGAGTAATTTTATGGGGCTGGTCTAATTCTACAAAAAACAAGAGTAAATCTCTCAGAGGGATGGAGCACCTCTCCTATGAGGAAAGGCTGAGAGAGCTGGGATTGTTCAGCCTGGAGAAGAGAAGGCTCCAGGGAGACCTTACTGCAGCCTTTCAATGCTTAACGGGGGCTTGTAAGAAAGATGGGGACAAACTTTCAGTAGAGTATGTTGCAATAGGACAAGAGACAATGGTTTTAAAGTAAAATAAGGTAGATTTGGACTGGAGATAAGGAAGAAATGTTCTAGAATGAGAGCGGAGAAACACTGGCATAGGTTACCCAGAGAGGTGGTACATGCTCCATCCCTGGAAACACTCAGGGTCCAGTTGGATGGGGCTCTGAGCATCCTGATCTAGTAGATTTCCCTGCTTATTGCAGGAAGGTTGGACTGGATGACCTTTAAAGGTTGCTTCCAACCCAAACTATTTTATGATTCCATTAAATTTATGCTCATATGAAGCTATCACTGACTTCAGTTAAATGAGCAATGAAGTTTGGTAGTGATGTTCCTCCATCCTCGTCAAGTGGGACTGGAATTTCATGTATCTTTATGCCACTTGTGCACACCTCTCTGAGCTCTACTGGTTGATGTTAGTGGCATCTCAGCAGGTCACAAATTCAGTCTGGAAAGCCTGTAGCTGGTGAGCTATGTTCTCAGAAACAGCATGAAGAATTTATTACAGGTAATCTAATAAGATATGGAGACAATTGAGGAAAAAGAAAAATACAACAAAATATACTTTGTCTCACTGTTTCAAATCTCAGTTTTGCCAGCAAATAACAACTTGGGACAATCTAAGTTTCACCAATACACACGCAAGGTGAAGCAGCAATCTGTTTCAATCACTGTTTTTAATGCTTATCTCATTATGGGATAGACAGAATCATCCCATCATGTCACTAAGCAAGTTCTACCATGCTTACCACCATATCAGTGACTTTGGTAAGAAATTAACCTTCTGCACCCTGTTTTTTAATTTGTATTATGGCAAATGCACTTTGAAAATGGAAATAACCAATTCAACTAAGCCAGGAGCATAACCATGGAAACAAATGAAAATTGAAAACAGAATCTCCGAAAACTGTATCAAGGCCTTTATGGTTCTTGGGCAATAAATTATGTTGCAAACCATAGCTCAGTGTTATGGCTACTGATGCGGGAAATTTCACTCTCCAAATGGAATAAAATTCCAGGAAGAATACACCAGACAAAATATGTCAAAATAGGAATGAAGTGCCTCAGGGATTTCTGTTTCACAACAGCTGATCTGGAGAAAAGATAGCTGCCTGCAAGACATCTGTCTGCACTAAAACTGTACTTAATTCTTGCATATGCATTTACATATTCATGTCTTCATTAAAAGCAGCAGGGAAGAATAATATTCTCCAGAAAACTTCAAGACAGTTTGGAAATCTCTAAACATTAGCTTTTAGGAACAGAGGAAATTATCTTTTAGACACACTTTCAAGGTCAATAGAGCTTAGGTATAACAAATATCCTCTTAAAAGATGATCAAAAGTTCACTCAATTTCTACTGTACGTGTCTCAGAGCTACTACTTTTTCTATAGCAGCTTAAAAATTATTATAGCTCTAAAAGGGAGAAACCCTCGGTATAGTAAAGTATACATATAAAAATAAGTTTTGCCACTGAAAAGCCTCCTAACTCCAGATTTATGAAAGGAAGGGCTAGCAGATAATATGCATTATAGGAATGGACCCCAGCACATTTTCACTCCCTTGTATTATCTATTTCATGTCATTAAGCTGGAGGAGCAGCCAGAGATCCTTCACTGCAGCTTTTAGGACCACAAAACCTGCTCCATTGCTTCTACATAGCACTACCCACTGTGGCACTCCTGTCACTGTTAAGCCATCTAAATCTCAGCCATTTGTATGAGTGCTCTGCCCAGGGCAATCTTGAAAGCTTTCAGAAAATGCAGTCAGTTCTTCAAGCACCTTTTGGACTTTGGTAATTTTCAGTCCAAGGCTGAAAACACTAAAGAAATAAATTTCAACTTCCAAAACATCACAAGAATAATCAAATAATATACAAACCAGAGAGACACGAATGGTATATTTCTGGTATAAAAGGAATATGTTTGCATACATTCAACAGCATGAGTGAGATTTAAAAAAAAAAACCAACAACACCACCACCTCAAAAGTATGGCTAACAAATAGCCATGCAGTGTTTCTTCAAAGTTCAGTTGAAAAATCCAGACTTAAGGCTGGCAGAGCTGAAGAGACTGAACCAGTATACTTGAACTATGGAGAAGCACAGGCTTTACAGTACCATGTAAAATAGGTCCTCAGAAAGTCTGCTATCGCAGAGAGGATAAAAGGAAACAGAAAAGGAAGGCAGTGGTACTAACCAAAGAACCTGTGTGGTTTTGGGATCAATGGAGGAGTGAGGCAGAGTTGAAGCAAGGTTTGTTTCCACACTGGCAGCTCCACAACCTCCCTTGGCAGATCATTCCGTTGTCTGATGGGACCTCAGTGTTTGACTGTTTTCCCTAATGACTTTGCTTGTTTAGTGTCAGTGTTTTGTATTGCCCAGATCTCATTTGAATAGACTCTATGTTTTGGGTTTTTTTGAAAGTGTGTATGAGATAGCAATTATAAAATTTCCCCCCTTAGTCATCTTAACAGTTGGTCAGAAAATAGATGAATACCTGTGTAAATATATGCATTCTTGCATGAGCCAAGTCCTGTTTTGTGCATGCAAAACTCAATTTGAATGCACAAATGATTATATATGCATTGTATGCTTATTTCC
>NW_009954543.1:1296845-1431877 GCF_000747805.2 Chaetura pelagica
CCCTACACATTTATACACACACAAATCACATGCAAGAATGTCTATTTTCTGACTAATAATCTGGCCTCTCTTCTCATAGCTATTTTCACAGATCTTGGGTCTCCTAAATGTAAGATTAGAAATATATTTTTAATCCCCTTTTAACATTAGAAGACACTTTTAAATAGCCAACAGCCCTTTACCAATACTGAAAGATATTAAAAACCAAAAAACATTCCAAACATAGGTATTAGTTATGCTTTTTCCAGTTATTCCTTAAATTATGGAACAGTTACACTTGTTAACTGAACCAGTGAATCTCAATGCTACGCTCACAACCAAATTTTGAGAGGAACTCTCTATGTAGACGTTACAGTAGCCTTTATTTCATTAGTGTTCACCTTTTCCCCTCTTTGTATTTTTCAAATACAGTGCAATCTCGTCTTATTTGGCAAGTATCCAAAAGTACCTTTTCAGCATTTGACATTTACTGCCCCAGATTCCTTTACCATTTCTGAAGTGGCATAATTAAGAATTGCAGTTCATTTCTGTGATCTTTCTCTCCAGCCTAGATATGTATCACAATTTCCAACTATTCAGTTGTTCCATTTTAAGGGGACAAGTAAAAGTTTCAGGATGATGTTGTTGCTCAAAGATTTCTACACAACAACAAAATTTTTTTTAAAATGCAAAATTTATATAGCTGTTACAAAACAGCTGATGGATCACACACATAGTGACTGTATTAGGTGTACCCTTTCTAAGTGTAGAAAAGTTATCAGTAAAAGTTGATAGGATCAGGACACTGGGGAAGACGAGGTAGAGAGAGCAGACCAAGAACATGAAAATAATAGGCATGCCTATTACATAGTATCTAAATTCACCACCATTAAAAAATGGTTTAGAAAAAAACAAGCATACAGAACTAATAGACTGCAGGAATCAAATTTGGTAAAGAAAGCTGGTGTATACAATATGGAAGCAGTAGTATGAAAATCCAACATTATAGAAGCAACCTGAAGAAAAACAGAAAAAGTGTAAATAAAGATGTATAAAATCACCCTAACAATAATTAAAGAGCAAGCAGCTGTCTTGAAAATTATACTATGGACTACTCTGAAATCACTACTAAATCTTAAATATTCAACTAAAACACCATTAAAGGAAGCAGAAAAAGAGAAAAGGAACAAAACAATGAAAAAATAGGAATGGCTTTACAATAGAACAGCAACAAAATAATTACCAGAAAGAGAAAGATGTTGCACTGAGAAGGTAGAAGGTATCTATATGAGCAATGAATGAAAAATGTCTCATATCCTAAATCCCTCCTGACTTTTAAGAAGGTCTGCCACAGCAGGAAAGCTTACAAAAATAATAAAGGCCTCATAAAAATACCTATTGTCAAAGGGACTGTGCATCTTGATCATGAAAGGAAAACAGCCAATAAATAGACTAGATGTGAGGAATAGAGGACTTACTGGATACGGGCATAGAGTTAAAACTATTTTGGAATTGTGTATTCTGATTTGGTAACTGTATTACCAAAATGTTGGTGAACACTGTGCAAAGCAATGAAAATTACTGTGAGTTGAATGGCTGAATTCTGGTGAGAATAGGAAAAGAGCAACACACACCCCAGATATATTCTGACTAATGCTCACTGCAACTATCTGAGAGCTGTGGAACCTGATTGGAAAGCAGTTAGTTACACTATTACAGAGGTTTCAGTGAGAAAATAAAGGAGTAGCTACAGATCTTCAGCAGTGCAGGGACTTGTAAGCAAGCTCAGGCACCAGGTGCAGCCTGGCCACAACTCCAGAGCACAGCTGGGCAGCAGGGTGAGGGAGAAAGGCATGCCCAGCTGGCTGGATGCTTCCCAGGAGAGGGGCTGGCTCAGGCATCTCTCTGCCTGTAGCTACCACATGACAACGTTTCCATTCTCCAAGAAGTACATGAAGAAAACTTCCCCATATGATAACACTACAACTTAATCCTAGAAAGACATTCGCAAGGGCTAACTTTCAATTAGAGTTGTCAATCCCTTTGGGCTCTTTTTACATAGCTACAGAGAGACACACTTCACCAAGAGTGAGATCAGAGGGGATACCTCCAGCTCCTGTTCTGGACAGGCAGCCCTGCTTCCATCACCTACACATGGAACATTGGGAAATGCACCTCACTGTACTAACAGTAAATGCACTAAATGTGACAGACAGCAACACTGCAATGACAGAGGGGACTTTTTCACCTCTAAATTTAATTTCCATTTTGAACTCATAGGGTTTTTTCCCCCAGTTGTTTGTTTGTTTGTTTTTTAAAAACCTGTTAAAACTATCTAAAGACACAAACAAGTGCTTTGATCATATTTACAGGCAAATAAAACGCTGTAGCTAGGAATGTGCAAAGTCAAAAGACAAATCAATCTCAGAGGATTTATCACAAAATTCTCCTGCACTGTTCAAGCACAAAATTTACTGCACAATCTCAGCTGAAAAGCTGACATTTGGTGAACTGTAAATATTTTAACTCATCAGAAGACAAGAATAAGTATTTTTTGCTTGCCTTTTGTAGTTTCTGCATGTGAGGTTGCAAAACATTTTTTCAAGTATCTTCAGTTAAAATATTATTAATCAGAAATTGTTTTCTCCATCTTTCACTACAAAATCCAGTGGCCAACAGCAGTGCAGGACTTGAGCAGAGTTCACACAGAAAGTACAGACCGTAGATACCTAACTGAAATAATCTCTTCTGATCAAGGTATCTTTAGGAACACAGGAAAATAATTAAAACATGGCTTCAAACCCTGACATGCTTTATGTGACTGAACTTCAACATCTTTCTGGGCCTGACACTTACCTTCACAGAAACAATGACAAGGTGATCTTTTCAGCATGGTTTTCATGTTACTATTTCAACCCCCAAATGTTGCATCTAGCAATCTCATGTCTCAAGAAAGCCAACAACTACAATTGTCAAGACAAGTTTCCTCTGAACGTTAGGCAAACTGCTACTTACAATCCGAGGTTTGAAGGGTGGTTTGATTTTCCTTTGTTCGAGAAGAACCCAGTCAATTTCCTTGAAAAATGGATGCTGCTTAATCGCGTCTTCCCCATTCTGTGATGCCACACAGCCAAGCCGCTTATTTGGGTTTTTTGTCATGAACTACAGGGTGGGGGAGGGAGAGAAGGAAAAAGTTAAAACATGAATGGCAACAACTGGAAACCACTTGCAGTTCAGTTGCACATTCTGACTCTTAATGCCTAGTTTTTAGAAACAGTCCCCTTTCAGAAGATTATTTTTTCTGTAAGAGTGACAAGGATGCCCCTCCAAATTTCAGAGGTTCCAGCCAAACTAGAAGACTCAGAGACTCTTGAGTGTAAGTTTCTTGCAGGAAGCTCTTTCAACTAATTGCTGAGACCTCCTAATTACACCTTGCTGGGAGTGCTACAGGAACAGATTCCCTTTCAGCATTTCTAGTTCCAAATATTCTAATGGAGAGAAAGAAAATATTATAACCTCCAAAGATGCTTCCAAATAGATGGCCAGGAGATGGCCAGTCTTATTTAATCTTATTTGCATTATCTTAACTATTAATTTGGGGGACAGGAGCTATGTATTATGCTTACTGTTGTTTATTTCTTCGGGTATGTGGGTTGCATAATCAAAGAATCTTAGGGGTCTGAAGGGACCTTGAAAGACCATCCAGTCCAACCCCTCTGACAGAGCAGGGTCACCTAGAGCACATCACATAGGAACGTGTCCAGGTGGGGCTTGAATGTCTCCAGCGAAGGAGACTCCACAGCCTCTCTGGACAACCTGTTCCAGTGCTCTGTCACTCTTACAGTAAAGAAGTTTTTTCTGATGTTTACATGGAACCTCCTGTGTTCCAGTTTGCACCCATTGCCCCTTGTCCTAGCACTGGACATCACTGAAAAAAAACTCACTCCATCTCCCTGACACTCACCCTTTACGTATTTGTAAACATTGATGAGGTCACCCCTCAGTCTCCTTTTCTCCAAGCTAAAGAGACTCCCTCAGACTTTCCTCATAAGGGAGATGTTCCACTCCCTTAATCATCTTTGTGGCTCTGCACTGGACTTTTTAAAGCAGTTCCCTGTCCTTGAAATGAGGGGCTCAGAACTGGACACAATATTCCAGATGTGGCCTCACCAAGGCAGAATAGAGGGGGAGGAGAACCTCTCTTGACTGACTAACCACACCCTTTCTAATACACTCCAGGATGACATTTGCCTTCCTGGCTACAAGGGCACATTGCTGGCTCATGGTCATCCTCCTGTCCACCTGGACCCCCAGGTCCCTTTCTCCTACACTGCTCTCCAGCAGGTCAGCCCCCAACCTGTACTGGGACATGAGGTTGTTCCCCAGATGGAGTTCCCACTCCATTCCAGCAGACACATGAAAAATCTTAACCCCCTTACTACTTTCTAGGATTTTATTCTAATACAAGTAAGAATAGCACCTGCAGCTATGTGACTTTTAAGTTTTCTGTCTATTCATTTCAGGAAATACATGGAGTGATCCACACCAACAGAAAACTTTCCTTGAGAAACTTCAAGACATAACTTGCACCTTCACTTTCACCTTTAGTACATTATCAGCAGCAGCAACTGGAACTAAGTGTGGTAATTTCTAAACTTCTCACTTTTAAATTCTTTCTACTCCTTTCAGCAAAAAGCTGTACCATGAATGTAAGACACTGATATCAAATGTTGCTGATTTTACTCTGTTATTTCTTCTTTTATTAGCAACCCCTCTACTTATTTCCTAAGGCATGTGGAAACAGAATCCTTGCAATTGAAGTAGCAATGAATGCTGTTCTTATACATACACGCATACTCAGAGAATTACCCCAAGCTTTGCTGTAACTTCATATTTGGCCACTATTACATGTTTTAAATTTAGTAAGTCTACAAATGAAACAAAATATAATATGATAATTGTTCAGTGCCTTTTTAACCTAGGGAATTTATACTATACAACTGTAGAAAAAAAAACAACTTACCAAAAAAAACCCCTCACTATGATCACATATCCTTGCTTAGTACTCCAGTTATTAGATGAGTTGCTATTGAAGCTCTTAGGGTGGTTTTTGATAGCTAGATCAACCAGCTACAGGAGAATACCATTGCTATCATTTTAAAGATATAACATACATCAGCAAGGCAATTCTCTCTGTGGTTTCTGACATATATGTGTCACTCCAAAGACAATCCTTCTCTTTGGTCTTGTGTTCAGCTACTCTGCAAGTTCTTTTGCAAGTGGACAAGTCATATCTAAACTACAGGCCATATTTTCTATGGGCAGGAGAAACAAAGGTTTTGAAAGGATTACTGTGCTTTGGTGAAGTCTCTTGGATTACCACAAAACACATTCCTACGTTCCTCTGCTTTATTTCACCTCCAGGACTGCAGCAAGCAGGCCAGGAACCAGCAGCCACACATTTTGCAGAAACTGAACACAGAAATTACAGGATACGCTTTTTGTAGTGTATAATCCAGCTATGAAAGAAGTTAAATTTGATCCTAGTATTTGCAAAGCTCTATCTTTGCTTTATGCCAGAGACAGGAAAAACATTAGAACATGTCATTTTTAAGCCCAGGACAGGAAAATATTACTAGATAGTAGAGTTTAGTGCTGTACTGCACAAACTTCATGAAAGTGGGAAATGGATGATGAGGGAAAACAAACGTATGAATGAATACTTAAAAAAACCAAAGTTATCATATGCAATTATGATGAAATAATCTCAGACTTCTGAGATGGACATTTAATTCTATAAATTTCACCTCTTGCAATAAATACTGATTTTTTTCACCTTCTATTTCCAAAGCACAAGCTGACATTTATTCCCTGTTATCAACAGCATCAACAATGATGCAACTGTCAGGGCAGAGACAGCTGTTAACCGTACTGTGTTGACGAGATGGTTGCCAATGGAGCTGACAGTCATAGCTCTAAGTATTGCCTTTTTATTTTCCTATATTAAGGCAGGAACCTCCTTTTATGAAAAGAGAAGCCTTTTAAGATCAGAGTTCCTACTGACTTAAATGACAACAGGACAAAAGTTTGCTGAGATAGCAATGCATCTTGGGGCCTGAATCAAGGATCATCAGGCTTCCAGAATTTCACTTCTTAACATAAATGGTACAGCTGAAAAAAAAAGAGTCCTGATGCTGTTCACAGAGATCTCTGGCATCTGGGTACACAGGGAACACACATTATAGAGAAGCTCTCTCCATTGCTTGCAAAGAAGCACAGAGCCAGTTTCAATGAAGAATTGTTTTCCTTACCAGACAGGAAAGAATTTTAAATAGCAATTCCTGTCAATTCACAGAAACAGGCCTAATAAGATCTGTGGGATTTCATGGGATAAGCAACTGCTGCCTCGCAATACTGAGCTGTAAAATTATCCTCCTAAGTGTTTTTTTTGAAAATACCAGAAAAATTATTTCTTCAGAAAATAAGAAAACATTGTTACTTAATACAAGGGAACATATTCTTATTAAATTTTCCTTACATGCTCTTTGGAGGAGTGTAAAAATACAGTTTCTAAAGAATAAAACCCATGTCCCAAAGCACAATGTGAGGAAACGAAGTGTTCCAAAGTTAATCCCTTGCTACCATTCAGCAATAAAATACATAGACGCCCCTTTCTTCCCTCTGTTTTTCCTGTTCTTCATTTAACAGAGTGTGGACAAGGATCAGATGAAGAACACAAGTTTCAAACAGGTTTCACACCATAGCTACATAGGCAAGCAGGTTGCTAAATGTAAGGAAATGTTTTCTTTTTATGGTGTAGACTGGCATAGCTCCATCAAATTCTACCAATTTATGCCAATTAAGACACCTTGCCCAGTGAGGAATAATCTATTATTATAGGCAAATCTATTTAATGGATGCAATTCTCTTTTTAAGGCTTATAATGACATCAAGGATTAACTTTAGAAAAAGATGTAAAAACATAAAAGCTACAACTACAGCGAACTACCAATCATGCCAACTTATCAAATAGCTTACCCAGGAAAACAGCCTTAGGAAAATTATAGCAAATTCAATTTTAAAAGACATTAGAGGGTTTAACACCCATGCACTCACATTGACAATACTACATACTTTACACCTGCAGCCCAGTTCTGTGCCTGCATTTGTATAGACATGTATAACATTAACAGTTAGACATCTCGGTATGTGCACCACAAATGAGGTAACAGTAAAGCTCTGACTGTCAAATCTGTTTCTTCCTTTCCTCTGTAAAACAAACACCTTCTCCTAATAGTTAACAATGGCTTTTGTACTACACATTTAACCAAGAGTTATTAGTTAACTTTTCCCCTCAACAAATGTTTTCCATGATGCAAAGTAACAGAAAAGTCAGTTAACATGGATTTACTCAAGGAGCCTGTGGATGGTAAAGGAACAGATCTTATATATTGAAACCAAAACACTACAGAAACTCTTCCGGTCTTCAGTGAAATTCAGATGCAGATATGAACATTGACAACAACCCTTTCTCTACAATACACCAAAATAACCCCTGAACCCTGGATATCAGCCTGAATTCTGCAGCACATCCATACATTTTAATTGCTGCACTGAAGAGGACTGAAGGGTCTGAGAACAAAAATGGGTGCATTGAAGTATCATGTCAGCTAATAACATAACATCACAGAGGTATCTGGGGGGAAAGGGGAAAATATGCATAAAGGTCAACTTTAATAAATCCTCCAATGTTCTCACTGCAGTGAATGGAGCAAAAGAGGTACTGCAGCAAACAATTCATAAAGGTTAACTTTGACTTCTGCTTTGAATCATCTGCTAGAGCATGTATCTCTCAACTACAATGTGCCTAGAGATATTTTTAGCAGATCAAGATAAGCATTTCTGCAGAATGTGTTACCTGTCCATTTGTGTTAAAATCAGAATTTGTTCAAGTTTTAGATGTAATTCCAAAATGTAACTGTGTATGAAGATCTCTGCAGGACTTTACATGGCCAGCTGCTCTCTTAATTAAAAGTTTCCCTTATTCCACATGTTGAAAGGAAAACAGAAGTGGAGAGGCAGAAGTTTACCACTTTCAAAGGAGGCTGAAAACTAGAATTACAAAAAAGTTTTTTTTAAAAAAAGTTGTTTTTTTAAAAAGCCGGAAATCCTCCTCAGATTTTCAAATTGGAGATTGGCATACTGCTTATGTTTTGTTTTGCTTTTTATTTTAGGGTGATACTAGTATAGAATAAATAATTTCTGTCAGTGTCATGTTAATGAAATAAACCTGAATTTAGAAAGTTAGTCTAAAAACTGAAGTTGCCCAGCAGCACAGTTTGACTGATTAAAAAAATTGTGGCACTTGGTTGCACAGATTTCTGTCAGGTTGCTCATATTAAAAAAACTCCAACCAGGGCAGAACCAGTTGCATGAGATTAAGACTGCTTATCAAAGTGTTATGTAAACTATAAAACAGATCCTGCAGCTGTAAATACTGTGCTTTAACCAATCTTGACAATAGAGGAAGAAAGGCAGAGGGACAGGAAATTTTGTAAGTGGGTTAAATAAAAGCATGGTTTCTTTAATTACGTAGTGCTTCCCCCACTCCAGTCAACACACAGCATATAAAGTGTCAAAGTGATAGCACAGTTCTAGCTGGTTGGGTTTTCCCTGAAACATGAATCTGTGATACACAGATTTATACAGTGTACAAGTGCGTGGAATACAAACATTTTGTTCCTTTCCCACAAGCGGTGTAATTTATCCCAGGCCCCATTATCCTAACAGTGGCACTCTGAACTGTGCTTGAACTCCCAGCGGTGACTGCTCTCAACAGCTTTCAGCAAATTCAATTTTAATCAAGGGAAAAAAAACCCCAAACAACAATAAAAAACCCACACCATGAAGAGGAGGAGAAAAACAAGTAATGGAAAACTCACTGCTTTTAAAATGCTGACAGCTTCTTTACTGAGCCAGACTGGATACAAGACATCATCGTGAAGGATGGATTCAAAGAGATCATCTTCATTGTCAGCTTCAAAGGGGGGCTGCCCAGCCATCATTTCGTACATGAGAACACCCAGAGCCCACCAGTCTACTGATGGGCCATATTCCAACTCCTGGAGGATCTGGTACAGAAAAAGAGATTAGACTGAATAAAGTTAGAGCAACACTCTCGGCTGCACATTTGCTGTTTTATACACCCCTCCTTCCCCCCAGTGCCTGACTAAGACCAAATCCCACACTGATTTTGGTAACAGCAGGCATGATTTCTTATCCATGCAATTTGCACTAACACAGCTAAGTGTCAATGCATAGTTATTCTCAGAAGTCCTGACTGAATTTATCAGTCCCCTGAGTAAAAGAGTATGCTCATGAGCAAAAGAGCTGCATATCCTTCCAGACTGTTTAAAGCAGGTCACGCTATAGGGGAAGATAGTTCACATATACAAAACAGATTGTTGGAAAATGTGAAACATTTCCTTGTCTCTATCTTGAACAAAACAAACTGAACTAGCTTGTAATGCTGCAATCATCTCAGAGATTTATTCTAGTCCTTTAGGTAGGACTGGAGGAAGCCAAAAGCATTTTTGTTCAAGTTCTTTTTACAGCTTTATAACACTGTACAATACATGGCTGTAGGACTTATTTTAATTGCTCCTGCTTTCAGAAAACCTGGCTACAACTCTTCACATGGCACAAGTTCAACCTTGTAGCAAATACCTTTAGCTGGGAGCAGTAGGCTAGCATTATGAAGTTTTATTGTACTTGGTGTTAGAGAACTAGTATTGTACAAAGGTCAAGTTTAATTCTTGGTTCCTCTTCACTGAAAAGAAGCTTCTTGTTTGGCTGCAGTGTTTCAGCATGACAGGGGACTTGGGAAAGCAGAGTGGGTGGCTGTTTAAGGTGAAGTTGACTGCCTTAAAATGGCAACTTAAATGTTGGAATGGCAACAACTCCACTATCTGCTTAAAGAACTCTAGTGTTACAGTCAGAAGCCCTGTGATGAACTGTGTGAGTTTAGTGTTGTATTTGGGAATCATGACCAACATAAAAACAAATTCAGTCCTAACATAAAAACAGAAATGAGTTCAACATTTGAATACAGAGGTCTGGATCCCAACTGAATTTTTAATTGAATGGATATGACACTTTACAGACAACAAATACAGAATGATATGATAGTCTAAAGATGAGTGCTAACAAAGATAGACAACAAATACAGAAAATTATACTCCTAAAAAGTGTACTTTTCAAGTGTTCTGGGCAGTCTTTGGAACTCAGCTAAAGGAAAGGAAATTGAAACATACTAACATGATGTAAAAGAAACAGAAGATAAAATTCTGCAATTAAGATGGCAAAATGGAAGCCTGAGTTTCTGACTTTGGTAAGAAAAGGATTTCATGAAGAATTTCCTGGGAAATTATTATTGCTTCATTTTCAGTAATAATTTTAAAGGAATTTGCCAAAGGATGCAGTTAGTATACTGAATCAGAAAAGAATTCATACAAACCCAAAACCATCACACTGGCACTTATTTTCTTTTAATGTCAGAATACTTTTCAAACTCTGTAAAACACACATTTACATTATGATAGTCTAAAGATGAGTGCTAACAAAGACTGACAGCCATGAACACTAATCATACAGATTTTTAATTTATTGTCTCTAACAAATAACAAACTACCACTTTTCCCTGCTGCAAATTTATGGCTCATGAAAGACAAACCAATGCTACTTTTACATTAAGTCAGCACACTCAATCTTCAGCAGAAAGATGCAGAGATTACTAACAAAACTGAGCAGACAACATCTGCCTATGTAACTAACTGTACAATATTGATTCATTTTAGGCACTTGGAAATACATTTCATAATACCAAAATTCAGAATGTATAGATCGAATATGATTCTCAGTAATTTATTTTATCCATTGAATGCCTTGAAATTACTTCCATGTTGCCATCTGATATGCAGCATCCATATGAAAAGCCCCTACTTTCTATGCAAGTCTAAACTTTCTCTTCATCCATATAATGAGAAGTACCACAAACACAGTATCTTTCACCCACAGATACTTTAAAGAAAGGAAAAAAATTATATACCCACAAAGACCCCAGGCAAAATGATACAAAATGTATTGTCTCTCTCAAATGAACACCCCCTTCTAAGACTCATGAAACACTGAAACCATTTCTCTATTAAAGACCAGTGCTGGTACTTAATACCATATAGGATCTTCAGGGTTAGTAAGTGCCTTCACAATGATGGAGAAGAATATAGTTAAGTTCAGGGAACAAATAACAGAAAAATGATGCTTTGCCATTCCTATCAACATGGAATACTGCTTGTGAGAAGTAGAGGAACCAATTTCTGCAAGTTTAATCACAGTCCAGTCTGCATGTTATACTGTTTTCAGCTACATGGAAGAAGTGTCCAAGATTACATGTGTAACAATCTGATGAATGATAATATCTGTATTCTTAGTGCAGTAAAAAAAATACCTCTGGAGCTATATAGTCAGGTGTGCCACAAAAGGTTGTGGTGGTCACTCCATTCAGAATCCCTTCTTTGCACATCCCAAAGTCAGCCAGTTTACAGTGGCCTTCTGCATCCAGAAGAATATTGTCCAGTTTCAGGTCCCTGAAACAAAAAGGCTCAAAATGAAATCAACACTCAAATTTTGATCATGTACTCGTGAATTTCATAAAGAACTACAGAATATGACAAATAGATGGTTTCACAATCACTACTGAGAAACCATCCTTCACAGGTGCATGAAAAATCAGTAGCAGTCACTAAATGGACCTGGTCAAAGGCAATAAGGAAGCAGGCAATGACAAGCATTTTGCCAGACCAGGCCTCTACTCTCTCTTTAGCTGCACGAAGACACAGCTGTACTCAAGACAGAATCAGAAAAGTTCGGAAAAGATCTGTCTTTGCAACAAATGTAACATTCCATGTGAAATAGGTCAACAACTTCTAATGAAGCCATTCTCCATTTTTGCATTAGCACGAAGTAAGAAGTGCCAATTTACCCACAGTCTAGCAATGGATTGAATTAATAGATACTTTCAAACTTGGGTAATTTTCAATCGGATTTTTAACATACACCAGCAATTCAAAGTTCAGACTGCCATGAGAGGGATAAAAAACCAATGCTCTTATATTTGGGAGCACCATTTTCTGCAGTTTAAACCTTCTAAAAAATAATCTCAAGGAATATTTTGTACTGATAAACAATGTATCTTAGTAGTTGTCTCCGATCTCTTGTATTAATGTTTTTGTGTCAAAACCACATATTTCTTTGGTTATTAAATTGGGTAAGGTAAAAATAGGTTGAGAAAGGAATATCCACCTTTCCTGTCTAGCCTTCTGCACATTTTCTAAATATACCATTGCTGACTCTTGCATGTTCCAACACAAAGGATGGTAGGTACCATTTCACTTACCTGCCACTTGCCTTAAACTAAACTATAAAGGTATCTGGAGAGTCAATGTATAAAATAACTCCCTTGCATGAATAAAGCCCCAAAATAAAATAAATGTTCTATCATGTATAAATAATTAAACAAAGACAAAAAAACTCCACGTATATTGCAGGAACCATTTTATTTTTATATTACTGTCTAGGCTTTAGGTATCTGCCATGTATTTAAAATACACAGTAGTAAATGAAGTCATTGCATGTACGAGTGCAAAGAGGTGAAAAACAAAAGCAAAACACATGCCCTTAGGTGACTCTTTGTGAACACTTTCTGATTAGAACTTCTATCCTAAAAGAATCAGTGAAATTTCCATAGGTAGAATTGCTAAGTAATAAAAACGTGTGTAGGCAAGTTCTAAATCAGATGGAGGAATATCATTCCATGCCAGTCTCTGTAAACAAATTTCACTTCAACAACCTATGAAAAGATACAGGTTTTGTTGCAAAAATCCTTTATGCCAACAAATTCCACCTGAGAGAGGGATGAGAAGTCAACACCTTATTTTGAGGATTTTTTCAGGGAAATGCCTCCCTGTGGGCCCCCAGACCTTGGAACCACAGGCACCATAACATGGTGGAAGCATTCACAGAAATTAAATTATTAAACAACCTTTCCAAACCTGCATTATATTAAGAGCTTTTAGGAACATGTCCAAGGCTTCAGTACGCTTGGATTTCCCCAGACATGTTTTTTTCTCCCCAACACCCCAATTTCAGTAGATGGATTCTTTTCCTCTCCAGTCTTTTCTTTTTCTTTTGATGCTTGTTCAAATTTTTTGAATGTGCTGGTCCACATTTATCTAACAAATATTTATCAAGATATATATAATACAGCATAAAAATAAAATATTTCTGGAACACAGTGGACTTACTACTCAAGGTCTGTGTAATCATTGTACATCTACGCACTAAATCAGACACTTCTTGGAAGCACTGGATGATGCACTCTGCATGTTAGAGATCAGTTCCATTGTTGACATGTTACAAAGCAGTTCCTGCATGTACAAGAAGTCTGACATGGTAAAAGAAAGATATTTACCTCACTAATCATACATCCACTGTCTCCCTCATAAACCAGCTTTATCAGATATAGTTTATGTAGCCAAAGTATATACTGGCTGTAGAAATGTTCCTTGCAACCTATCTCCCCTACACCAGACTTTACTATCTCCAGGTCAGTTATGCTGCTCTTGTAGGTCCTCAGCTGGTCATCCATGTAATGCTCCTTGGCGCAGAAAACATATTATATCATTCCTTAAGGTCATCCCTTTTATGAGCTCAGAAACAAACCAAGATCTGGCTGGCCACAACATAATCCCCTACATCTAACCACTTAACCCCTCAAATAACCACCTCTTCCTATCCCTAGAAAGTGTTTTGTAAGAATTGTCCAACATCATGTACAGGCACACAGATAGCAGCAGCTCTGTGCCTCACAAAGAAGTCAAATTACCAAAATAAAGCTCCCTGCTCCAAAATCATGCATCTTCCAAAAACTGCTCCTCCAGTGAATTACAAGTGTTGCAATCAAAAGACAAAAAAGATCAAAAGAAGTCTGAATTTACATTAAGACAAGACTGTAACATTATCAAGTAGAATGTGACCAAGCACAACAATAGCATAAGGGTCTTGCAGATGGGAGAAGCAAACAAGCTTGTAGCTTTTAACTTTCCAAATGCAGTGTTGTCTTGGATGTTCCTAAGCTGAGGAAGAATAGAAGTTGTATTTGTGAAGTCAAGATGTTCAGACACAGAAATCAAAGTATAATTATTTTTGATGCAATCACTTCCAGCCACTGTCTCAACAGACAGCTGTTAGGGCCAAAAATTGCTGAAGTTTAATTTAATGTCACCTGTATGATAGCCATGGAGTTGAATGGAGATACAGTCAGTAATCCAAGAAACTCCCAAGCTAAGAGAAATCTCACCTGTAGTAAAACACTAACAGCAAGCCACCACATAATGGAGAAGGGCAGGATACTCACCACTGTCTTTATTTGGTTGAAGATTTCTATAAGATACAGCAATAAAAATGTAATTTGACAGTAGAAAAACAGAATTAACAAACTGAGCAAAGAGAAAAACAGGAAGAGCCTAAATATTAAATTCTGACTACCCGTAGAGGCCAACAGGGAAATTTTAAGCCTACCTGTAAAAAGCACAAGTCTATTTAACTTTCTTACCACTTATCAAAATATAATCCTACTTGACAGAAGAAAAACATCTGGGACACCTTCATTGAGCCAACAAAGGACTGACGCCTATAAGCTTCTTCACAACTCTATTGGAGATGCTGAGGACATAAGCTTAATTACTCACGCAATGGAATTTAATACCAGTAGATTCTTATTATCACACATACAAAGTGCATGGAAGTTTCAAAGAAATTTAGAAGAAGCTAAAACAACAGTAGCACAACTGCCATTAAAGTGCAGATGAGATGTTAAAAGGTAAGCTGGGAGTCTGCCAAAAGTGCCAATTCAGAGCTAGCCTGCAAGTTTACCATAGTCCATAAAAGTGCTTACACTGAAAAACTTTCAAAACCATTATGTCAATTTACAGTTGCTAAATAATTAAATATCAAATAAACCAAACAAAAATCCCCACCAAACTCCCCTAATTATGCAACTTCCAACCTTAGTTAACGAAATAAAATAAAATAATAGATAAATTGCTGTTTGAAAACTCACAGGAAAAAAATCTAAACCAAAACAGACAGAAATGAGGAAATAAATGAAAAAGTAACAGAAAAAGAGTTGTCAATGATGCTTGTCTTTCCAGAGCAGCAGTTTCACTGAAAAAAACCCTTTAAGTTTTAATTTGAGACCCGTATCTCTCCAGAACTGTTCTAAGAAACAGCCAGCTCTAAAAGTAAACAGTTATCCATCTCTGGAATGTATTTTAATTGTCTGTACAGAACAACCCGTTCTGATCCTTTCTGTCTTTTATTTGGTTCCTGATATTAGCGCCAGTTGTTTAGCTCTAAATTGGAGCATAGCAAATAATACAGTGTCAGATGACTCAGTGACAAAGGTCTATTAAATTCTTCTCTTTCTCATTTTGCATTCTCTTTGTAGGAACTAAGAAAGTCACCTATGTCTAACAAAATGTGTTCCTACAACCTGAGTAATTACATGCAACTGCAAACCACTTAACCAGTTAAGCCAGGAAAATGCCCAGATTGGTTGAATGCAGTAATGCTACATTGAGCCATGTCTCTCCTTTGTTTGTTTGCCAAGATACTTTGTACAGTCAGTTCAGTTGACTTGTGCAGTCAATTGCATAAAATGTTTGGGGTTTTTTTAATTATTTTTTTTTTTTCTTTTTCAGAAAGCATTAAAAAGAAATGTAAGCCTTGGTTTCTATTTCTGGATACCTGCCAGCATTGCAATCACCTCAGAAGCTGGAATGATTGGCAGGATCTCAAGAAAGAATCAGGATTATAACTATAAGGTTTGTGCAAGTTGGAACAGAAGAATGGGCTGACTGCAGGTAACCTGCAAGAAAACTTCTATAATCTCTTTTCTTCCTCCCCATGCCAGTGCCATGAGACAGTGACTCACAGCGCTCAGTGGATGAGGACTTCACAGGAGTGGGTTCTTAAAGTCTGACTTCCAACAGTAGCCAGCGAGATAACTGCCTTGTGTGTGTGGCCTTATGTGTCACATGTGTCACTTATAAAACAGATAATTTTCTTGTTGAAAGTAAGGTAATTAAACAGCCAAGATGGGTTTTGACGAGTAAAATCAGAAAGTCTGCCAAACATTACTAACAGTAGCTTTTGAACACAGTAAACATTAGTGACTAATGACTCCGTATTTGAAGAACAAGATCAAGTAGCTAAGAAACATGATCACAAGCTGGTTTAAGCTATCACTTTACAGTGAAATATCTTCACAGCATCTGCCCCTTCTCTAACTGCTGAATGAGCAACAAAACAAGAAAGCATAAAGAAAGCATACACATTTTAAAGTTCAAGTCAGAATGGAGGATAATAATTATTATCTACACATAATATTATCGAAAATAATAAACAAGAATATTTCTTTGTAGAGGGAAAGCTCAGTGAAGGGCTGTACCTTACTAAACATCTATAGAACATCAGAGGAAAGATCCAAAAGCAAGTCTAAAGTACACACCTACTGAACAATCATCAAAGAAGCAGATCCTTCTTTTTCTCTTTTTTTTTTTTTGTGTTTTTTTGTGTTTTTTTTCTTTTTTTTTCTTTTTTTGTGTGCGACTTTCAACTGCAGTAAACTCTTTCAACAGTGTACATGAAATCATTGCCATTGTTCCCCTGCATGGGAAAATCACATCCTCTCTGTAGGCTTTAAATAGACTGGACAAACCACAGAAGGTAAAAGAGAAACTTCCACAACAATACAAAGAACCATCAGAACTGTTCTCTAGTTTCCACAGTTACAGAAATTCATAACTGAAGGCAATATGCTCATTATATCAATTAACAATTTCAATGAGCAAGATGATTTTTTTTTTCTTTGTTTAATGAAGGCAAGACTTCTACATTCCTAGAATTATTTTTTTAATTACTATGGGGTACCCAAATTGCTTTTGAGAAAAAGATGGTCAGCAGCAACAACAGGTCTCTCCTGTACCCAGCATAAACCGACTCTTTGCTACAATTTCAGTTAATGATGCATTTTCAACACAAATTTCAATCACAAGCAATAAATATAATAGATTTGGTTCATTTGTACAATACTGCCTGGAATGTTTTGGGTTTTTTTTCTGGAAGACTCACAAATTCATCAAAATCTTTGCCTCTGTTCTTCAAACACATTGGCATCCTCAAAATACTGGTAACTAAGGTAACTAGGTTCCAATCTCAGTAAGATGGGCGTTATATATGGAACTGTTCAGAAAACAAAAATAAATGTCAACAATTCAAATGTTTGATGTTAGCTTTTTAGTGATTAGCTCTCATCAACTTAATCTCAGCTTCCATATGTAAACTATGGGACAGATACATTATGACTGCCCTTCACTAGTAGATTCCTTTGTTGCTCTAAGTTTTTTAGGCACAACACATTAGCAAGGCTTTCCCCCCACCTCCAACAGATCAGATAAAAACAAGGAAATCCAAACCATAACTTCTAAGAAAACACAAACTAATAATATAATTTTTCCCATTTAAGAAACTATATGGGGAAAAAAGGATCCTATACTTCCTGGTGTTACTGAGCATAAACATGCAATAATAGCAGCGTCATTGGATGTCAGGTTCTACCAGTTGGATGTGACCTCTCTCATCCAAAGAATAAGAAATAGGACACGCATTAGACTGTTCATGCTTACGAGCAGATTCATGACAGTAGGAAAGTTTTTGTTAGTAGGAGAAAGTAGGGAGAAGCTGGAGTCTAGTGGTGAGAAAAATATGGTTCTGCTGCTTTTATTGTCGTTGGAGATCTCAGAAGTTTTGCCTGTGTTGATCCAAAAGCCTTGGAATTTCTCTGCTTTGCTTTTGTGTTGACCCATTAAGTAATTACTGGATTTATGATATACATTTTTCTTTGTCACCATTACATTACTTAATATTATCAAAGGTTAAAGGGTATCTGTTGCAAAAGCTATAGCAGAGACCTACTCAGTCATACACAGTGAAACTTGCTGTGCAGATTTGAAAACTGCTGGTTTTCAGCAGTGCCAAATTTGGAATAAAGCCAATCCACCTTTCACTGATGTGTATCAGTATGTATGTTGATGAGTGGCAGATGAATTAAGAGCACATTGATTTGGTTTCAAATAAAGTCAGAGATACTTTCCATCAAAGGAAACAGTGATAGTTCAGATAGCAGGGCAAACATTAATGGGAAATGCAGACTTTTAATGTGACAATAGTGACACTCTGTCAGGCATGGTTACTTTCCTTATGTAACACAATGTCCATCGCTGTGCCATTTGCACAAGTATCTTGTGGACTAAGGAGACGGCAGAGATGGGAGGTGGGATGTAGCAAAAGGAAGCTTGCTATCTACCAAGGACATCAGAGGGAGACAAAGACAAGATTGCTCTCTGTGGCTCTGAGAACCCTCGTCATTCCAAGGCAAAAGTATCACTTGCACCATGTCTAACACCACTGGCTCCAGCAATGGCTACCATTGAGAAAACTTTCAGGTCAAAAACTTTCTAGGTGGAAGAAATGTCCCTTAACGTCCCTTCCAACCCAAGCCATTCTATGATTCTATGAATCAGCAGATCAGGGTCCTGAGATGGAAAAGAAGGCTGTGTGTTCATCATGCAGCCGTAACTACTTACTGATGTCTTAATGACATACTGAACAAAGATTTAATATTCCTTTCCAGCAGCTTAAGGAAATCAATGACATTTCTGCTGGCATAAGAACATTTTCTACAAAATAATTTATTTATATGGCTTTTTTAATGGTTTTGACCAAACTTTACTACAATTGTCAGTAGCAGCTTAGGACATTACAGTGCCTGATCTGCTTATCTTATTATGCTGAGTTTCCTTATAATAATGTGCAGACAAATAAATACATCATACTTAACAGCTTTCCTTTGTGTGGCTTTTCCTTTCTTATTATTTCCATATTTTTATTTCTGAATGTAAGTGAAATACGTACAAGTTTAAAACATGCATCATGTAAAACATTCTAAAAAATTGGGTAAGCACGAGGGGTGTGGTCTCTATTTCTTTTTCAAGAGAAGGTTGCCTTTTACATTCACCTCATGCTACTTTATCAACCTCATCCTTCCATTACTCCTACCTGGGAATGCAACAATTTTTCCATGAGCCTGAGGCAGGAATGGGATGTAACACTACAACTGTGGCTCTTGACTTAGCCTACTGCCAAACCCCTGATTTAGACAAGTTTTGTGGTGGATTCTAGTGGCAATTCTGCCTTTCCATGTCCTTCAGGCCTGCAATTTTTGTACCAAGTAAGAACTGTAATGAATGGAGCTGGCTTCGTGTTAGGGCTATTGCACAAGACAAAAAAATCAGCCTCAGAAACTTGCAGGTAAACTAGATAGGAAATGATTTCCTAATTTTGTAAGGCTTCTTAAGATATTACAAACCATTTGTGTTTCATACTGGGAGAAAACACAGACTGTTCAAATGTCATTGTTAAAGTAGTGTGCAGACAGTTGATGGCGTGGGGCTCAGGACAGTGACATCCTGGAAACCAGCTCTAAACCAAGGCTGAGCTGTCTGGTTGTCCTGCTCCCCCACTGCACATGTGACTGCCCTGACAGTAAGGCTACTAACACTTCTCTCAGGGGTTTTCTTCTTTCTTTCTCATTGGCTCCGCTTTGGTTACAAGCACCATTTTATAACCTTTTGCTTGGAACTGGTTCTATGTATTTAGGGTGGGAATGACAGGGTGAAATCTGTACTATTACTGGTATTTACTGTTTCAGCCTCTGCCACAAAGCCCATGTGTTAAGTCATTGCTAAATATGTAATGTGATAAATCCCGTCCTCACTTACACCCTGGTGATCCCACTGAAGACAATAGAGGTCCCTGGGCTTAGCCAAGGACTGACTCAAGCTGTGGTATTCTACTGTGTGAGGTTCTTCATGCTCTCATTTTTATATCTCAAATAACATAAAAATAAGATTACATATTACAACAATAGGTTAAGTGGAGCACAAACTAAAAGTGCCTACTATGTATGTCTATAATCCTTTTAAAGAAAACCAACTAAATTGTTATTTGGTAAAACCACTTGATGAAAGACAGTGAAAGGATGGTGTGAAGCTAGAAAAGCTTGTCAGATCAAGTTTCAATAACTCAATTCTGAGAAAATGTTACCAGAACCTTAGAAAGCAAATTTACTAGCAGACACACTAATTAAGTTTGGATCTGTTAAAAAGTTTTTCTTTGGAAGCCATTTTTTTCTCAGTGACCTCTATAGGTAGGATGGCAAAGTCACTGTCATTCAAACAACAATGGAACACAAATCATGCAAACACAAAGAAAAGAGTACCTGGGTTTCAGGTAAGCAGTTTCTGTGGCTAAGCAAAAAGACTGAAATCCTTTAAATATCTTTTTCTATTTTTGAGTGAAGCTTTCTTACACAAAATAGAAAAACTGACATCCAACAAATGTATGTCTATCCAGGTAGTATCTTGCACTTCTCTAGCAGTTCTCATTCAACTATCTCAGCAATGAAGCCTTGTAACTCTTAATAATGCATGAGAATATACTACTGCCTTATACAACTAGGAAAGGCAGAAAAAAAGGACATAATATTATCAACCACAACTCCATCCATTAAAAAAACCCACCTCAAACATGAAAGTAACTGGAGCTCTAAAACATTTTGCTCTGGTTTTATGTTAATTTTATTTCCTGTTTTTTTCCAGGATTCTAACCCAGATTTATCCCACCTCTATTGAGATACTATAGTTTGCCCCAGGCTCCCTCTATGGCCACCTCCACATATATCTCCAGGCCGATGATTCATGGAACATGTGGGCTCCATAGATTTCCAGAGAAGCTTACCCTTTTCTACCTCCAGGACAAGCAGGATCCTGACTTGGAAGCTTCAGCTGCATTCCTAAAGTTAGGTGAGATCAATCTGAGCCTTGTGTATATTCAGTACAAGCTGCTTTCCAGCTTTCTGTCTTCCAGACAGATATTTCACTCAAACTACTTATAAAACTTCCATTTTTGTAGAAGAAAGACAAACAAAGGCATATTTTATAAAAGATCTGCATTCATTGGTCTTGTTACTTGTGGTGGAATTGCCACATACACACAATTTGCTAGACTTTGAAGTTATACTGTAATAATTCTTAATTTTTCTCACTTATGTCATAAAGAACTGTCCTGACTACAAAAACTCCCCACATAGATATCTATCAAAATGCCAGACATTTAATTACTCTACTTGGACACACTAAATAAAGGGTCCAAAGCATTATTGTTTTACATTGTTTCAGGCATATAGAAAGACCATTCTAAAAAAACCAAACCAAACCAAAAAAACAACAGAAGAAAAGCTGCTACTCTAATCAGCCATGATTGAAGGCATTTCCTGTATTTTGCTATCAAACTCACTGTTTTTTCCATTACATACTAAATGAACTTTAGTAAGGTCAAGACACCAGAGAAAAACAGGATCAGAATATCTCTAATCAACTAAAGTTAACTGCTTTAGTCTCTCTCTTTCAGATGTTTAGCCCTGGATCTCATCCCACATCTCGACTTTTGTTCCTTAAATCACAGATGCAAAAACCAGGTCATTCTGAATTTATGATTTAGATAGTTGTTTTCAATGGCATTTAACTTGTTAGCCTTACACTTCCCCCAGCCTAAAGGTCAATCAACGTCATGCTGTGTAACAATACCAATATTATTTTAGTACGATATAAGTCCAACAGGGAACATGGATTTCCATTCACAATCACAATACCAGGCCAAAAACGTCCCTCAGCTGAAAGTCTGTTGTTTCCAACATGCTGCCTACTAAGATCAAGTGTAAGTTTTGAAATCACTACTAACAAAAGTCACAGCTAGAACAGCAAAAATTAATTTGATCCAATCTTGTACATTGCCATCTTGCTGTCACACCAAGTACAGACTGTTTTAAGGTATATAGCATTCCTGTCCTCTGCTCTAACCCTATTCATTTTCTAGAGATTTATTTTTTTTTCCCTCCATGAATGCCAAATGCCATTCTTTCACATGTAACACAAATGTCGACACCTCCCTTGGAAATGACCAATTCCAAGTGTATTGTTGGCTCAGTGAAGGGAAAAGCATGCCATGTTTTCCCAGCATCTACTAAGAAAATCCCGTGCCTTTGTCCAGTTACATGAAGGAGAAGACTAGTGTGCCTTAGCACTGCAATAAGACTGAAAGCTGACTCCTCATGCAACCTTGTCATCTACCTACTGAACACAAATGCACACAGTAGAGGCTTTTGAGTGCTAGCAGATGGCCTCCAAAGCTCACCTCAAGTCCTGTTCTCCCTTGCCTCCCACTCCTTTTCTAGCTTCAAAACTTCAGTAAACATTCTCTTTTAAATTCAGGTGAGGTAGTTTATCAAAAGGGAACTAATGATACACAAATCCTGATTTTTCATCCGAGGGACCAGAGCTTCAACATACTCAAAGATGAGATCACACAGTGAAGATGAAAATTAAAGCTCTTAAAATACTAAAATCTGCTTGTAAAACATAGTACGAATCTCTTACATCGTCAATAATGCCTGCTTTGGTCTTCTATCAAGAACAGAACAATCATTAGATTCAGGGGGAAAAAATGAAAACATGAGAATGCTGGGAAGAATCAAAGAATCATAGAATCATCAAGGTTGGAAAACACCTTCAAGAACATCAAGTCCAACCATCCAACCTACAACCCCTAACCACTAAACCATCTTATGACACACCATGTCTATCCCTTTTTTAACATCTCCACCACCTCCCTGGGCAACCTGGTCCAGTGCCTCACCACTCCTTTTGTGAAGAAATTTTTTCTAATATCCAGCCTGAACCTCCCCTGGCACAGCTTGACCCCACTTCCTCAAGAAGAAAGATTTTAGTCTGGCATCATAACATGGTGCGTACAATAAAATGGCTAAAACCCAGGTGATTATTAGCATATTCTGAGCAAGCCATTAATGAGCCAGCATGAGGTCACATTTCAGTGCCTTTCCTGTACTAGCCAAGGCCCTCTGAAGCTTTATGGTGCCCAGAAAGTGTAAAGGAGAAGGGCTGCTGAAGGTTTTTACATACACTGTTTCTTTTTATAAAAGAAACAAATTTATCAAAATTCTCTTCCCTGTGTTCCCAAGGGTGTCCTTAAGCAGGGAACAAACACAGCTCCTAGCAGTAAGTGGGCTCCTGTTAAAGCTCCATATCATGTTTCCATGGAGAGAAATGCTTTCTTAGTCAGAAAGAAAAAGCTTCTACAGTGAACTTTTTCCAACTTCACTTCGGTCTTAGTTCAACCTCTTGGGTCTTTTTATGGAAAGCCTTTCCACAGCTTAGTGCATGTAATATTACACAGAATGGAATAAATAAATTATATGGTTTAAATTAAATGATGTAATTCAGGAAGAATGTTGCTTCCAACAAAATGTTTGCTTATATGGTATCACAAGAAGAAAGATTTTAATTTCTGCTTCTATTCTGATTTCAGTAGCCTAGTTCACATGCCTAAAAATCTTTTTAAACAATCATGTGGTCTGAACTTGGGAAGGGTATGTAGGCTCTTAACTAGAAACCTTTTCTAACCTTGTTGTATTTTTCAAGGATCAAACCAGCAGCAGTCAACTGCAGTTTAACAGGTTTCTACAGAAAGTCTTGTAAAAACTGAGTTAAATATTTTTTTTCTTAGCCTCTCTAAAAGCATTCTGTTATATAGTTAGATTTGTCTTTTTCAAAATTATGTGGAGTTAACAATTTTCTAGTGTGTTTGATGGAAGATTACTGCAGTGGAGAGTTTCTGGCAAAATTAAGAAGAATTGGTATTATTTGTGTGTGAAGTATGAAGACGATGCCTGAACCAACAGGAGTTTCTTGCCCTTCTATGTTGGTCTATACACAAAATAAACTCCTAATGCTGCTTCCAGACAAAGGTCACAGAAGCTTGTGTTTTCCACTGATGGTTCCAGCTCTAAATCTTGCTTTGATATGTAACTAAATAGGGTTATATAGGTTAATACAGAAAGCTACATTTCACAATGTATTCTTTTAAAATTAGGATTGTGTAGCAAAATAAAATTCTTTTCACCCCCAACCTTGGCCAGAAAGCTGCACAAACAGTCCTAGAGAAACTTTTTTTTTGTGCAGGAAGTTTCAACTCCAGTGCTGTTTCAAATGCAGTTCCTGCAGCCTTCCCTGACCTCCTCCAGAAAACACATGCTTGGGAATGCTACTTCGGCTGTAATGCCAACATATAATATCATTACTTAAAATCTACTAATACAAAGCACTCCACTATTTTTAATTAATATGATTGTCATGGAAAGATAACTCATGGGTAACTCACATGAGATAAAACATGGCATGACTTAGGAAATTTACAGTGTGTTCACTTTTGCCAACACCAGGGTTGGCAAAAAGTACAATACCAATTACCTTCTGCTGTCAAGTCACAGAGGCTACAGAGAAGAGCCTAACAGTCCAGCCTAGACGAAAAAGACAGGAGTTTTAAATACAAGATTTGGGAGACTGAAACATGACTTTAATATCTAACATTTTCTACCTACTGGGTAGTCACTGCACGTAAATATTGGCTTCAGTAGTATTATAATGTAAATTATTGACCAAAGTACATGGTAAAAAAATGTGTCAACATGAAAACATATTATCTTGAGCCTGAGGAATTATCTTTGTAATTTTTATGTGCCCAGGCACTAGGTCCCTCTTCAGAGATCTGCTAAGCAGACTCTATGCTCTGACAAGATCAGAAATTATCCTATAAAACTCCCAGATAGTTGCATGGACAAAGGCTAGCAAGAAACCTAACTGTACAGCTTATGGAAGATTTATTTGATATAAAGTTTTGTTAAATTATAACTTTCAATAAAGTCTTTTTACATCCTTCTGACAGCCTTAGACTGAGTAGAATTTAATTTCATTATAAAATTGCTTTGCTCTTCTGATGTCGGAAAAAAACTTATTGTAAATAAGAACAATGATTTTTAAGGAACTAGTCTCTTACACAGAAGATAGCAGCCTCTATAAACCCACGTCATGTCATAATCACATTTATACCTTATTTTTATTATCACATTTTGAATTCCAAATACAAATGCATGAACAAATGATTCTGAGAAAGATTATCTAAACACTTTTGAAACAAAATGAGAGAGAATTTGCAGAAGTTGAACTACATCCTAAAGACATACATTAAATGTATTAAACTCAATGTTATCCAATCCTGAAACAAATGGGGATATTAGTTTAGTCTAGTCTATTAGTCTATCAGTCTAGTCTCCACAGCCCATCTGTAGGCTACAGTACAGTTCTCAATCAAAACACAGACTTCAAACACTAACATGAAATACTCCATTAGCAATGATACAGTTCAACCCTTTACTGCCCACTCTGTCCCAGGAATAATCCCTTCCACTTTCTTTCATATGCTTCATGCTACCATGGTTGTAAATAAGCAAAAATAACTGTGTCCAGTTGCTTTTTAAATGGATCGTATGAAATACGGTGCGTAAAAAAGAAACCTAATTTTTTTATGGCAGAATTTGGGGATTTTAGCCTAAATCTTTCAAATTTGGTTTATATAAGACAAGTATCATGGCCTAACTATGAGCACCCATAGCTGACCCCGGGGAGAAAAGGCTGTAAATGTAATGATTTATACCAGATTTGTCATCAAATTACCTATGGCTTTATAAGCACTAGCTCACTAACATCAGTTAATGTTTTGTTGTTATTACTACACAGACAAATTTCAGGATGTTGTTTTAAAATCTCTTCTGACTCTTCTACTCATGGACAGAACAACTTCTTCCCAATCTGCAGATGTTTTAAAAATCACAGCCAAGTCCTTTTCCTCTTGGGTCATTCACAGAAAAACAGCACTCTTGTCCCACAGTGTTGTTGAGTGTACCACTCACTATGATCTCATGAAGGTTGACAAAAGATTCCCTCCTTTTGTGAATTTCAAAAGGTGAAAAGAGAAGCTGCCTAAGTCCCAGCGCTGTCCAAAGCACTTCTCTCACCTCCACCCTGTGCATTTCTCCCTCAGCATCTGTGGAAACCAGCTCAAAGGGTCTAGAAAGCTTGCAAAGGACTGCCTTCATCCTGGTACCAAGGCGTATGCTGCTGACCTGCCCTCTGCCACCCCTGTCCATAATCTGAAGATTCTTGTATGCCTACCAGGTATTTAAAGACTTTCATATAAATGCGAATCAGGCCCTTTTTATAATATGACCCCTTGGGACCTATTACAGATTATCAACAAATGACCTGGCACACATTTGGTATGCCTTTTTATCCCCTCAGTATACAGTACTGTAAACACTTGCTGTCTTCTTATAGGTGGTTAAGCTTAGGCAAATATGTACTCAGGCAGTTTCTTAAGTGCATATTATTTTTGTTCTACAAGTACTCCTTTAGAGCTGGTTCAGATTTATTGATGTTTGGAAGCTTTTAAATATCCATTAACCACTTAATTGACCATAGCAATTCCATCTGACTCAATATTTGTGTTTGTTAAATGCTATAATATTTATTTGTTCCTACTTAATTTTATCCTTAATGCATGATCCTCAGTTCAGGTTATTAATGATGAAGCTTTCTTTGGCTGTTTTTTTGAGGGCACCGCTTCTGTATTATTCAGTTTCATATCAAGGTGCACCCAAGGTGCTGCTATATCGGTTATCTACAGTTGAAGCCACTCCATCCTTCACTCCCCTTGAAAGGGTAACCCCATGCCCAAAGACTGGAATCCTTTGAAAAGAATACTTCTACAATTGCCACTGTCACATCAACATTAGAAAACGTACACAACTGCATGTACTATTTGCATTTGATATGTTTTGAAGAACAGTATTTTCTGTGACTTCTGCACATCAGCAGAAGGAAATTAGTCTGGACGAAGAAGTATACCTATGTAAGTACTGGCATTATTTCTGGCCCCTCCCTTGTAGTTTTTTTTCCTCTCTCTCTGCTCTTTTGCAAGACTGACTACTACAAAGAGATTCTAGAAGCATAAGGCAAGAAGTGAAGACCCATCTGGCATGTACCATCGTGAGAAGAAATGCTGCTTGGGCTTCCCCTCGTAAGCCAGATGTTACCACAGGAATTTTATTGAATCCAAAATACTATACCCCAAACATAAGAGGCCTTGAGGACTCAAAATTCAGTTTGGTGTGGCAGGAGAGATTCTCTCCCTGGTGCCATCAATCCTTGAGTGTATCACAGTATAGAAAGCACATGAACCCCCATCTCACTATAAGCTGACCTTGGCCTTGCTGCTATTCCTGCTTAGCCCTGCTCCACATCTGCCTCCTCCACACGTACCCAAGGCTGCTGAGACCATGAATGCAATGTATTTCTGGCACTCTCTGCTGCTCTGGGAAGCTGTTTGCTTGGACTCTTGTGAAGCACTGGCAGCTGAGGAGAAGGGCAGGTATTATTTGTCATGTGAGAAGATAAGCTAAGTGGCTTGTTACCACTCTGGCTCTGTTACCCCTCACCTGTCCACTCATTTTCAGCACAGTCATGGCCACCCAATCCATTTTATTCCACTTTCTGATTCCCCTGGTTAGACTGCACTTAGTCTGCCCAAGGCCCTTCTGATGTAATCCTATCACTGTTCATTCTGGTTGCAGTAGAGACTTCGATGAACTCCCCAAAATGCTGGGGTTCTTACTGGATGTACTTTCTCTGACTTCATTAGGCGATTTTCTTAAGCCTCCTGGTGAACAATATTATTTTTGTTTTCTTACATTTGAGCACAAGTTGTCAGCTAAACACACATTTAAAAAGTTTTCAAAATTTTCAGAGATAGCTCAGTTATAACTAGCTTTCAGATTGGCTAAATTCTCATTTTCCACAGCTTGTGAAATGGTAAGCAAAATAACATATGGTTTTCAATAGCAGTGAATGTAAACTTTTTCTGTTTAAAAAACGCCACATTTTCAATCTGAAAAGTCAAACCAAGGTCCCAAATCATCCAGGAAGCTCCATACCACATGCATATGAATAGTCTCACTGAATCAAAACAGTCTATGAGTACAGTGACCTGTGTGAAGAAGTGTTTGGTGAAGCAGCATCTAGGTGATGAGCTCTTTTCTATCAAGAAGGTGGATGAAAGTGTGAGGAAAGAGGGAGCAAAGAGAATACATGCAAAACTTGTGCAAAAAGTAGAAAGGCTCTGACCAAAAGATGGGAAAAACAAATGTCTTTATCAAAATTTATCATCAAAATTTTTCCTTTAGGTTGTTTAGTATTTTTAATATCATGATTTTAAAAAACAATAGTTCTTCATGTGTTTTAATCTAATGTTTTGCTTTACTCCCCAACTTCTCTGTTGCATCTCAAGAGCACAACAAAATCTTTGTGAAATGCCTTTTGCCTCAGAACCATGTTTGCTGTGCACTTCTCTGTATGAAGTGCACTATGAAACTTTGGCAGATGCATTCAATAGCATGCAAAAAGGCAAAGCCTCACCCTTAACATGACATAGTTTCAACACCACTGCATCTGGCTTATAGAAATGTTTTCCATTCTTTGTAGACAAACGCGACTGAAGGGCACCGCAAAATTCAGTCCTAACTTTAGTTTGTTAGGAGCAGAATTACATTTAGGAAGCACCTTCAGAGTTTTAATGCACTGCAAAACAAAAAGCATTCTCTTCTGTTAGAAATTTTTTTGAAGACTGTTATTTTGTTTGGAACTGGTACATGTTTCTGTAGAAGCAAAGCTGTGTCTCAGCATTTTAGGAAAACTACAGGAATGTCTTGTGTCTGTACACTTCAGTTAAACAAGTGCTGGAGGCTCTAGCGGATTTTTATTTTGTGTATCAAATGCAGAAAGATAACACACATTTCTTCCTGTTATAAAATAAAAGCACAAACATCAATCATCTAAAATCACTGACATTCACCCAGAAATAAATACAAATAAGCTCTGCAACATTTTGCTGCTATTATCTGTTGAGAAGCGCTGCTGCCCTTTCTACCAGGCGTACCGGTACATGGCTGCCCTCAGAGGAATGTAAACTTGGCATTAACCCTGGAAGATTCCCACTCCCTGCCCTCTCTCATTTAACATTAACTCACTCCTACGCTGTTATCAGAAGGTAAAGGTCATAGCTTTATTTACACAATACAGCACTATACAAACGGTCATTAAACAAGAAAATCTTGCACCAAATAAACAAGAAGCAAAAAACAACAATGCTGACCTCGCTACCGGGAACACCCCCTGGAAGTACCTTGTCATTCCACAAACGAGGTCAATGGTGGTGCTCTGTCCTTCTAAATATTGACTGCCCTGCACGGCTCCTCTGCATACCCAACTCCCACACAACAGCCCACGGAGGACTTTCTTATGCTCCAAACCCAGGAGAAATTTAGAAAGCATTCTACTGTTGGCAAGTCTGTGTGGTTCATATCCTATTCCCACAGCCTTTACTCATCCTTCCACAGCTGGAAACCTTGTCAAAGCCTCTCCTATACGAAAGCAGCCTTTAGCACAATACATAAGCTGGGCAGATGGCAGGGGGGACTCCCTTGGTCCGAATGCCAGAAGCCTGGGAACCAACCCTTCTTCCTGCTTCTCATCTCCCTCAGCCCCGCTCCACTCCACCCCAGCCCACTGCCTTTTCCTGCGGGGAAGATATCCTGCTTATTTATGCATTTCATGACTGCTGGCTTGCCTAGATCAAGAAAAAGTGCAAAGAGGGCAGGAGGCCACTGACTAAAATCCCATTGGAGCTCACACTCAGTTTTGGAAACTAGACCAGGCAGAGCTGAGCATGGATGTAGCCTGGGGTGCAAACCCTGCCAGGAGCGCAGGTCAGGTGGCACGGCTTGGGCAGCATTCCCTGGAGACACGGAGACACTGGGACTCAGAGACACACACAGCAGCACAGCTCACCCCTTGCTTCCTGCTTTTATTGAAGGTGATGGAAATAGTTTGTTCTCTCTTGCACCAGAAGCAAACTAACTTCTCTGCAGCAGAATCCTGCAACAGGCAGCTTATGTGGGGAAATGCCAGAGTTCAGGATGTTCCCATGATTAGGTCTGTTTATGCTGAGGCTACAAGGTCTTTCTCCCCCTCCTTCATGGACCATAGCTCAAGTAGTAATTTACCCTTTAACTGTTTACCGTAGAAATATGGTGATTTTTACACTCTTAAAACCAAATTTAAACCAAAATGCTCCATGTCTAGTTTTGTATTTTAAAAAGCCAAGAAAAAATAAAAAAGGGAGGTGGAGGAGGGGAAATTTATTTGGCTGCCACCACTCAGAAATAACACAGTAAGGTAACTTGGGAGAATGATGACTTTTAACATGTTAACCACTGACCATGCAACATTTTCATCAGTGTAAATATAACTTCTCGTTACTCTGCCAAGGTTGCACTGAATCATACAACCACCAGTGAAGTCAGACTTTATAAATATTCTTCTTTCACATAAAAACACACTAATGAAACTGCTTTTAACTTTAGGTAGATCTTTCTTAAACACTGGTGTGTTATCCAGATAAATGGGAATGCTGGGAAAACTGATCATCCAAAGAAAAATCTAGTTAGTGTTCGAACAAGTTCTTGGGGTATTTGTGTATGGAAAAAGCCCAGAGGTATTAAAGGATTGGCATCAGCTTATTTATATTCGCATTCTCCTCAGTTCAATGTTAGTATATCCTTCATCGCAACCAACATAATAATTACAGAACGTACAGAGCCTCAGAAAGTTGCAGCAAGTTACAGGTTGGATTATTACTTCATAGGATGAGGCATATGAGAACCCATAGTTATGAGGACTCTCCTGTGACTTGAAGGCACCATCTCACAGATTTTGCATTCAAAACCAAAAGAATGAGTTAATCCAGAACAGGTGACACTAATTTCCAATTTAAGATATTTTCATCCTCTCAGGTGAACTGAAATTGTTCACATTCAAGTTTCTTTGTTTTACAGAGAAAACACCCCATATATAGTCACTTGAGTGGTCCTAGCTCATGCCAGAGATCACACAACATGCAACTACTAGCCCCTCAGTTCTTCACTGAAACAAGGTTTGTAGCTCACACAGTTACTCCCTAAAGCATAAATGAACTCAGGACACTAGACATTTATGTTAAAGGATTGGTACCCCACTCTAGTGCTGATGTCCCTGCCTGGGGAGGCAAAAGTTCTTTGTATGTATTTCAGGCCAGAGTGGGCCACCACTTGTATTACCTCACTTGAACTCCTACAACAAGCACCAGAGACACCCACTTGGGTACTCCAGTTCTCAGCCCAACAACCACAGGTGAATCAAGAATGCATAGCATTTACATACATCTGTGGAAAGTGCATACGAATGTTGAAAGTCAGTACAAGGGAGGAGTAGGGAACTGGCAGTTTCTTAACATTCAGTTTGTTGCGTCTACCCTATATGAGAACATTAAGCTGACAATGACTGACTTTAAATATACCAGACTCCAGGGCCATGTGACAGTAAACATAGTGCACAACCTTTCATCACCCAGTTCAAAGTCCAGTTCAGCTCACAGACAAAATGAGATTCCTAGTCTAGCCCTTAATTTCTGAAGCTTGGATATATTTTTTTCAAGGTGGTGCAATTGCATAACACTAACAACAACTGCCAAAAGCTGCGACTGAAGCTGTATCTGATTGACCCTACTTGTATTATCAGGCCCCAGCTTGACATGTGCCTGGATAGCTGAATGCCAGATGAGAGGGAAGGTGGCAGGGATAATGCAAGTATTTTTACGAAGTTGTTGAAGCATTTTTGACACAACAGTAACATTACACCCTTGAAAATGCCACACTGAAAAATTATCCTAAAGTTTATCTATCATATAAGATGCATTTGGTAACAGCAGTATCTCTCTCTATAAAAATTGGGAGGTTCATCTTTATTTCTGACATAAACTTGATAAACAAAAGGAAGGTATGAAATTCCAGTATGCACACAGATAATTGGACAAGTATGGGAACAACTGTTGGGCCAGCTGCAAAGAATTTCTATTGCCAAACAAGGAGCTAACTTTCTCTTTGAACTTCAGGGGAAATGAGGATAAAGTAGTTATTATAAAAGATGATCATTTAGCATCATCACAGCACCTTCTAAAAATCTAACCAACAAGCCAAAGCATGAGCTAAAGCTAGTTATTTACTTCCAAAAATATAACCATGTTTAGCTCCAAACAAATACTTCCACATACGTGGCTGAAAAAAGATCAGAAGGTATAGCAGCTATTTTGAAACCTGCATTTCCATCAAACATCTTAGTTTATTTATATTCCTCACTTTCCTTGAAGTATTGCCCACACAAGCAGCACTTCCCACTTTGGAGAATAACCATTAATTTCACACCACAATGTTTTTTCTAGAGATATAATTACACAGAAGACAACTACTCTTTATTAAAATATCTGAAGGCATGTTAGGCAGCTATGACTGGTAGTTATTCAGGAGCACAGGTCTTTTCTTCCTCTTTTTTACCCTTTCCTTTCCTTGCTTGCCAGCTAATAAGAGCTTCAGAGATGTAAAGGAACTACTCAATCCCAATGCTTTTAAAACATTGTAATAAATGACACAGTGAGGTATGGAATAATCAGACTGAAACTGTTCTGTGCAAGACAATTATTCTAATATACACATGACATCAGCAAATGCATTCTCCCAGGGTCTGGCACATTATGAATGGATTGTGACATTTTTGTAATGATTAGTTCTTTTAAGATAATCTCAAACTTCTTCCTTCTGGTTGTATTTTATAGAGTAACTGGGATATACATTTTATGAATTGCTGAAGCTCTTAGTATCCCCCAGTTGGGAAAATGAGTTATTCTTATGAACATAACTATGTCCAGATCCAAAAGCCTGTGTCAAAGCAGAATACAACTAAATCTGTTCCTCATGTTCTTCCTGTTGCTTTCATTGTACAATTTATGTTATTTCTTTTCTTTTGCTTCTTCTGATAATACAGTCTATATAACACATCATTTACAATTTTACTATTTCACTGTAGCATGCCAAAGATGTCAGCATAGTCTATGAATCAGGAGTTGAGAGTGTTTTTTGCAAAGTTTAAATGACAAAGCATTGTTCAATCAGAATAACACTTCTCTTGGGATTGAACCACTTTGACAATAAAAAGTCATAGAAAGAACACAGGCACATGAACTGATTCAGTGCAGCTAGGAGCCAACACAGCAGAAGCTACATGTCACACAAGGAAAAAGAGGGAGAAAAGAGAGAGGAGAGAGAAGAGGATGTATGTCAAAGGATGGGAACAGGGAGGTAAGAGGGACAATGAATACACACTCATATAAAGAGGGGGGAAGGTAATAGTATCAATTCTTTCTTGCTGGTTCACAGCAAACACTAAATTGACAGCTAATTATGAAGGAATAATTATGAAACTCCAGTTTTCAGGAAAAGGAAATTAGTTTAAGTCTTTTTATGGAAACAAATCCACAAAATCCTTCACTTTTCAAGGTACCAATCCTACCTGTTTTCCTTATGATGGATACTTACAAATTCTGTAGTTACGATATTCTGCTATCTAAATATACAAAGACATAGCATTGGGAAAAAATGCAGCAAATTATTAGGAAATGTGGTATGGGCAGCAAAGGCAAGAAATATGTCACATCTTCAGCACTTGAAAATAAACCTATGTGAGTGTTTGAAGTCCAACCCAGTATGCAAACATCGTTACCAATGTAATCAGAAGATCAAAATTGAGAGCTGAAGCTAGCAACACCATTTTCTAAAGAAAACTAAATTTTCACTGAAAGACCACTTTCACAGAGATAATTTTCCTCTGATGATGCAATGTTCTGAGGTTTGTGATGTCTCTGGAAAGGAGACTCCTCTCAGAATTTTCCCTTTAAATCTGAGTTGGTGGGAAAGCCAACAGCCTCTGGTGGAAGCTACCACTCAGTCTTGGTTACTAAACATTTATAATTTATTTATTTCAATTTCTAGTACTCTTGAGAGCAGCCTTAATATAAATCTAGGGATGTGACAAATTCCACATCCTTGTCTTGATCTTTCTGCTCAAGAAATATGAGATTGCCTGTCCCTGAGATGACTACCCCAAATCGAAACCGATCGCCTGAAAGAGGTGAGAATATCAGAACTTAGATCCACAGGACTCAGAATTTTTAGTAGACAGGACAGACCCATATGACAAAACTTGTAAAGCACACTGCTTGTGAAAGCCCAGATTTATTGCTAGCAGTGACAGGCTGCTAAAAACAAATAAAAAGAGAGAGGAAGGGTGAAATGACAAGATAAAGGACTTAATAAACACATTGACATCAGAGTGAAAATTTTCAAAGTGATTCCTTACTTTTAATAATAAAAGCCTATCCCTAAATCCATTCTTCACCCCAGGACAACAATATGCACTTCTTTTGTGTGTGTGCATGGGTGTTGAAGATTAGAGGTTTGGGGTGGCGGGAGGAGGGAGGGGGAGGAGGTTCAAATAGATGTGGGCACTTGCAAGCAAATCAAAACCATCTGCAAAGAACCACTTCCTGCTGGTGACTCAGCCTTCACCCAAACAGTCAAGAGGAAGGGGCACAAGCAAAGCATTGCATAGGACCATCCCGATTGTATCAGAGTGGAGACAAGTAGGACAAACAAACTCAGGAAGTGGCAGAGAGTTAGAAACCCAGAGGAAATCTATGGCACAGAGAGGAAAGTGAAGAGATTGCGCCGATCTGCAGAAAGGTCACCTCTGGGTCGCCCTCTGCCAAGCTTTTTCAAACCCGCTTTATTTGGACTATAATACAAAACTGGCACACACAGCTGGCGACTGCTGCACAGGCTATTCAAATGTTAACATTCTCCACGATAAACAGCCAAAAAAAGTTCTATGTAAGCAAATTGGAACAAACAACTAATCTAAATCTGGTTGCTAAGAGACAGAGGATTTCAGCCAAAACCAGCCCCAAGCCTCAAGACGACTTTATTTTTGATCAAAAAAAGTACCTGTAGATGACGCCATGTTGGTGAAGAAACATGAGTGCTGATGTGACCTCTGCTGCATAAAAGCGGGATCGAGGCTCGTCAAATTTGCGTGAGCGCTGGATTTGAAACATTAGGTCTCCTCCATTTACATACTCCATGACGAAAAAGAGGCGGTCCTGAAATTAATTAAACAGTGCTATTTAGCTAATTTCTTTTAGTCACACAAAGGACTGCTTGAAGCTTCACTTAAGGTGACTGCAGCATTAGTGTCATGAAAGGAAAGAAACAAACGCTACAGTCCTGAAGAAGGAAAAGCTGGCAACCAAAATCCCCCAAACCTAAAGAAAACCAGACAAGAGTCTCCAAGTGAGAAATGAGAAAAAGGGAATAGAGTAAAAATGTAGTAAATAAGCAACACACACACAAATCTCCACACATCATATCCATATGGGATTATAATAAATTTTATATCATAAAGGAGATACTTAAATTATGCTGTTTCTTACAAAATTTAGTCATAACAATGAAGACAGAGTCAATTCTGTCAGCTGCTGAAAGGTTGCTGGGCAAATTTCAGGATCCTTATTTCATATCTCTTACTAGCTACTTTTTATGCAAAGTATATTTCCCAAATTATATAAAAATGAATTACAATTGTTAAGCTATTGAAACCACTGCTGACAATCTCAAACACTTATGTATGACTTTTTGAATTGCCTCAAGCTCTCATAAGACAATGAAATACAATTATGTCATTAAAATACATATCAAGCTATTTTATTCTGGTACTTATGACTTCAAAGTTCAAGTTTTCGAGCCTTTTTCCATGATGGAGAACTAGGAATGAGCTTTACTTGAGAGCAGCAACTGAGATTCTCAGGGAATTACCCCATTTTGGTGTGTTTCAGAAAAAGAAAGCCGTAAGTTAAGCACACAGTTCTCAGAACAGAGAACACCAATAAACTAAATGTGTGCTTGGCATCTTGAACAGTCCAGTTTAACATCTTTGTCGGTGACATTGACAGTGGAATGGAGTGAACCCTCAGCAACTTTGCCAATGACACCAAGCTGTGTGGAACACCTTCCCTGGAGGGAAGGAATGCCATCCAGAGGGATCTTGACAGGTTTGAGAGGTGCCCAACTCATGAAAATCAACAAGGCCAAGTGCAAGATCCTCCACGTGACTCAGGGCAACCCCAAGCACAACTACCCGATCTGGAATACTGTGTCCAGTTCTGGTGCACCCAACACAAAAAGGACATGGAGCTGTTGGAGTGAGTACAGAGGAGGGTCACAAAGATATCAGAGGACTGGAGTACCTCTCCCAAAAAGACAGGCTGAGAGAGGGGGCTGTTGAGCCTGGAAAAGAGAAGGCTCTGGGGAGACCTTATAGCAGCCTTCCAGTATCTGAAGGGGTTACAGGAAAGCTGGAGAGGGACCTTTTAACAAAGAGTATGCAATGATGGGATGAGAGGTAATGGCTTTAAACTAAAAGAGGGTAGATTTAGATTAGACTTTAGGAAGAAATGTTTTATGATGAGGGTGGTGAGACCCTGGAAAAGATTGCCCAGGAAAGTTGTGGATGCCCGTTTCCAGGAATTTTTCAAGGCCAGGTTAGATGGTCTTGTGGGAGGTGTCCTTGCCAATGGCAGGGGAGTTGGGACTAGATGATCTTTAATATCCTTTCCAACCCAAACCATTTTATGATTCTATGATAAACAGACAATGCAGACTACAGCATAAGCAAAGAAATGCCACGCATCTACTTGATAAAACTTTGATTCTATTTTTTGCAAATGTTTCTTACAAATTTTCATAGTTTTCCCTAATCATACTAACAGCTCTAAATCATCAAATCTTTGCCTATTCACCCTTGGTTTGTAAGTCTACCTCTCCTTTATTTTCTTACTGTAAAATATCTACAATTATACGCACAAGAGTTTAGAGAGGTGGAGATAATTCTCATGTGACATGGAGAACAGATCTGAGCATATACTCCTAGCTCATGTGACATAAACACTTCATTCTTCAATCACATGATACAGAGGTGTGTAAGCCTGAGGGTTCACCAAAGGCAGCCTCTCCCCAACTTTCATGTCACACTGCATTTTGGTGCTAGCTCATGGTATCTGGTGTGCTGAGTTGAAGAAAAGGACACAAGATGCAGCATTGCTTTGGATGAGCGAAACCAAATACAAAAGTTAATTAACTCCCACAAGTGAATCCAAGCCTGCAGATTACATAGTTTATATATATGAGTCCAAAAATTAATAAATGTTTGCCCTTTGTCTTTAATCATCTACTCTACAGGTCAGATTCAAAGCATAGCACTTAAAACTACCCTTAAACTTAAGCATGTGCATTAAGCCTGCTCATTAAGTGCCTAAACGTTATACTTACCAGGGATGCTTCCTGGAGGAGGCTAGAAATGTTTGGCTGACTTTTTGCTGATTATAGAGAGAGGATGCAGGGAAAACCTTGTTCCTTCTCCCCCCCCCCCATCCCATATCTTGGGAGCACAGAAACTGCCAGACTGGATCAAATTCAGGATCCAGGTAGACTGGCATTCTTGGTAAAACATTGCTAACAACTTTTGAACATTTCCAAAAATTTTCCTTATCATTCCCTAGTAAGGAAAACCTACTAAGGAATAAGATTAAAGCTTCTAGCTCTCTCATACACTCAAAGAGCATGGCTTCAGGGCCACACCTTTGCTCTTTTTGCAATGCTCAGTACTGCTGACAAAAAAGCATTCTAAGTCACACTGCAGATCTCTTCACATTAGTGTGGGCTTTAAATACCACTTTACTTGCTTGTTCTAAGCAAAAATGAGTTCTTGTGCTGTCTTGCTGATTTCTCTCTGAACTGATAGAATTGCAGGATTGCTTTTTAAAGAAAATCTGATAGCTCTCAGCCAGCGTTATGAGTTCAGAAGCTAGAGTTTAAGGATAATGCCAAGTGCAGTTGGTTTTGTGATAAAGTCAGTCAAAGGCACATCTGTATAGCTACTGTAATGTAACATAAGAGAAGACAACATCCCTAAGAGGAAGCTGCAGATATTGTCATTTGTTAGGCTCCTCACCACTACACTACAGAGTATCTCTGAAGAGCAATTTTGGTACGAGTGTCCCTTTGCAACACAATGAGTTTGATTATCTCACATGGATATAGTTGCTGTTGCATTTTTCTGCTATACACATAAGTTACATTTCCAGCCTCCTTGGGTGCACATTTCAGCTTCCTAATGAGAATTCACATTAAAAAAAAAAAAATAGTTTGAAGGTTCTGTTCCCTGTTCAAAGCGAGTCTGGGAAAGGGTTTGATTTTCAGTGATTCTCACTCACTAAGATCAGGTAAACAGTAAGATGCATTATTGTATCTGCACTACACACACATGCACAGCAGGCCAGAGTTTCAACATCAGAAGGTTATTTCATCTTTTCTGCTGAAATATAACCAGTCTCTATGAAAGCTACTTTCTTAAAATTACTCTCTTTTATTGGTCAGGACAATGACACAATCAGCTGACTCAAATTTACATGAAAAGAGGATGCATGAGAAAAGACAATGTTTTACAAACATGAGCTGAGATTGGAAAGTCCATTTTTCTTCTGATTCCCGCAACCTCTACAACAACAGGGACATTATTTTGATTTTTGCCGCTTAAACTTTACTTTCCCCATTTTTCATGAAAAGTTAGTTTTGAAAATACAGGTTCTTAACACTCTGTTTCCTTTCTGTCATAATGCACGTACATACACAGAGTGATACAAGACCTTTGTGACTTCAGTGCATAGGACTTCATTCTCAAACAGCAATTGTGAAAGAACTGCATTATGCCTCATTATATGCATCCTTGCTACATGTCTCACCAAGATATATTCAAATATTGAAGAGGGGAATATAAAGTGAACGCCCTAAAGAATTATGCATGATTAAGGAACAAGACAGTGTTTACTCAGTTAAAAATGATGGTATGACTTTATCACCAATTGTGTTCCAAGAGAGAAGTGAATGGGTTTGGTTTGTACAGCATAACTTTTGGACTCCATTTTCGTAACAGTTGAGAAGTGTGTTTTGATGAACAGGATGAACGTAAAGCAGTCCTGGGAACCCTTTAGTTATATAAACTAGAATAAAAGGTAAAATAATAAAAAAGACATTATAGATTAATCCTCTCTTGGCATCTGTAAAGCAAAAAAAAGTACAGCAAAGTAAGCCAATATGTTTTCTGAAGTAATCAGATTCTTTTACAGGGTTTATTTTAGTCTTAATCCTATCTGCTTTTCCTTGAATTTCTCAAAAGGTACGGTTGATTGAGAATACTTAAAATAATACATTGAAAGAAAAACAGAGTAGAGAGCATGGGTAAGAGATTTTAGAAGCAAAGCAGACATGAAATAAACAGGCTAGAAGTCAAGACAAGAGAAGTTCAACATCACTCTGTATTTCTACAGTATTTTCTGACCATGGTTTTAACTACTATACTGAGATGCATAACTGCCTGTCTTAAGATCTTTATTATTCCAGTCTCAATTATTGGTTTTCCCAATTGATATACCCTCCTGCATGATTTATGTTTTCCAAACTGGACTCTAAAAGCAATCTCTCTTCTAGTCTAGTCCCTGGCACTATCTGGAGAAGTACAGTTGTCACAAACTAGAAATCTTACTTCATGCTCTCTCTCATTCCACTACTTTAATTGTGTCTTTTATTTTTCATCCTCCTTGGCATTCGAAATAAGCTCTACAGTAAATCCTTCTAGCTAACCCTTTACTCTTTCTCCTGATTAATACCATAACCTTCCCAGTCCCTACCCATTTATATTTGCTCGTTTTAGATGAGTTCCATTTTATAGAGCTTCTACCTTTTATTTCTTTTGAAATAGTGCATAAATTTATAATTGGGAAAAATAAGATGATTTCTAGAAACATCTACAGTAATAAACTCTCAGAACATAACAGTATCAATCCAGCTCCTTTTTGTGGAGGTGTGATTAGTGACCAAGATGTTCCTACAAGTAAGACCAGATAATCTTGTCAATCAGTTTTGATTTAAGAGATGACACTATACAGCCTTTTTGTTGTTTAGATGTGGAATAATATCATCGTGGAGGAACAAGCTTCTGTGCGAGCCCTGTACAAAAGCTTAGACATGGGAAGACTTTGATGTATTGTTTACATTAATTATTGTGTGGACCTTAGAAGATTTTTTTCAAATTGTTATAATCATTAATCTGTCTGTCCTTTGTTTGTTTTCCAATTAAAATCCCATTAACATTAGCTTGTATCTTAAAGACAATCCATTGATAGACGTTAGGCCAAGAACAATTATCACTGCAATCTGAAGAGTACAAACTAATTTTTCCTTTCAAACAACTCCTACCATCTGGGGGGCCCAATATGAAGTTCTGCTTGGCCTCATCACTGAAATATTACAAAATAAAAAACAATGCAAAGTCTCCCACTTTCAAATCTGAGATGTGCATCCACGATGCAAGCCTAAAAACAAATCTTTCACTACCGTATTTTGTCTCCCAGTCCAACCCTTATAACACTTAAAACCAGAGAATTCAGGAAAGGAATCCAGAATGTGGATTCCTTAAGTAAAATTCACCATTGATAAATCTTACCAACCTACTCCAAGTAACATTTTTTTATTTTTTTATTTTTTTTTCCATATAATTGCCTGTGAATAAATTCTTCCTGATTCTCACTAGTTCCCTAAACTAAATTCTTTGTATGAATATACCTTTTCCCTCACAATTTCAGAAGGTTGTATTTGAATTAGATTTCTCTAGAGACCATGGAAAATATCAAGGAAACTAACATGAACGTGTGTATTAAATACAGGTACTTTAAAATACAAAATAGTTCGTATTCTACTAGAGTGCTCTTACATAATTGAATACGTTTAGTCACTAAACTTGTTGCAAAACACAAGTCAAATACAAAACCTTTCTTGCACAAGTCAGATAAATATATCACATCTTTGGTATGCTCTGTAAGATGATATTTTATTCATATCATGCATGTATGGAAATCTTTTCCAACTAGTACGAAACTGTGATTACTTAAGTCTATTTAAACAGGATGCTTAAACAGTTTGTTTAAAATTACCAAAAACTACATTAACTGTCCCACCCCTCAGAACTTGAATAAACATTTCCTGCTTCTGATGGAAATTGCACAGGCATGCTGTACACAAAACTATATGCAAACCTTCAGCACCCTGAGCAGAAGACTAACCAGGATGGCAGATTCATCTTCTACAATTCCAGACTTAGGAGGGACAAATTAAACCCAAGGGAATACCTAGGTATAGCACTATAGAGAACAACAAAAAGCTCTCTACTGCTCATTTGATTCCTTTTTGAAGTTCACAGTAACAATCTTCAACAGGACACTACGATACATTATCTGTCACTGATTTCAGTGTTTATATTCAGGGCTAATTGTGTTGTTTTTCCTGTTTTGTCCTAGTGCTTTCATGGAGTTCCAAATAAAGAAGGGAACAATTTCTACGAATCCTGCACTTCTTGGAATAAATGCCCTGTATAAAGAAACAGCTATTTCCATTTCACACAGGATACTTGCATCTTCCACTTAAAAAAAATTAATACATTCAGACTTTGTATTAAAAGATTTTTTTTGACAACTAGACACTTCAAATTTCTCTCAAGCTGGTGAACACTCTCTAGGGTCTTCTTGCTCAGTGTTACTCAGCTTTGCCCACTATTAAATTTTGAACTTAAGAGACAGAATGGAGAGTCAGGGAACCACACAAAATTGGATAAAGAAGTCTTGCAAGGTCATCTAGCTTATCCCACAGCTGACAGGCAGGATCAGCTGTACCTAAGCCAAGGGGAACTAACCTTTTCAATGCTGCAAGGCAGTCTCTGGGCACTGTGACTCAGAGATCTAACCATGAACCTGAACAGCCCTGCTGTGTTGGGCCACAAAGACCTAGGAAGCTGAAGTCTATAATACTCTGGTCTGTTGGAGGGCAAGTGGGTTTGCCTGGACTCTACTGCAGCAGACTCTTCTGCAGAAATGTGCCAGAAATGCTTTGTTCCCTTTCCAGTCAACTAGACAGCAGCAAAAGCAAGCAGTGAACAGTATTCCTTGAATATATTCTGCCTCACAGGCTAGAAAATTGCATCAGTTCCTGAAATTAATCTGATCAGCTCTGAAAAATCCCTACTGATAAGCATTCCTTCACCTCCACCAGAAGTCTGTTTAAGTACTTACAGAAAATACCACTGGAAACCATTTTCACTGCCATGAGTAATTTGCCTCACTTCTTGTGCCTACCTTACTCAAAATACCAATTCCTAGCTGCACTGCAAGTTATATATTACCCTCAGAAACACTTCAGTGCTTTTCATCTTTGTTTCTCATACAAAGAACTGGCTACTGATTTTTCTTGATTTTGCAAAACCACTCACATTATACTTCTATTTCCCACACATTATGAGAATTTGGAACCTCTGGCATAAGCAACATTTTTAACATCTTGAAAATGGTTTCAAGAATAGATGGCTCTTCCTGATCCACTGGAATAATTCTGAAAAGAATTTCAGAATTTCAGAATACCCCCTCTACCGTATCATACCATATTGTGTGAAGGGCCAGAAAAAGCTGCAAAGCAAATACAATTAGCTTCCAAACAGTGCTTACAGAGTCAGTACAGAAGTTCTCAAAACCTTTACACTCTATTACTGCATTGTAGCATTTACTCATCTATAATGTGAGTTGCTGGAAAAAGGTTTTAGAGCATGATGTTTGTCTGAGATCCCTAATCTTCATAAAACAGACCTGGTATGTCGCTTTTGTCATGGGAGATTAACGTTGCCTCCCTGTGGAGTATCAATTGATACTGGAACAGAATGGGGCTTTTAACGTGTTTTTCATGCACCTAACGCATCCCATAGTAATGTTCAACAAGGAAAATATGGTTAGTATATGTACAATGAGAGAAATTAGCTGGCTGGGGGACTTACTATGTGACAGCAGTAGGTCATAGAACTATAGAAATGACAACTAGCGATCCAAAGTAAGAAACGTTACTTTGTCAGAAACTTTTAGACACCACCTATTCTTTTAAAAATTATTATTAGGTTTTACCTAGACTGGCATTCAAAAGGCGAGTTTAGTTTAAAATATCAAAAATTAAGATAAGCCAGCCTGTCCCAAATAAATATAAAAACACACCAACTGGTTATTCACTTAGCACTAGTACTTCTAGAAAAGTTAAGTTGACTGCTTCAGCTATTCAAAGAATCTAATCCCATGTTACTGTGGCCAGAAAAATCCATTTATTTTAACAACACTTTTGAAATGTACAGGTCTTCATCTGTACCATAAATTTTGGAATATGATAAAAGTGTGGATATGAATAAAATATCTACCCTCAAATCTGCAACCAACAGTAATATACACATCAGAATAACACATGAAGTTTACATTCCTTACACAAAAGTTTTCCTGTGTGATTTACAAATACCTGATGTTTGAATACAGTCTTCCTATTGTTTTTGCAGACAGTTAATCATGCCAGATTACTATCTGGACCAAATTTACAATGCATTGGATTAGTTGGTATATCAGGCTCATACTTCGTCAAGTAAAAGGCAAATATGGTTGAAAATTTCCTTAATCCTGTTTCTAATGAAGAAGAAGTTTACTTCAGAACAGAAACAGCAGATGGAGTGTTGTCAGCCTGCTCTCCATAGATCTGTCATTATACTCACTGAGAATGTGACATAAAAAAGCTCTACCTCAGCTTCTTGAACGACAAAATTTTCATATTAAGGGCTAAAATATAATTATGTGAGTGCAAATTTTTTTACCTTTTTTTTTTTTTAGCTTTTCTCACTTAAAAAAATAATTACAATTGTGAGTTTTGTTCTCAGTCACTAACAGATATTACGTTTTTTGTGTATGTGAACGTTTTCTGTGACACCTGTAATATAATATCTAATGTTCTGACAGTATCCACAGGGCTTAGTGGTGAGATTCTCTTTAGGTCAGATGGGTTTTAGGATGAGGATTAGATTTTTAATGCTGTAATATGTGGAATTTGTTAGCCAAGGGCAGGCAATAAAGATGCAGAACAAATTATATGCATTGCTTTTTCATCAGCTTGATCCCCTACCATCTAACCTTAGAAATGAACTGAAGCAAAGACTTGTAACTTTGGGAAAATCTTTAACCCCAGATTATCCTGGAGAAAAATGTGTTCTGTTGTCACTGGATTTTTCTGGGAGCTGGTGCAAATCTTCCAGTGTGCCATGAGCTGCAGTGTTGGCAGCCATGAGCTCCAAAGTGACCTCAGGTAAGGAGCTGCTGCTCCCTGGGGTGGAAACCCTGCTCCCTGCTTGCTCTCTGAAAGCCCAAGCAAGCCCTGACAGCAGGGACCCCAGAAGTGCCAACTAGTGTAATATGCTCTTAGTGCCCTTCTTTTCATACAAGGGAGAAACACAACTGGAATCCTCTGCAGAAATGGCGTGTTTTGTAGTTCTAGTCACTTCAAAAGGGGTATCAAGTAGGAAAAGCTTCTCAGGCCATTTCCCTAATACCTTCATTTGATGATAGATAAGCTGTGAAAAGCGCCTTTTATGATATTCTTTGATCTCATCTTCTTTTGGTGTTGTTTGGAAAGAAGAACTGTTCTGGTGAGATAATTTTAAAGACCTCTTATTTAATGGCCTGATGCACATGGCAGAAAATCATATCAACCCTGCAAAATGTCACTATGCAGAAAATGTTACAATGTGCAGGCAGCTATTCATATTCCTATATTCTGAATCTTTTAAGAAAAGTAAAAACACTGTCTTCCACCTAGAATAAGTTTTTGAACACACTTCAGAACTTCTAAGAACAGCTTATAACCTGTTTTATATTCTACCAAGAAGCTTAGACAGACATGGCACATGTCCTAGGTGCCTCCGCAGCCCCTAGGTGGGTTCTGGAACCTTTCTTGTCTTCATAATTCATGTTTTCTTATGCCATCTGGGAATCTAGTTTATGTAGCCATTTTTAAAAGCATTTTTGTAGAAAAGCTGTGTGTTGATAGAGCTGTATGTCACATGTGCTGGACTTCGTAAAACTTGGAAATACTATTTTTCAGGCTAAATCAGTTTAACTGTGTCATTCTTCTATGGGTAAATTGTTTCATTTTAATATTATCAAGTTGGGCTTTAATGTTTTAATTTCATGATATGATAGCTTTTCAATTTTAGAATTGTAATACAGACTTAAGTTTTCATTCTTTTCATATGTTTATTGTTTTATTAATTACTTGCTGAATGTTTCTGAAATTCCTATTCCAATCTGTACATTTAAATGTAATCTGACAACCATTTTCTGTTAAATTATCCATTATTGCTGAAAAACCTAGGAGTAATTAGCTGAATGGGCAAGTCTTTATATCAAGGCCATGATATACTGCAACAGTGCCTTTTGGTTCTCAGGAAGCAATCAATTCACTGAAAGGCAGAATTTGTCTTCTCAGATCTATGAAACTGCTAGTCATGACCCAGGAGGAACAGCTACCCAGAAGTCTGTTGAGAAATGATTTCCAGTCACATATATCAGGACTAGGCAGACTGAACCAAAATGGGCCCAGCAGCAGAAATACATGAACATATTTTATATTTACATTTCAGTAACTAAATTAGTTATTTCATTTTCAGAATTAGAACTTAGAAAAATTACCAAAAAGCTTAAATCTTTGTAAGACGAGAAAGCACATATGCATAGAGTTTTCCTCTCTACCCATGTGACCACACATTTTTGCCATAGCATCAGTCTGTGAAAGGAGAGTTGTCCTGCATGATAGAATTTGGCACTGGAAAAACCTGCTCCTTCCTCCAGCTCATCGTTGTACTTGCATATGAAGAGAGTATTAGACATGGTAGAAGAAAAGAAGGAAATTCAGAAGTGTACAAAAAATTATTCAGACATTCAATATGTTGCATTGTAAGTTAACTTGGCTAATAGGAGCTTGACGTGAACATTAGTGCAGTTATTTAGAAAGAAGTTTATCAGAATTCTCCAAAAACTTTCAAACTTCTTTCCTTGTAATGTGGGAATGAGCACTGGAAAACTGAAAACTAGATATTCCATTTCTGATGCTCTATGTGTTACAGAAACATTTGCTACCAGATATTCTTCACTGTTTCTAAATGGTCATTTTTGCATAAGCAAAAAAGGGGGTGGGTGAAAAAACTAGTACTCCTCTTGCAATTGATTTTTTTTTTTTTCTGAAGAGGAATCACCAAATGAAACTCAGCAAATAAAGTATGAGCACTAAATAGGAGGATTTTACCTCTTTCTCAGTAAAAAAAATATTGTTCTTTGGAGCTGATAATTTTCCAGTCTTGAGCTGGCTATCACCTTACGTTCATCAATAAGTCATTCATAATTAAGGTTCCCATCAGAGTGGTCTTTTCCATGTTCTTCATACTTACTCTTATGACCAACTCGATCATTTTGCACTAAGGAAAAAATAAGTATAAGGCTATTCGCTGTCACACCTACCAGCAAACGGTATTTTGTATTCAGCAATTTTACTCAAGTCAGAGCACAATAAAACATTATCTGGCCTTGTTTTAGGACTTGATTTTCTAACTTCTCTTTATTAGATCAGACCACTGATTCCTACAGGACATTCTGTGAGATTAAGTGGTAAGGAATTGGCTCATTTATACTTTTAGGAAGTTTGTGGAGTGGGAGGACAGGGAATCCCGTGCTCCATTCAAAAGAAGGAGATGAATGAGGTCTTTGGCAACATAAAGATATTCACTACCAGAGAAGCAGCTCTTTTCTGTTATGTGAAGCGTTTCAGTAATGTTCCCACGTACTTAAAAACAAAGGTCAGCCAGTGACAACAGTTGTTTCTAGCATGACAACACAGCAAGAAACTCCTACTGCACTGTGACCATCCAGATGGAAAATTTATATGAGATACTGTCATATCAGTTCACAAACTGTGCCCTGGATGCCAAAAATAACTTAAAGTCTACAGTTTACTTGAACATGATGTTCTGATTAATAAAAAATAGTTGCATTTGTACTAAGAAAACCTTGCTGAGGATTTCAAGTTCCTTAAAATGAGACATTAGCATGAGTAACTGTGTCTCTACTCACATGAAAGAAAAACAGGACAGTATTATCTTGCAGTCTACCAAAGAGACTTTCTTTTTGGGAACTTGGCTGAGCCAGAACAAAATAATTATGACAGTAAAAATAGCATGTTGTTGAACTAAAGTAAGTTAAGAAATTTTTCCATTCAGAAATATCTTATTTCAGCTTTTTCCTCAGGACCCTTCCTTTCTTACAGGTATTAATTCACAGCACTCTAAAAGTGACAGGCACATTAACATGCTGAAGCTCATTTCCTCAAATTCAAGCTCAGTCCTTCAGACTGTACATACAGAAAAAAGGGGATGAGCTAAAACGTATACTATTATTAGTGGCAATAAAATACCATAACAAGACCCAACAACAGATCAACTTTCCACTGACACTGTATGTAGCAATACAGACTGAAAGCTCCTCTGCACAGTATATGTCAGGAAGGGGTAGAAATCAGGGTGTACCGGGAGAAAAAGCAAGACTATACATCAAGGCAACACTAGGAAAAGTGCTTGCAGGGCATCTGCTGCCTAACTGGAGTGAGCTGCAGCCTTTGCTGAGTGCTGGAGCTGCTACTGGAGCACCAGGAACCATCCCACCTAGCTAAGCTCCACAGATGCCATGTTATGCCTCGCTTTTTACGGGTGCTGAGCCCAAGCAAGCTTCATTGCATTGACTGCAGCCATGAAAGAAGAGATGCTCACCTACTACAGGATGTGTATCCTTCATTCAGCAAGGACAACACAAAATTATCACTGATTCAGGCTATTTGGGAAGAGATACTAAAAGACCTGTTGCTAAATTCATGCCTGGTGCAAGGCCAAACACAAAATTGTGTCCTCTCCATCTCCTCTTACACTACATTTCTTACTGCTAGGCTGCCCTAGATAACAGTTAACATAACTGTTTAATTGGATAGTGATAACATATAATAGTTTCTCAAGAACTGCAATGCTTTTCCTCAAAGCTCTCTGTGGAAACATGATAACATCACAATTCCCTTGTCAGGGGGAGATGGAGTCAGTATGATGTGCAGCTTACAGATAGAGCTTTCACCCTGGGTAAATGTTCTGAGCAAATCCCTGTGCAGCTTCTGTTGCTAAGCAGAAACCAGATAACCTGCTCTGCCAGAGCAGCTGCCAGAGAGGGAAACTTAACCTTCATATGCTCTCTCTTGTGTCTCTTCTACCCACCACTATTCCACCTCAGTGCTTCATTATTTGATTTGCTCTCAGGTAGCAAAAAGGCCACAATAAAAAGGGAGAACTAAATGATAAACATAAATAAAGACTAAAAAAAGTTAACATTTAACCCAGTTAGTACAAATTCAAGTGTCTTCCTCAAAATAACTAATACATGTACAGATTCGTCTATTCAGCAAATGGTAAAAGGCCAGCACACATACAGAGCTACCACATGAACTGATACAGGGAGATGGGGACTGGGACAGACTATCTCAGTACAGAAATCTTTGCTGAGCTGAGTACCATCATCCTCTGTAGCTCCAACTTTATCATTTAACCTTCTTTACATTAAAAAATTGCTAGTGATAGAGTGAGTGTCCTGAGCTCACCAACAGACCGCAATGTCCCTGCCCAGCCTCACCTGGAGAGGGACAACGCTTCAACACTGCCTGTAAGAGCCCCATTTCAGTCCAGCCCAGGGCTGTAGGTGTGCACCTCTGGCCCTGGCTCCCAGATGGATCTTGGACCTGGTCTATCACCTCATAGTTTTGGGACCTGCTGATGGATGCCCTTACCAGCACCCAGCTCTGCTTGTTAAATCTGGACTCTGTGGGTCTGCACTGGTTGGTGAGGGTAATTAGGCTGGCCCTTACTCTTGCTGACAGAAGAGAGTATTCCCAAAAGTATGAACAAATTTGAACTAATGTGATTAAATTTATACACCCAAAGGAAGGCAATTAGTGTTTGTTACAATGTGATCCCCAGGAATTTCAGGTACAAGATTTCATGTTTGAAGCTGAAGTTGTCCCCTGCATGACTTAATCACTAGCCAAGCTGCTTTGGGGAAATGAAATGAAAAGGAATTCTATGAAAGAATAACAGAATGGTGTTGGTAGGAATGGACCTTACAGATCACCTAGTTCCAACGCTCCTGCTTGGGCAGGGACACCTTGCAGTAGACCAGGTTGCTCAAAGCCCCATCTGACCTGGCCTTGAACACTTAAGAAAGTGGAGGGAGAGATGGTTTGGCTTGCTATGGAGACAGCAAGTGCCTTACAGGTTACAGATTAGGATTTTGCTCTGGACTGAATAAGGCTAAACTCACTCTAAGACCCAGTAAAATGTTAGTAGGTTTTAAAACTGTTTTTTAAACAGCAAGTTTCCTCTGAAGCAACAATTTGGGATACAGAAATCAAGTGATACTATGAGGATGCTACCAACAGTCATGGATCTCTGATTTGGGTGAAGCTTTTGTGAGATCAGATTTGCACCTGCTGCTTGGAGAAGCATACCTATGGAGGTTTCAGGTTGCATATATTCACTGGGTATCTTCAGTGCATACTGAAGCATGGCTAATTTAAAACATTAGTCTTTTAAGTACGTGCTTGTATGTGGCAATAATTGTACATTTAGAATCTGAATTAATATTTTTAATGAGGACTCTACATTGAGCTAAGTTTGTCTGCTAGCTGCTCAATAAATTTCTGTCTTTCCATGGAGGGAAAGTGTTTTGATACACAGCAAACACAGACTTCAACTTATCTACTGTGTCTATAGTCTTTTTAAATTATCTAGAAATCTGCTTCTTTGATTTGTTCTTTAGCTGGTTAAAGGTTAAAAAAACTTTAAAGAACACAGCATTTATTGCAACATCAAAGATGATTACAGAATAGCCTGGCAGTTTACTTCTCTGCAGAATGCCCATAAAAAAGAAAGATGTGTGCATCAGGAATTTGCAGAATGTGTTGCACTAGGAGATAAACTGAAAAGGAATGCACATGTGCATGAATACAGTAAAGTTCCTATTTTGACAGTTACTGAAATAGCTGAAGTGGCACCACGTTTTTGCAAATCTAGAAAGAAAGATGTTTCTGAAAAATACTTGAAGAGATGACAGAACAGATTCAGGCCAGAAAAGTTTAATTACAAGCTAAGGAGAATTGTAACATGATTCAAAGCACAAGAGAGAAATACAATGTGGAAATTCTCAATTTACACTAGATTCTTAGTATTTTATTCATCACAACATTTTCAGCCACCTGGTTACATTACAAGCAGATTATGCTACCAAACAGATGGAATTAATTAACCCCAGAAATGAAGACCTGGCCATGGTTCATGAAGTTTGGAAACATACCTTGCATTACAATTTCAGTAAGTCTTTAAATTAAAATCCCCTAAAAGTACTTTTTATTTATTCACCTTAAAGAAATGAGAGGTTAATGTAAAGTCAAATTCACACCAACTCCTACTTACAATATAATGTGTGTGCAGGACTCCTAGAACAGAAAGTCCATTGCACAAGGGAATGCAACTTCTCTCTTACCCAGAATAAAGGCCTGAAGACAAATGATAAAAAATGGGGCATTATCATCCAGGACAGTGGTGCAGTGTAAATACTTCAGTCCACACCCTGTACTGCCTCTACCCATTATGCTGTGCCATATCCCGTTACCATTTTAAAGATAACACCTCACCAGGACCACCTGTGAGGACAACTGTCCCCTGGCTCCCACAGTGAGTGAGACTGTGTGTGTAATCCCACAGCAGAAATAGAAAAATTCACTTAAATTACTTTTTTATGCTTTATTTCTACATCTGTAAAATACTATTAGCATCATATCTAGCAAAACAAAGGCAAGAATAAGGCAAGGAGAAAGAGAGGATTTTTCTTGAGGGAACTACTTTAGGATCAAAGGAATTGCTGTAAGTATAGGTTATTTTGTCTGACAGATCCTTAACAAATTAGTATTTTATTACTGGCAGGACAATGCCAGTTTATTGGTGGGATCCCACCAATGATAATTTCTCAGTCAAGTTTTAGTCAACACCTCTATCAATGGCTCGGAGAAGGGACTGAATCGTGAAATGTGCAAATCTGGCCATCATACTAAGTTACTTCAAATAGCCAGATGCTGTGCTAATGGTTAAGGGACTCCAAAAAGGACCACTCAGACTGGGGGTGGAAGGGGCAGGGCAGCACCAAAAAGGTGGTAATGAGCTTTATTATAGATAAATGTAAAGTAAAAATACTGTTTCTAGGGGAAAGTATCTGAAACCATGTCTATGTCATGCTGAACTTGTAACAGAGAGTTAAATCTTAGAGGAAACATTGTGGTGCTTTTGTTGATAGCTCTCTGAATCACTAGCTCAAGATACACCAGCACTATAAAAAGCAAAAAAACTCCCACTGGGGAACACCAGCAAGGTCAGTGAGAAAAAAGCCTGGGGGTCCTAATCTACTGCTACATAAATTTTTCATGTTTCCACATCTTGAGTATTGTGTGCAGTTCTGGTCTATGCAAATCAAGAAGGATGCAGTGGAGGTAAAAAAGAGTACAGAGAGGGGTAACTGACATGATCACAGAGATGAAAAGCTGCTATACAAGAACTGACTGGGGGCTGAGTGAGAATACAAGTGAGATTAACATAATCATAAAGATGGTGGATAGGCTGAATGTGGAACTGCTGTACACCAAATCCTGTGATACTGGGACACTGGTTAAAGTAGCAAAGCAAGTAGAAAAATGTGTTTCTTCACACAGTGATTAGTGAACTTCAGGAATTTGCTGCTGTGGCTGTAGAGGCAGGTCGTATCAGCTGCTTCAAATAGGGATTAGAAAAATTCATGGACAACAGATCCATAAGCAGATACTAAAAGGAATAAGGCAGAGAGGTACCTTTTAACACCCTGCTACAATTCTGGATGCTGGTCAAATATAAGAGGAATAGAATGCAGAAAGTGGCACCTATGTGCCCTCTCTAAATAGTCTCTTTATTGCATGGTGTCAGTTGCAACAAAATGGATTAGAAAGAACACTGACCCTACCTGGTAGGACAGCTCTTACTTTCATAAGTTACAAAAAACAAACATGATATATATATATATAAAGAAAAATGGACAAAATGGATTTTTTTTTAGATATTATTATCCCAGTGAAGGTGGCAATTTATCTGAAAAATAACTGCATTATTATTTTAAAAGAACAATGAAGGAGGTGACATGGGCACCATCAAAACAAAGACTGAAATTTTGATTTTAGCATCTTGAAGGAAGAATGGTAGTATAAAATATAAAGGTCATGTTGAGTTCCACTGTATTTTGAAAAAGAGACTGTAAATTACCTAGTTTCCACCTTTCAGTTCATTCTTGGCTCTAAAAACTTTTTGTTTAGAATTCATGAATTAACATATGAAAATATTTAAACAAAAAAGTTTGGAAGAAACAAGAATGAACAGGGGTTACATAATGTGTGTACCAAATATTTCAACTTTGAAAAAGAATTTAATGGCCTTTTCCTTTACATCTATCAATGAATAGTGATATCTGCTAATGTACTACAATGCAGATCAAATGCAAAACCACAGTAGAAACATTCCGTTGATCGATCATAAGCTTCACTAAAAGAATGTGGTAGGGCATTAAAAATTATATAATAATCTCCTTTAGAATATCATGTTCTGAATAAAGCTCATTATGGTTCCAAGCCTCCAGTCAGACAGATCTACAGACCCTGCATCAAATGAAAGGTAAATTTGAAGATTTGACTGCCGAATGAGATCTAACTTTTTTTACTGGGTCTTTTACTTGTATGCATGTTCTGATCACACTGAAATACTAGAAAAAAAGCCAGGGATCTACAGCTACAGAAATGGATTTATTTCAGGCTGTAGATTAGAAAAACCCCAAATAACTACACACAAGGAAACCCAAACAAAATTCCTTAAGTCTTTCAAAATACAGATATTTATGTGAAATGAAGTTTTGTGTAGATTCGTATGATATATTGGTACATTATGCTTGTACAAGGTTACCCCCGTAAGAGAATACCTGAAATTGAAAGTGATTATAAAATTATAAATCACATAACCACCTTTGTTTTGGAAATATATGTATTCAGAATAAATGTCTTTTGCTTTTGTGATATGAGATCACTTTTACTTTCACTTACTGTACATTGGAAAAAAGATCAACTTGACACTGACCCAGAGAACCTTAAATGCCTTTTAGAAAAAAAAATGTTTCCATTCCTCCATCAGGGAGGATTTTTTTTCATTTTAAGTTTGAAGCCAACCAAAACATGTTTCTATGTCTGATGTGAGCAGAAATAAAACAATAAAATTATTTCAGCTGCTCTAATTCAGGAAATAAAACAAAAACTCAACACCAGAGCAAGAAAGAAAACTCCTAGCTTTCTGTCTCCTTTATCTTTCTCAACACTTATTACTCTGCTGCTAAATTAATTACTTTGCCAGAAATAGACTTTTATCAGTATTTAACAGGTTATTTTTTTTTTAGGATGATATTGCTTTGCTAGCTTCAAAGTGCTTTCTGGTAAAATAGTTCAGACCAAGCTCTTCCTAAAGAGAAGTGCATGAATTCTATGGGATAGGAAGAGATTTTAGAAGTACTTCAACAGCACAGCAGAAGAGAAGCTCTTCAGTCTGGCAAGGTCAATCATAAGACATCTCTTGCAGCAAAGCTGCTTTAAGAATGAGAAAGATCCCTCCACTCAACTCAGAAAATAATCTCTTTACCTGAATATCATTTAAAGCATCATTTTTTATATACTGCCTAGCTAGCATTTGAACACCAAAATTGATTTACTGCTACTGTGGAACCTTTTTAATCTTTTCATCTTACAAGTCCTTGTTGTTTTTTGAATCAGTGCAGCATTGGGGTGAATTTCCACTTAAGCACAAGTTATTGAGGCATCAAAGCCAGAACAGTCATCAGCTTCTTCTGCAATTCTCATACTTGTGAGACAACAAGTTTTACTCCTATGAAGACAATTGCTTTTAAGCAAACATTTTAAATTCCACAAACTCCACATCTTAAACCCATAAAAAGATGCAAAATAATTAATTTGGATCCAATGTCAACAATATTATGATCCACAATCGACTGAAAGCAGATGCCCTTCTTCTCCAGTCACCAAACTTCAGTTAAATCCACCCAGCCAGAAAAAGAGTCTAAGTGTAATATCAAAGGTTTCCCTGTGAGCCCTAAAGGCAGTCTGGCAACAATCACTTAAGGGTCCATTCACCACTTGGTGATTGCTGGAGCATGTTAAACTTCATCCTTATACCTCATATACTTCTAAGGCCTCAAGGCAGCCCCTTCACAGTGAGCAAAACAGGGATATCGGTCCTACCCAGGTCTGTTACACAAGATTCCATTACACCATGGAAATAAAACTAAGTGAAGGAAAATGCCATTCAGGCTTACTGTTATTAAGCAATGAGGAAAAAAAAAGTCCACTTAGTTGTAATTATACAGAAACTAGAGGATATGACAGTTAAAATCCAGTGAGACAAGTGGGACCTAGTTTAAGTATTCTGCTCTTCATATTTGCTAAATTCTTGTTAGCCAGCATGGCAAGCCTTACCATTCTTTTCCCTGGTGAGCCTTAAAAGTTAGCCCTTTCACCTTACTTAAATGCAGCCTTGTTCTATTGAAAAAAAATGTTTAACATCCTGGACAGTGAACTGGTTGCTTCCAAGTGTTTATTTCCATCACAACACAACGAGTTGCTGGACCTTTGCCAAAATGATCTTGGCTTATGGAGGGACAAGGTGCTTACCCTTTGGAAAGGGGTGGCCATGGAAGTGTCCTGAGTTGCACTGTAGCCTGTGTAGTGTTCCAGTGCTGGTTTATTTATGTCTTACCAGAGCAGAAAACATGTAAGTTTAAGTAATTGAGGTCACAAGATGTAGAAAGCTTCTACAAATCTAACTCCAGCAAGGTATTAAGTTCTTGGCAAGCTTTTTAGTAATAGGATCTCATATTAAAAACAAAAACCAAAAAGCCACACCAAACAATCAAACAAGAAACCCCACAAAACACAAAAAAAAAACCCAAACAAAAACAAAACAAAACCCACCAACAATCTATTCACTGGTACAACTGAGTGAAAACTCAATTTCAACAATGGATTTGTGATGACTTAGACCAGCCATGAAGCAGATGTACAGTACTGGACACTGACCAAGTAAACTGTTGTCATACTGGTACTAGATACTACTGTTTGTATACAAAGTGGAGCAGGACAAAAAACTGACTCAGGCCTTTATATAATGCACAAATTGAAACTTCAGTTTAAGTTCAAGAAGATTCTTAATTCCATTTTCACTGCTGGTTGCAATCTTGTAGGTCTGATGAGAACTGAAGGCAAAGCTGTCAGGTAAAGAAATTTCTTTCTTAGTCTAATTAGACAGAGGAGGTACTTTGACATGATTCCTACTCAGGATGCAGAAGCAGAAAAACTCCAGTCTACACTAAATCAATCACTCCTTGTTTGTAACCTATTAAAAACTTTACAAAGCTCTAAAAGCTTTTCACTCTCTCTAAATCCAAAAGAGTAAGAAAACCTTTGTTCAAAGCACATTAAATAAAACAACAAAAACACCTGTGAATTATGTAAAACCTAGTGCGATCAGAAGCAATAAACTAGAAATAAGCATTCTGGCAACATGATGGGGTTTTTCTGTTTGTTTGTTTTTGTTTTTTCCTGGTAGCACATAATACAATTTCATCTAATTTTATGACACTTTATTGAGATGTATATAATCAATTATGAAGTAGTTGCCTTTTTTGTATACCTCAGCTACCAGAACACTAGATGATTCTTTTACTCACAGTCTTACTAATTATTTTCCCTGGTATAGAAGTAGAGGAATGATAACAGTATTGCTAGCCTTGTGATGCTGTTTATCTGTGGAGAGTTGCAGGCAGTAAAGAGTTTATTCTCTAAGCAGAGTTACATTTTGAGACAGAACCCCCGAAATGAGGGAGTAGGGGTGAAGGAGAGTAGTTGAGGAATAAACTTCCTGAATAATATATTACAATATTTCTAGCTCATACTATACATAGCATTCTGGCAATAGGAAACTATTAAATTAGCAGCTTCTATTTATAAACAGGTGTCCATTACTTAACTGATTATACTTCAAGTGTGATATTGGGTGTAAAATGGAGAACGGGGATATGCTTTTTTTCAGATGTTGCTTGTAAAGCCATCCTCTTTTATTCCTGGAAGGTGTTTCTTACACAGTCTTCGGGGGACCATATCACTTGCTATGCTGGCTCACTTCAGGGAGAGTTTAGTAGATAATTTTTGTGAACTGTATCTCTGAGATAATACATCACAGCAAGTTTTGATTTTTTTTGCCTTTTTTTTTTTTTAATAAACCATTCCTTTATTATTCCATTTCACAATTCTGGTTTTCCTAGATTTGTTGCTTTTTAGCTTTTTTTTTTTTTTTTTTTTCCCATTTAATGGAATATTCTGGAGAATAGCTAAAAAGTAACACAAACACTTTTACAAGCCATATATTCCGTCACTGAGCACAGCAGCGAGGTGGTAAGTATGACTGGATTTGCAACATCTAGCATTGCTGTGTTGGGACAATTGACTTGAAATAAATCATGTTATGATGCAATATTAATCTGCCAAAACCTTCAGTAGAAAATTACTGCCAGTTATTTAAAGATAATACATAAATTTCTGTCTCACACTGGATTCAGACACTGGAATTTTAACAAACAACTTTTCAACAACTTGCCCATTTGTTTACCTATCTTGTAGGAACTCGGTTTTAGGTAACCAAGCTTTAAAAAACTTGAACCACAGCTCACACACAGTTCCAGAATGCTTGAAGAAAAACAGAGCATCTACAATTAAACACAGTGCTTTCATAATTAACTTATTTGGGACAGGTTTTTTTTTTTTTTTTTTTTTTTTTTTTTTTTTTTTAGGGTTATTAGGAAGACTCAGTGAATACAGCTTCAAACTCCTGTCACTTGGTAAGTTCACTGTGTGCAACAAAGATGCACATTAAACGGTAGCCCAGCACACTATCTCTCACTGCCCAGGTGGGAACACCACACAGACGTATAGAAAAAGTCAGCTGGTTTTGTTTGTTTGTTTGTTTGTTTGGTACAGATAAACTTCACATTAAACACTTCAGATAGCATTCTAAAGATTCCACAGGAGAGACACAGGAGTTCCTTATTGTGGTTCTCTAGAAGATATGTGAATTCAGAAACAATCTCCTCAGGAGAAGATACAAAGTTGAGATAGATGCCAGGGCTGCAAATGATACTGTGAAAGATGTGTGCTACAGATTTACAGCAATCCATGCTCAACACAAGTTTTCTATGGCCCATGTTATTACTTATGCACTCTTGAAAACACACAGAATGCTGAACACAGTGAAACACCACATTGGCATTACGTATATCCATTCCTACACAGGAAATAACCCTTAATTTTACCTTTCATCTCCCTTGACTTCTGAATATATGTGATGATGTACAAACTACGAGGTGACAGTAACACTTAAACTCTTCTGTCATCGAAAAGTAGACTTTCCACTACTCACACAGCAGCATGCACATTACTGAAATCACTCTGATAAAGGAATTTATGATAGGCTTCAGACATCACTGTAGACTTCTCTTTACTAACTGAAACAACTTCAAAAAAAGAAACAGCTAAAACTAGGGCTGAGTTATGTACTTCCCTAAAATAAGCGAAATAGCTCATAGCAGTATAAACCAGATTTGGGGCTGAAGGACTAAGCTTTATTTCCCTTCACTGTGAATATATATATGCACACAAAAGTGCATTTTTTTAAAAATATATAAACATAAAAAACCATACATAAGAATATGTAAAAGAGCATTACAGAAGCAAAGACTCAAAACCCAAGCAATACCAGAATTAAGTATGCTTGTAAACCCTCACCTGTTCCCCCCCTTGCCTCTTTAGCTTGCAATTTGATGTTGTTTACTTAAATGATTAACATGTTTTCTTCTGAAACCCCATTTAATACTACAGGAAGGCTTAAAATATTGTTGCAAATGAAGCTGAATTTTGGAGAAAGGATGGTTTCAGAATTGTCACTCTAAACAGAGGTAGTCTGTCCTTGGTTAAATCATCAACTCTACTAGTCAGGCTTCTTACTTAAAAAAGTTTAAGACTTAGTTGCTACCTATTTCTCTTCTCCTGCACCCTTCTCTGCAGAAGCTTTGGGCATTAACAGTGATAGCTGAAGTAAAATGAAAACTACTGTCCATAGTGTGTAAGACATTAATACAGAAAATAATATGCTCTGGGCACGATTTTGTTCCATCCAACTTTAAGTTAGCTAATAAAGATGCCTAGCTTTGGAGCCTCATCAACTTCAGTGCTCTACAGGAAGAGTGGCTATTTCCAATTTCAGTGCCACAGCTAGGCAGAATAGAAAAGTATTGAAGACTATGGCTGTGATGCCTCTATACTTAAGGTCTCCAGTTGTAAAATGGTCACAGCAGTTTGAGCATCTTCCACAGGGTACCCTGTTTATTCTTCTGTGATGCACAGAGGCAGTGCAGCAAAAGCACCATAAATACACAGGCTGGGAATCAATCAGCATAAGGTTTACATTTAAACAAGGCATTGCTCTGATTATCACAGATACAAAAAAAGACACCTCCTCTTTTCCCACTGCAATGGTCTGCGATAAAAATGTACACAATCATGGAATTAAGGACCACATCCTACCAAATACTCAGAAGGCTGAATTACACAATAAATCTCAGTACAGTAGTGAATTTTCCTAAATTTCTTTTAAAGTAGTTGTTTGCACATAGGAGGAAGATATTAATGAGTCCTGTGCCAATCACTTCCTGCTGGATGCAAGTGTAGGTAAATCACTCAACTAAGAAGTATTGGGGAGCTATTATGTGAATTCTTGTATTGAAAATTCCTAAGTGTAAGATTTTACACAACACCATAAAGGGTTTATAAGGAGGAGAAAAGAACCCCTCTCCCTCCAAAAGTGATGGAGAGAGACAGGCAAGAGGAAGAAAACTAAGAGGAACACCTTCCTAGAAGTTCTCAGTGACTTCCACAAAACCAGAATCTCACCTTGCACTACATTTGTGGATAGGAAAAACACTTTAAAGGAAGGGAAATTGACTTTGGTGTGGCTGGCTTACACGAAGTCAACTTTAGAAACTGTTGTCTATCTTTTTGCCTCATCAGCAGGTAACTTGGTAAAGACTAGGTTTATATCCTAGCAGGCATCCCCCACAATATCTAGGGACACATTATACTTGAGCTGCTGACGGAGAAGGGACATGTTTAACCTTGGCAGGGGGGAAAAGGGGAACTTAACAATAAGCAGTTTTCTTTTAAGCAGCAGCTGGTTTCTTGAACTTCACTTAAGCAGAGGAAGTAGCATCCAGCTGGGCTATTACTATAACAAAGGCCATGGCTAGCACAGAGAAGGGGCTGGGCAGAAAAGAAGGTGAAAAAAATAATCTGACTTTTTATATAAGATTACCTCTATGCCAGCATACTTTTTTTTTGAGCTATTAATTGCTGGAATCCTCTCTTCTCCTCTAAACTTGTTGCTGCAGAAAAAGTGAGGGTTTAAGCAATTTCAAAGTGTTGCAAAAATTGTTTCTAAGAAATAAAAAAGCAACTAAAGCAACTCATATATGAGGAATGTTTAGCACAAGCACTATTGTGATAAGTGCCATGTAAGGAGATACACTTTTCTCCCCCCCACCCCCACAGGGATTTTTGGATACCTCAGCAATATTTATTTTAGGCCTATCAAAAATAGAAGGAAAAAAGCAGGGACAGAGAGGACCAAAATGAATGCTCTGGCAGCTCTGAAGGGCCCAGAAGTCACTCTCTGACTTGCAGTTCAGATGCGAGCATTGGCTAGAAATTTAAACTCCTGACTATCTCCCCAGATATTGCTACTACATGTTACTCTTACATATTCCAGGCAAAAACAAATGAGAAATAACAACTCAGAAACAGCGCAGTAAGAAATAGTCCTGATATGAGAAGATAAAGTATATATAAATTAGAAAAAAAATTAGGATGATCTTTGCAGTTCAAAAACAGCAGTGAAACTCCTGACAGTGCTTGTCCAAGCAAAGTTCTTAAAAATCCATTTTACAGGAGATTGCCAACTATAAACACAGGGTTTGACACTTTGAATGGAGCCTCTTCTAGAACAAACAACAACCACTAATGGCAAAAGGATTACAAACGAAAGTGCAGTTGGAGTACTTCTGGCCAAGAAAGTCCCCTGCTCCAAGGAGAAGAATTGTGGAAGCCCCCAGTTTCCTTTTTTGACAGACTCCGTTAGTGATACAGGGATGTGACTGGTTCTGCAGACGTTCACTATCACCAATTACACATGGGTGACTTTTAAAGCTTTAACAAAGGGGAAATAAAACAATGACTTTCTGTATTTTTGTGATCTTCAAGTAAAGCTTTGACGTGGCAACTATCAAAGCCAAGAAGTTACACAAGCAATTCTCCATTATCAAAATGAAAATGTGATATATCCCTCAAAATGCCTAGATTATTCTTGACTGTAATCCAGAAACTTCAAAGACAAAACACACAAGGACTGGAAGTCTGGATATCTACTAAATAAACCACAATACACTCATTTGAGCAGGCAGTTCCTAAATATCAACAACCTTTGTGTCCTGTACACTGTAGCTGTGGAGTTCATATAATAGATTTTACAAGAGTCATGAATTAACGTGACACAGGCAGATAATGGTGGTGGCTTAATGGCAGCTTTGACATTCAGGTTGTGTCCAGACAATATTTCAGGTTGTAAAACATATGCATTATTCACCAAGAATGATCACTTGAGTGCAACTAATATGCCATATTTCCCAATAATGTTGATGGCTTGAACACCAGTAAAAATACTTGTACAATACTTTCATTTTGCCTCTCTCATCTGTATCCACAAATATGTACAGCTTCATACCATTTCCATGAAATTATTCAATAGCCAGCATGTTTCTGATACGCGATGAAATTTCTCATAACACTTTAAACACACAGTATCCACGAGGCTAATCCTGCAGAAGTTGCTTTTGTTATGCTCCCACCAAACGAGCTTGTGTTCTCTGCACATGGCCTGACGTTCTGTCACATTAAGATGCTCTTGCACTATGTAGGTGAGAGACCTTGTGGCTCTGAGCAGGCTAATCAAGCTGATACTGTTTCCTAAGTCTAAATTTTACTATTACATTAAGACCTCTTATGTGACATTTTTAAAAACAAGAGGTATTAAAATATGACATTGAAAATAAAATTTACTCTGAAGATGCAGAAAAAGCATGCAAAAAGAAGCAAGAAAACTTAGAAATATCATTAAGGAACCATTCAAAAGGTCAGCAGCCTCTTACAAAAATGACCTTTAAAACCTTAAATCATGTAGAAAAAAACATTTGTTAACTGAAAATGAAAAAAAAAAGTTCCTCCCTTTTTTCTTGCCTTGAGCTTTATAATTATGATCACATTAATAAAGAACAGCACAGGCAAGAATTTATAAAGAACGGCTTAATTTTTCCACTATTTAAAAGTCTTTCTTTTCAGGAACCTCATGAAAGGAAATGCAGACAGTCGCCCTTTCACAACATGAAAAGGCAGAAAGTCATTCTGATTCTAGCTGGGTCACCCCTACAGGCATGGCTTTTTATAACATACGTAAACCCCACATGATTTTTATTTCTGTATTAAAACTATCAAATTATAGTTTTCTAAATTACACAAAGAAGATGATGCAAGTAACTTCATGGCATATGTTTTAAATCTGTTAGAACCTGACTTCATAAGAAAAACCAGCAAGTCTACACTAAACTTCAATCTAACAAATTCAAATTTGCTGAACTCCAGTCTTTGCATTATTAAGTCTACTTTTTTTTTTTTTTTTTCTTTTTTTTTCAGAGAACTGTAATGAAACTATTCTTTGGGACATACTGAATGTTTCAAAAAATATTTCTTGTCAGCACTGTATCTCTAGAAGTTTCTTTTTAGAAAGTCAGATTCTAATTGTTGCTTGTATGACTTTTCCCCTATGCCACTGTTGGACTGCATAATGTTTTTCCTGCCACATAAGCATGTCTATAAGAAGCCCAAACAAGTTCAGAAAGAGTTATATAACATTTTTTGCATTTTTTTGGGGACTATAATTAAAGCGATAAGATTATGGCAGAGATCCTAGAACAGATTAAGTGCAGAACTCTATGATGAATGAAACTTTGGGTCATTAAGAGTGCAAACCTAGATTTTTTTTTTTTTTTTTTCTGTAAGCCACACACAGTACAACATCTAGGACATAAAATCTTGCACTAAACAAACACCTTTAATGGAGGGCAACAAGACTACTGGTGAATATGTTTAACCCCCTGCCCCCTAGAAGCCCCCCCAAACAAACCAACTAAAAAAATACTCATCAAAAAAATTGCTAGAAGCAAGTCTGACTCAAAATGTCTGTGCTGTATCTAGATTGAAAGTAATTACATGAAAGGACATACCTAGTCATAGATGTATGAATTCTTAGGGAAAAAAAACTTCAAGAATGCCTGACATAAGTAACTTGGATTACACAGGACCTAATCCATCTCTGAATCCAGGTAAATCAAGTTTTATAGATCTTGAAAGTTGTCTGAAGAGATAGCTTAATATTTACTTTAGCATACTGAAGTGTTGAAAATAGAAAGCTGAAAGATACTGTGGTTAGCAAACTGGTAGAAAAAGGTCTCCAGCATGCATAGTGTTGGTTTACAGCAAAAAGTCTTTCTGTTGAAAGACATATATGAACATTTTACCAGTACAATATACTCCCACATATTTCTCTCTACACTGGTAATTTCTCTGTGCATTAAAAATGTGACTGTGGTATAATGCACAAAAGTAACCACATGGATATCTCTTGTTACCCTCCCTCTTGCTAGGTGATGAGCAGCAGGTACCATTTCCAAGCATCATCGGTCACAAGCTTTCAACACAAAGACATATAAAAATTTAAATCAGCTCAAGAAGGAAGCCAAGAATTCTTAAACACCTCCAAAATTTTAAAATTAAACCAAACATATTAAAGAAATTGTTATGAAAATAACTAACCTGTGCATAGAGGAAGCTGGATGAAGAACTTACAGCCATGACAGAAATACCTTCTAGCAAAAACACATGTATTTTGGGTGCCTAGATATACATATTCCTGAAAATGTTTCATACAGATGGTTTGGCCAGAAAAACAGTATCAGACCAACCTGTTACTGTCTCCTGAAACATAGTTCTGCACCTCCCATTCTGATTTAGAACAGGAAGCAGAAACTGTTTCAAAAAGAAGTTTAAAAAGTGTGTACAAATACTCAATCAATTGGGTTTCAAGACATATGAGAAAACACCTCAAGATACACAATCAAAATAGCAATGGCAAACTCACTTGTGCAGGCCTTTCATGTCATTTCACCAATTCAGCTTCCCTATTTTATCCATTTCATCCCACAAACTCCTGTAAGAGTGTGTAAAGGCACAAAGTAAGTGTAGCCAGCAGGTTAAAACTTGTGTCTGTGTCAGGCCTTGTTCAAACAGGGATGTCAAGATTGCAGAGTAAAAACTAGGAGCCATGTGCTTGGCAGTGATGCTAAGCAGAGCAGCAGGGAGGGAGTGGGGATGATCCTGCCTACAGAGCTCGTAGTCCTGAGAGGAGACAGTGACAGGCAGTCTCAAGGGGTGTTCGAGAAAGTTCAGAGATAAATCGCCCGAAGAAAGAAGAATACACAAGGATATGCAAGCTCCTGAAAGATCAGTATGCCTGGAGAGTGCCAACACCAGTGTACACTGTTGTACAAATGCTCTGCAATCTCTAGCTGTTTTCCAAATGAAGGGCTGCATCTGATAAACAGAAATGTACTGGCCAGTTTTTCTGTCCCTTAAAAATCCACATTCAGATATTTTACATTCCCATTTAGGATCAACCATAATAAGCCCTGTACAGAACAGGCAACATACCATCTAATCCACATAATCTAATACTTTTGCAGAAGTGAAATTATTATGGCATGTCACCTTAAGAGTATAATTAGTTCATGAATAACAACTGCTACTGAAGATTCGTTGACTGTAAAGACTAGAACAACAAACAAAGCTAAAGAAACCCAAAACAATCCAAACTCAGAAACAAAATTGCACATGCTTCTCACGTAGCTGCAGTGCCAAAAGCTGAATTTATAACAGATGACAAAACGACACATCTCATCTGCAATACATACTTATTTCTGCTCATGGCAGAAAAAAAAAAAAAAAAAGAAAAAAAGAAAAAAAAAGGCAGCTAATGTTTCTGATCCTTCTGAAGTCTGTAGGAATATAACCATTATCTTCAAAAAGATCAGAACTGACCCACAAATCTTGTTTTCCATTCTCATGAGCAAATTAATGACAACCATGAGAATAAGGAGTTTAGGATCACACCTAAGGTTATTACAGCCACAAAACACCAATGTGAAAAAGCTTCAGTTCAAATTTTCTTATTACTCTTTTAAGAAGAAAATCCATTGCTGTCTGGACAGGCAGGGCTATGTGGGATTTCACAGCTGGTTTACTGTCCCAGCAGTGAACTGCTACTGAGGACAGCAACTGCCTCCTTCCCACTTGCTGCCTCACAGGCACCAGCGAGTGTCAGGCAGGTTAGAGCTGGTCATAGACACACAGATAATTTTTTAAACTTTAGTTTTCAGCTCTACCAGCTAACATATTCCCACTAGTGCTCACTGGAACAGATGAAAAGTAAAGACTGGGTACCCTTGGCAAAAGGGAACACATCCGCATCTGCAGCAGCAGCCCGGTCTCAGGTCAGTGTGCACGTATCATGAAACTGCACTATTAATTAGTTAGTGTTCAAATGGCCTGGTATAAAACACCAGTATATAAATAAATATATATTTATTTATTTATTTTTTTTCCTTCTCCATTGAATTAAATGTACTCACTATTAAAACAAACAAACCAACTGACCTCAGCCCCCACCCCACATGAACTGGACAATATCTTGAAAAAAGTTTTCAACAACTTTAACCTCTCAGATATGAACTGAGTAGATTTTCTGTATTCTTTGCATAAACATTTTCATCAGATGAGAGACTACAGCAGTAAAATGCTATCAAATGTTCCTAAAATCTATACAGTCACATCACAACGTATCTGCTTTCATTATTATGAGCCTGTCACTTTTATGAGTTCTGGATCAAATCACAATTCTAGTTACAACTTTTGTAGCTTCACTTAATTATGTAGGCAAACAGTGATAATGCCAGAACATTAACTTTATTTTTAAAGACAAGATTTTCAGTACCCTTTTTTCAATATCAAGGCCAACCACAAATAACATAAAAAGACTAAAAACATGAAAAAATAAATATATGTTTAGATAAGCAGTAAGTAAAAATGAGGAATGTCTATACAATCAGTTCTGTCACCTGTCAAAAATCCCATGCCATGTGTATAACACCAGCAAGTTTTAAAGTAGGTTAAACAGCTTTTTATATTATGAAAATAAACAGAAACAACCAGTGGCTTGGTGAGATTAAAAGCATCAGCTATGAAAATGTCAATGGTATTTATAAACACTGGAGCGATGGAAACTTCATAATAGTTTGAGAAGGTATGGAAAATTCCTTTCTGGAATTTTTTTTCACTACATATGTGAAGTTAAGGCAAAATACCTTTCCTTAAATAATGCATGAATAATGCATTCTCTTTGGACAATGCAAACAGGATCACAACTAATTATTTTAAAAGACCACCCATAATAGGAACTTCTTGAATTTAAAAAAGGAAAAAAAAAAAAGAGTGTTTATATCTGTGAATGCTGATACATACAATCTCTCTCCTTTCTGGTAGATAGATGCATTTAAGTTTGAGATTAAAAAAAAAGTGAGCTTTATTTTCATTAAAATTATTTGATTTCTCTCTGTGTATCAGAGAGAAGCATGATTGTATTTATTTTTCTAATTTCAATTATTTTACACTTTAAACAACAAGCTGTGGAGGGAGTGCTCTGTTCCTGAAATGGCAATGCTTTCAGCATAATGAAAAGCATAATATATGAAACGCTTCTTGTTCACAGTCATCAGCACCCTGAAAACAATTGGATTGTATCTCAAAAACTATGTCAAGGGTTCACATAATTATTTGAAAAATGAATCATAAAAATTCAGTAACTTCCAATGTATTAATTTTACTTCTATAGCAGTTGTGGTCTTATGTGAAAAAAGGCAAGGAGAGGGTAAAGCTTTTATCCTTTTTGGTTCAGGATCAAAAACTCAGGCCACAAGAATTGAACTGACAGACACACCAAGCTGGTAAAGCACAATGATGCAGTTGGTGTCTCACAACTAACAAGAATTAGAAAGAAATCTCCTAGTGTAGGAGAAAAAGAGCATCAGTGGCATCTATTTCTGACATTTTTAAGATGACAAAATATTGAACTCCTAGTTTATATTTGCCCCAGTGGTTTCATATTGCATTTCTACAACTATTCCTGGGCTAAAACATGTTCAGGGAATATAATATGCCATAACCTTGGCCCAGTGCAGTATTTCATTCTAAGGAAAAGTATATTAATAATTTAAAAATATTATCTGGAATTAGGATCAAAAGAGCAGCAGTAACAATTTGCACAAACTTGGACTTTTGTAAGGACACCAGCAGGGATTTGATGCTTCCCACTCAGTACTTTGTGGTCTTGCTAACCCAGCATTTCAGAGCAAACTTCATTTGTACTGATGTTATTTCCCTATGTCTTTAGTTCCATAGGAGAGAGAAGGTCTTTTTTAAAACTTCCCCTTACTTTCACCTTGAGGCTTCACAAGACTCCTTTGAAGTTTATACCCTAGGGTTTCTATGGAACAACATTTTACATAATTCAAAGAAGAGCTTTAAGGAAAGATCACAAATTGCTACTTGTTAAACTAACAGACATCTATCCTTACAGGGAAAAAGAAGGAAAAGGAAAAATAATTAAAAACCTCAGCATTTTTCATTAACAGATTATAATATTTTTAAGCTTTGCAAGAGTTCTACTTAAGTTGCCAAATAATTTTACTTGTACTCTGGTTATCTTTCTGACCATCAGTAATTTGACAAAGGCAGTAACTTGCAAGCAAAACTTGTGGGTAGAACAAAACAAAAAAAAAAAAAGAAGATATAATTCTTCACTGTATCATGATAAAATCTGGGAACTTCTTTTTCATAGTTTAGATTTCTTTGTTCAAATATAACACAGTAAATTCAGTTTGCCAAGACACAATGTTCTCTGTTCCCTCTGCTGCCTGTTACTTTAATAATGTAATTCAGCATTTGCTTCAAGAGTATTTTCAAAAAGAACCCATAAACTCCTATGTCCTCTAACCTCTTCAAGCAGTAGCTTCCACATTTCCTCAAAGAACGTAAACAACTTTAAAAACAACATACTACTAATGGATAAAACATTACTTTTCTCTGGACAAGGTCAGTAAATAAACCTCTTTTCTGTCAATGCTATTTGCAAAATGATGTTAGCTGTGCAATCAGATAATGGTTAACAAATTTTAATGAAGTCTGTATTGCATATCAAATCCTGAACTTGGTGATATTTTAGGTTCTAGGGAGTTGCCTATGGCTTCTTAGACCCAAATGATCTGTCTAAATACAGTTAAAAAGCAAAGTGAAACAATACTCAGATATTGGGTTACACATGTGGCTGAGATTACATGTTAGCCTAAGGGATATTTGAACCACTTCGAGTGTTTTATATAATAATACCACATTGAACTGCGCTGTGGAAAGCAGTTAATCTCCTTGGGCATATCACTCAGCAACAATTCTTTCCTAACTTTTCCCACAGATTCATGGCAAATTTCCAAAAGTTCGGAGGTTTTGTGAGTTTAAGCCTCTTTAAATTCAGATTCCTATCTAAAACTCCCTCGTTCCTGATCCAGAAATCTCATTAGAAATGATCTTCCCGATTCTTGTTATGCTAGAAAAACTCTGCAAGCTTCCTTTCCTGTGCTGCTGCAATACAGCAGCTGCCATTGCTCTTCAACACTGCAAGAATAAAGGGGATGTTTCTAGATACAATGCACAAAGTGAACTTGTGCCACAAGCCTGTATGAATGAGACCTCAGCAACATGACCACCAAGTTTCTCACACCTGAATGGAAGCAAAGAGGACCATCCAGGAGTTAAATACATGACAGGGCTATAGGGAATTCTAAACCTCTGAAGACATTCCTTTTCCTGCTTATGCCTTATTTCAGTTTTACTCTTTGATTCTCTAAAAAAAACAAGAAGGGAGATTCCATGGATGTTCACAGAACCTAATTAACTTCTCTTTTAGAACTTGTGCTCCTACTGGATGGGGCCATAAATGAATCCACAGCTTATACTCATCAATATATCTAACATGGCTTATCCTTCATTTCTGAAAGAGTTTTCTATGTTTTCTTTAAAAAATGCTCAGTTAAATGTGTTAAAAAGTGGCTGAATTAAGCTTAAAATAACCTTTACTTCTACTTCAGAAATTCAACAAAAGAACATTGCAGACCAAAAATCTGAAAGAGGATGGCATCACTCTTTGGCAGGCTTCTTAATTAAGTCTAATGCATTATGCATTATGCCCTTTTGGCTCTGGCATAACATTGCCAGCTGTGGTTCACTGCTTATGTTCCTGATGGGAAAGCACAAGATACTGTAACACTCACCTCTTTCTTTCAGTACCTTAGCTCTCAGTCATGGAAAATGTTACTTGAGAACTGCTCTGTCAAATTTATTATGTATTGTTTACAGCAGCTATTCTTTTTAAAGCTAATGTGTGCATAACAATACATTATGAAAACACATATCTAAACACCTGTAGGGAATTCTGCTTTTCTCTATCTTAGCAACATCAATATTTTTTCACAGAATCACAGAACTGTTAGAGTTGGGAGGGACTTCTAGAGATGATCTAGTCAAACTCCCCTGCTAAAGCAGGATAACCTGGAGCACATCACACAAGACTGTACCCAGGTGGGTTTTGAATATCTCCAGAGAAGAGGACTTCAAAACCTCCCTGGGCAGTCTGTTCTGGTGCTTTATCACCTTAGTAAAGAAGTTTTTCTTCATATTTAAATGGAACTTCCTATGATCCAGCTTGTGCCCATTGCCCCTGGTCCTATCACTGGGAACTACTGAAAAGAGCCTGGCTTCATCTTCCTTGCACCCACCCCTTAGATACTTGCAGGCATCAATAAGGTCTCCCCTTGTTTTGTTGCTGGTGATCAGATACACTATTTCACTGCTGTAGAAGATAATGGAGAAACAGTGCAGCTACATCAGTCTGGAGATTTTTAATGGCATGGAATCTACTTTCAGAAATATAATTTTAAAAAGTGGTATAAATATTTATACTCCACTCTAGGGTTGTCTGTTTGCAGATACGGTATTAAGAGGATTTATCCACTCCAGGGTGGAGAACAGAACACAATGTCCCCCAACATTTACATTTCTAAACAGTTACATGCAAACCCACGATCTTTGGCTCAGGAAATGTCCAAGTCATCAACCTCTTGATACTGGGATAGTATTCTAGAAAAAGATAATTGTAAGCTTTATCCTGTACCTACAGTATTCCCAGGCATCTGCTTTGGCACTGCTAGAGACAGAATACTGGGCCAAACAAGCTGTTGGCTGTTCTTATATTAGTATGTCTTATCCTGTCCTGATGAGATCAGAGCCTGGATTTGCCTTTTCTTTGGACCTTTATACAAATTAGCTTTCAAAAGAGGATGAAAGGAATCTAGCAAGAGGTTAACAATTCACATTTCAAGAGAAAAATTACATGAGTACACAGAATTAATGGAAGCTGACAAACACATGCAAAATCCTTAGTCTACATGTAATGTTCTCTATTTAACACATTTTCATGACCCTTCCTGAAAATTAATCTCTTTACAAATATCCACTGATCTGCATAAGCACCACACACTGCTTTGTTTTGTTCCATATGATAAACATGAGCTACCTGAGCCAGGCTTTTTCAATACTTATTGAAAGTCATTATTCATACACCTTTCCTCACTGCCTGGATTTCTGTAGTTCTATAAATGCAACAGTGACCTTTAAAAGCATTAATTTTATCTCCTTCATTTTCCATACTTTCCTGTTTCCAGAACATGATTAATTTTTGGCAAAGCATACGCTTCACACAGCTGAAAACCCTGGCAATTCAGAAGTATAAATTAGTCAGACAACAGGAAACACTGTCCAAAATTCTGCCATCATTTAAGGCATCCAAACCCTCTAAAATGAGTAAAGCAGCACAGAAGAAAACAATGTGTCTTATCTTCAGGGCTTAGTTTTTTTCTACAATTCAGGAAGCACTTTTAAGGGGCAGAATTTTGCATGACTACTTTAACACTGTTTCTGAAGACAGATATGAGAAAATAGCTTTTTTGAGAAACTACTTACAGGTTAGAGTATTTGAATTTACTTACGTTGTGTGATTCTGTGAAGCTTCTTGGAAAAACTTATTTATAGAAGCTTACAAAATGGATCCCTTTCATCCTTTTATTGGCTGAATGGAAAGTTATGTAACTAAAAAGACAATTTTCCTTCCTGTGTACTTGGCAAGGTAAACATGTTCTGAAAGAAAGAATAACTGGGCCTTGCTTGGATGGATGAAGAATAAAATCAGGTGGCCTGTCTAGGTCACAACTTAAAAAACTAGTCTATGGAAATATGCAAAATTACTACTAGCTTGCATTATTCCATACACAAGTAAAGTAGTAAACCTTCAGAGTGCCTTCCATTAACATTCAGTTCCCATAAAATATGCTACCCTTAAGAGATCTTTTTTTCCCCAGAGGAGCTATTACTACTATTTAAATGATTTCAAGTAGCATCATTGGATGATCATACCATACCATTCCATTAAAATTTCATTAATCCTTAGAGGACCTAGTGGTCTCATTGCAACAAAGCTAACCTCACACACTGAGAGTCACTGTGCATGAGAAAGAGATTTACAATTATTAAATACACTGTGTGATGCAGGAAAAGATAGATTAGTACACCCAATGTGATGTAGTAATTTAGAACACTATTTTAGTCTAGTTCGATAACGTAATAGACATGTTAGTAGAATATACTCTGAGATCACAACATAAATTAACCCATGCTCCAGTAATAATGTTTCATAGTAAGTAGATTCCGATTAACTAAAATGCACAGCCCTTTCCCTCTTTTCAGTCTCATTTACAGGTGACTATGCATATTTTTAGACAGGGAAAGTGGAGAATGGAAAATGTTTCACAGTAGTTCATAGCCATTTGCTGTCGGATGAAATAGCAGAGTCCAAAACCTAATGTTCACTGCCATGAACTCCCAACTGCTAAACACTCCTTGCATTCTTATGAACTCCTGTATTAATAAGCACAGCCAGGACATGGAAGGAGTCTTTATTATTCAGGTTTCCTTGGCTCTAAACAATTTCTTTTTAATGACTGATCAGTTTAGCAGAAAAGAATAGAAAGTACTAATGATGAGATACAGTTTACCTAGACACCTTTTATAGGTCTACATTTACCATTTCTTACTGTTAGTGGAAGTTGTATATACTCTTTATATAGCACTTCACCCCTGGCATAGTGGCACTGTTCACTCATGGGCCAGAAATGACACACCACTTGCTCTCCTCCTTGCAGCCACTTCTCTTAACTGCTGAGTTGACATTATGGATTGCCTTCCTTGTCATCTTTTTTACAGAGATTAACAATGCACTGAACACTTCTCAGCTTACAGAATGGCCTCACGCTCACCTTGTGAGGGAACACAAAGAAGCTCTCCACATGCTTCCCCACACACAACCGTGGGTCTATAGGCAGGGCATTACTAGTCTTAGCCCACAGTAATTATGCAAGAGTAAACCCTGCTGCCACCAAAATGTGCATCTGTTTCTGCTAAGAGTACTCACTCACAAGGGAGAGAAAATGGCATGAAGTGGATTCCCTAAAATCTACTCACACCCCGTTAACAGTGTAAAAATAATCTGGTGGTGTGGCTTTGAAAAGAAGGAATAAAATGTAATATAAGTTATACCCTACTCAATTTTGGCCTACCTCATACATAGTGACATGTTGTGCTTAAACTAAAATTACTCTGTGTACATGCTAAAAATAGCAATGAAAATTTTACTAAATGTTTTGTAAATGCCACTTCTTTCCCATGGTGAAATTCTCTTGTGTACAATTATCTTTTACTAAGCTCACTGTTGTTAAAAAAAAAAAAAAAAAAAAAAAGTTGTGTTAGAATGCCCCAATGTATTCCAAAGAGTAATTTCCTGCATTTAGAAAAGAACCTCTAGAAGAATCACATTTTATATGAAGTTTCCTTTTTCCTGATGCTTCCTTTGGGGTGCACTAGCTGTTTACTTGTAAGAGCAACACCTAACAAACACAGTATTAAATATTGTGCCACAGTCACTTGGGTTAAAAAAAAGGCTTTTTTTAAAAAACAGTTAACTAGTATAAATGAGGCATCCTGATAGCTACCCATCTGAGCATCACATTTCCACTTATATTAAAGATAGAGTTTTACAAATTCATTTTTATATTGAACCCATTAGAGGAAAACTGTGAATGGTGCTTTACAGCTATAAAACATAGGAGTGCTAGGACAAAGGGCCAGTGGTTCAGGCAGGTCATGTACTCAGGTCTCTTCTGTCCAAAAGGAGATCCTACACCAGGTTTGAGGATGGAAGTGAGGCCTGGGTACAGAGGATGGACAGAATGGAAGGTCACACCACATGTCTGCAGGGTGACAGATCCTGCACACTTCTTCCAAGGGCTGATGTCACGAGGCAGATTGCCCTTATCTTTCCCAAGTGTCCGAAGATGAAACTAAACTGAAAGTAACAACTCAGCCTTAACCTGTAGGATTTCATATAAAGCAGCATTGTTCAGTTATCCTGCTGGATGCAGAACAGTATTCCATACCCACAGAAGTTGTGACACTAAGAATGCCAGATGAAGAACTAACCAGCATGATGTTAACAAAGCCATAGTGCAAAGCTGACACTGATGAAGAACTAACCAGCATGTTAACAAAGCCATAGTGCAAAGCTGACACAGAGATTTTGTCAGTATGTGACGAGTGTACTCCAGTTCCCTTTGAAGTCTGCTACCCCCTTTGCCCTGTTTGGATGACAATATTCCTGCCTCCTCTGGTCTTTGGTAAAGCATGGTGTACAAGACAGACAGACTTGCCAGGAAAGTTACTGGCAAAGCATCTGGTAAATACTCTGAAAATTCCTCCTCTCAAACATGCCTCAACTAGAGAAACACATTTTTCCCAGGAGGAAAGGTGTGCAATATGCAGTTCCAGCTACTCTGGATATGAAAAGAGTACCTAAAAGACCCTTAGCTCCACCTGTTATCCTAAAAACCTCCTGTCTGCACACAATCACATCAGGATTAAAATAATGAAGTTGAATTTTACGCTTGGCTACACTAAGATGTTTCTGACACAGTGAACTACTGGCATAGTTAACTGTAAAACCCTAATAAGCTGACATGAGGACCAAAGTAAATAAAATCAACACAAACTCCAGCTTGCCCTCACCTATTTAATGATGGCAGTCACAGTGAATTCTGGCCACAGATGCTGACTCGGGACTATTCCTGGGGTTGTCGAGGTCTCAGTTGGTGACAGCAAAGCAATCCATGGAGCTGCAGCTGCAGCACTCACTTGTATACATGCAAACTAGGAACAAGTGCTAGCTTTGAGAGGGTGTGAAAGAGTCCTGTTTAGTTTGGGTGCTACATCACAAAATAAAAGTCTTTCCAGTCTGAAAGAGAAGCATTTAGACTCTTCTGATTGATGCTGGAGGAATAATTTCTCCTATGGGCCCTTGATGAGCCTAGCTGCACTGATAGCCTGACTTGAAGTTTAACACTAGAAGGACTAATGTGAACAATGACTCTTCAGTGAGCTAACCAGGCTTTAATAATCCTTCAAGAGCAGCTAGCAATAACTGAGCAGCATAATAGCAAGTTTCCCAAAACTGGGTCATCATGCTGGAAACAGGGGCTTGTGTGTGTGAGAGACAATGATTACAGTATCTAATTATCAGCTTCACCATTCCAACTATTCTCAACCATGGTGTCTACTTTTAGACAAGACAATGATCATGGTCAATGTATTCATACTGTGTAGAAGTCAACAGGAAATCTAAATTTAACATACATAGTCCATAGATTTCTGAAAAACTTGATTCTGCCAAAATTTCATGTACTTATATGACTTACTGACTGTATGATATATGACACATCACCAGATAACACCCTAACTTCTGGTGCTTCAGGCAAGATTCTGAAGAATAAGTCAATATCAGTTCATTTAAATTTCTTATGATAGAAACTGTCTGTAGAAATCAACTGGAATTTAAAAATAGCTACTATTGCACACATTCTGTGTATATACAGATATAAAATACAGTTAAATAAAATATTAAAATAATGCTTGAATATAAATATGTATGAATGTAGACCAAAAGGTACCATAATATAAACAGTATAAACAATATTGCTCTATGCTTACCATTTTATTCTACCCTTTTTTACCACAATTAAGACTTGCCATTAAGAAATCTTTGTCAGTGATTTTATATTTAACTTTTATTAAAATATTTTAGCACTGAAGTAGCTAAAAATACAGGGGCTAATTGTCTCACACGTACAAATTTACTGAAGCAGGAATAATAATGAGCAAAATTGGGCTCTAAAAAGTTCTAATTTGACACTAATCAGTAATAAAAGGCAATGCAAACTTGTGTTAAACTGATTGCATCCTTATAGCAATATCTGCATAATGGCTTTAGCTGCTTAGCAACGGAAGTACAAGAATACCAGATAAAATGGATTATAAGCTCTGATTAGTCCCAAATAAATGTTACAGCAGCCAGTCAAGTTAATTTGCACTGTATACCTGAAATGAGGTCCTGAGCTAGCACTGCAGAAGACATTTACCACTTTGTACAAATGCATGTAAGAGAAATAAGACTTGCCTTTACATTACCGAAGACAGCTTTGGTCACATACTATAGTGATTCTCCTGAAACTAATTTAACATTGTGCTAACAGTACTCTCTATTATGTCTGTATACAAAGCAATTTTGTTGAGTATAGTACTCTGAAAAGAGGAGAGCACTATTCCAAATTGATCTAGTTTCACCAGGTTTGATAAAAGAGCAAATGGTAGATGTTAAAAGCAGTAGCACTCTAGTCTTTGCTGTCTTAATTTTTAAAAAACCAACCAAACAACAAACCCAGCATTTTCTTTCAAAAGTATTTCTTAGGATAATTCATTATAAATTATAGGGTGTGCACATATATGTGTATGCATCTTACAGGGTAGAGGTCTAGAAAATGTTAAGTACTATGAAGAAGGCTGACAGGGGTATAGCAGGAATAACGTGAAGCCAGTTACACCTTTATTTTGCAGAATCTCAACCTTCCATTAATAAAAGACATTAATTTTCACAGTTCTGAAACTTCCAACTGTGAACTAAGTATCATAAATATAAGAATGTCTTCAGAGAAAATAGCTCTAGAAATATTTAGACTCCCTTTGCCAGCCACCTGACATGCACTATCAACAAAGTCTAGTGTTGATACTGTTCCAAGGTCAATCTCTAAAGCGTGGTATGAGGTTTTAGAGGACACCAGAGAGTGGAATCAGGTTGATTACCTGACAGTGAACTATCTTCAGGTAAGACACTTCTTACTGAAAACACAAGGAACTAGCAGATGGAAGAAGAGAAAGAGAGGACGGAAGGAAGAGTGAAATAAGAATTTAACAGTAGTAGTTCTGAAAAAAACCCAAACATTTTCGCAATAAAAGACACAACAAAATCCTAAAAACATCAAAGATGATAAGCAAAGGTCAGTTATTACAAAAATGTTGTACCCTGTACGCTACGCCTTGGGCAAGTTTCGCTATGGGAGTGCCAAATGCAGAATGCAGTATTCTTCATTTATATCCCAGCTGACAAACCACATGCAAACAGGACTCAAACCTCGGAATACATTGATAGATGCATTGACCATCTTCTGGCAAAATAAGGATGGACATGCTGCCACAGAAAAGGAGTGTTGAAAAGTACTATACAACTGTGACATGGTTTTATAAGAGATGCTACATGAAAATACCTGAGCTCCTTCCATAATAAAAACATACGTCGGCTGAGGTCCTGCCCATAGATTTTACATTCTTTCTAATTTCTAGGACTGGTTGGATGAGTTCATACTCCAAAGTACTGCAGAACACCACATACCATCTTTGCACGCTGTATCCCAAGCTCTGGAACAGAACCCAGCTCTCTGGAATTCCAGGTCACCACAGAAGACCACAAAACAATCCCTGAAGTGCAATATTTGGATATATATAATTTTAATATAGAATGCTGATTTTTTTTGTGAGGCTTGTTTTTGGATAGGCTTAAAACCAACTGGTTTGATCAAAGCTAGCCTTTGGATTAAGCAGGAACATGAAAAACACCATGTCTCCAGAAAATTCCTTTAAAAGAAGGAAGTTAGATGCAACTGCTGAAAGTAAATTCAGATATATAGGGCTAAAACCACATAGCCATTATTTGGCATGATTTCTGGATTCCAAGATAATTTAAAATACGATCCCTTATTTGTTGTGATAATAGTAGTATTATTTAGTAAATGATAGAGATGAAAAGGCTGCTCCATGTAAAAAAATAATAATAATACTGAAGCATACTTACTGTAGAAAGCATATTAGGCAATTTTCCTGCAGTGTCTTTTACTTTATTACTGAAGGAAAACAGTGCAATACATAAAGTCAAACTCATACATTTACATTTTTGTGGAAAAGGAACAAAGAAAGTAATTTCATTATATAAAGTCACTCTGAGTGCTTTTACAATGAATACTGAGTCAATCTTCCCATTAAGTCAGGGTGTATATGACAAATATGCTCCACTTGAAATGTAAAATTTAATTCCAACATGATCACTTCAGGGACCAGTTCTGCAAAATACAGCTGCCACGGCATGGCATACAATTGGAGCATAAGTGACTAGACACTACTGTTAAACACATTTTAAGCTCTGTTGTACAATAGCCTTTGTGTCAGTAAAGTCATTTTAACCACAGACCATGTTTGTTTGAGCAAGTTTTTCTACCTTTTTCCCCCCACTGAACCTAAGTAAATAATTCAGTGATTAATTTACTTAGTATATTTTAATTTGTTGTCATTCATAAAAAAATTATAGCTTTAGTAGATGCACTGCTTTTGCTTTTACACGTGTTTTGTTTTTTTTTGTTTCTTTATAAAGAGTTCTTTGCCAATTGTTCATAGGCTCTTCTAAAAAAAACCCAAACAAAAACCCTTCAATTTTTCAATTTTGGGCTTTTCATTTGATTGGGTATCACTAGGTGTAGTTTTGGTTGTCTGGTAAGTCCCACTCGCCTCTGGCTTGTAACTATAAATTACCTAACTATCAGTTCCTGTGACTTAAGCAAAGGCAGAAATTACAGTTTCTTTGTTGACAAGAGATGTGGGAAGACAGAATATGGTGAGATGAACTTTGTATATCTTACTTTGATGAACAGCTTTGGAGAGCAGGGAGGAAGGCAGAAAGGATGAGAAAAAAGAAGGGGAGAACAGACTTGAAACCACACAGAATCACAGAATCATCGTGGTTGGAAATAACCTCTAAGATCAGAGTGTTCAACTGTCAACCCAGAAAAAAACCACCATGACCACTAGAGCATGTCTTGAAGTGCCACATTTACATGTTTTTGGAATACCTCCAGTATGATGGTGGTGACTCAACCACCTGCCTGGGCAGCCCATTGCAGAGCCTGATACCTCTTTTAATAGAGAAATTCTTCCTAATATCCAGTCTAAACCTATCCTGGTGCAACTTCAAGACATTTTCTCTAGTCCTGTCATTATTTACTTGGGAGAAGAGGCAAACATCCACCTCCTTTCAGGTAGTTGGTAGAGAGCAATAAAGTCTCCCCTCAGCATCCTCTTCTCTAGACTAAACAATTCCAGTTCCCTTAACTTCTCCGTATAGGACTTGTTCTTTAGCCCCTTCACCAGCTTGGTTGCTCTTCTCTGGACATACTCCATCACTTCAATGTCCTTCTTGTAGTGAAGGGCCCAGAAATGCACACAGTACTTGAGGTGAAGACTCACCAGAGCCAAGTACAGGGGGACAATCCCTACTCCTGCTGGCCAAACTATTACTGATGCAGGCCAGGATGCTGTTGGCCTTCTTGGCCACCTGGGAACACTGCTGGCTCATGTTCATCTGGCTGTCAACCAGCACTCCCAGGGTCCCTTTCTTATGGGCAGCTTTCCAGCTACTCTGCCCCAGCCTGTAGACTTGCCTGGGGTTGTTGTGACTGAACTGCAGGACCCTGCACTTGGCCTTGTTGAATCTCATACAATTGGCCTTGGCCATTGATTAGCCTGTCCAGGTGCCTCTGCAGAGCCTTCCTACACTCAGGCAGATCAACCCTCCAATTCAGTTTGGTGTTGTCTGCAAACTTACTGAGGAAGCACTCAAGCCCCTCATCTGGATAACTCATAAAGATATTGAATAAGACTGGTCCCCTGGTCCCAAATCTGAGCCCTGCAGGACACCACTGGTGACTGGCCACCAACTGGATTTAACTGTTCATTACAACTTTCTGGACCCTGCTGTCCAGCCAATTTTTTACCAACTCAAAGTGCACCTGACTGCCATGTGCCACCAGCTTCTCAGGGAGAATGTGGCAGAAGACAGTGCCAAAGGCTTTACTGAAGTCCTTATAGACAACGTCCACAGCCTTTCCCTCATCTGCCAGGCAGGTCACCTGGTCATACAAATGGAAAAAAACCTCCAGGAACACAGAAGAGAAGCTTCTGTAATAATTAATTTAATGTAAAGCTGATGTTCTGCCACATAATTCACATCAGGCTGCTGATACATTTATTTACATTTCAGGGAGTATTGTTTGCCTTAGTCCCAAAGGTCCTGCTCAGTTCACAGATTTTATCCCTCATTCCAGTACAATCTTTTTGTCACAATTTAAATCTGAAACAATATGCTCAGTTCTAGTTATAGATCTTAAAATAGAAACATAGATTTTAGTTGGAATGGATCTTAACGATCATCTTCTTCCAGCCCCTCTGGCGGGGGTGGGGCAAGGACACCTCCCACTACATGAGGTTGCTCCAAGACCCATCCAACCTGGCCTTGAACACTTTCAGGAAGGGGGCCTCCACAAGTTCCCTGGGCAACCTGTGACAGTGTCTCACCATCTTCACAGTAAAGAATTTCTTCCTAATAGCTAATCCAAATCTACCTGCTTTCAGTTTGACACTGTTATCCCTCACACTACCGAACACAGAATAAACTTAATCCTACAGGCTGTTTTCCTACTGTTTTCCCACTGTTCTGTTTACCCTTCCTGACAACTTTGCTGCAAGATCTTTTAGTCACTGCTTTTCTTTAATTCTCCACACATAATTATTGCAATTTCTCATTTATGTCCCCCCCATTTTGGTTATAATATGTGAACATGTACATATTTACACATGCATACATATACACTCATATAAACCATTAGTAATTATTAATTTTGTTAAATCTACTAATGTATTTACTAATTTAATCTGTCAAAATTTTCCATTAGATTGACTCAAATACTCAAACGTAGTGTCTTACTGAAAGAAAAAAATTCCCAAACATATACATATATACTAACATCTAAACTTACTTCCTACAAGTCAAAAACTCATCCTATTTAAGTGAGTGTCATATCTAACTCACTAGGCAAAAATTCTAACTGTAGTGCTTTGAAATAAAAAACATTTTACTGAGCACTTTAAAAATAAAGGATGGTTCTGTAAATACAACTGAGATTGCTGTTCTACCTGAAAGACAGATTCACCTTGTGGGGTTTTTTTTGTCCATAAAGCTTCCTGGACAATGAGGTGAAAACTGCCAGCTCAGTTGAACGGCAACAGAGAAATAAGAGGCTAAAAATGAAACTCAGAAATATTCTGTGAACACAACTGGTTTCAAGCATTTAGACTGACTGGATTCAGAAAACCTAGAGTCAGCTACAACATCCAAACTTTCACTTACGCTTAAGCAGCAAATCCAAAGCACATGCTATGAAGAGGAATTCTGTATGAAAAATTACCAACAAAGAACACGCCATGGGAACAGGCTCTCATTATCAGCTCCCTTTGCCTTTCCTTCTCCCTGGTTCTCAGGACACGGGTGGCATTAGCATTATTTGATAAGCAGTATATCTATTTTCTTTCTATTTTGATCATTTTGTATTCTGCATAGTGCAAGAAAACTGAAAAGAGGAGTGTTCTGCCATAATCTAATTTCTGAAAAAATCATTTTAGAATTGTTACTCTGAATACTGGATGTTAAAAACATTTATACTTAATTCAACAAATGATACACCCTATTCACGTACAGAAGAAATCCAGAAAATGACACCTCAGTAGATTTTTTGTGGTTTATGCATGTGGTTTTTTTAAATTATTTTTAAACTCATTTACTGCCATCTCCTGGTACTTGCAAGGTAACAGTATACACACTATTAACAGCAGCCAGTACTCCTGTCCAAGACTACTGAAATGCCAAAAGCTTCTCAGAAACATTTTCAAAATATTGCTGTACTTTTTACATTGCTGTATTTTATTCTGGATATAGGGAATATTGTTCTTTGGGCACAAACTGGTAAAAGGTTCATGTGACTTACCTTTGTCTGGAAGCAGCAGTAAAGTTGTGTTAGGTATGGATGTTTCCGTGCTAATGCCAGAATTCTCTTTTCTGTCATTGTACAGTCTACATCATCATCTTGAAGTATGACATCTTTCTTCAAGACTTTCACTGCGTATACTTCATCTTTTCCTTTTAGCTCAGCTAACATTACCTAAACCAAACAGAAATTCTGTTCACATATAAACAACAGATCCCATAAATGCAGAACAGGGTTGCATATGAATTTGACTTAATTGGAAATACAAAGACACTTACATACTTGCCTGAATTGAGTTGCATTTTTATAAAATTAAAAGTAATGTAATTTTAGAAAAATATACCTCTGGTATTCTTTAAATTTTAGACAGAGGGTATCTATTTTTTTTGTTAATTAAAAATGCAGAAGATAAAATTTTTATCCCCTCATTCCAATATATTAATGAGTGCCTATTAGTGGGATTTCTAAAACTAAAAAAGGCAGTTGATACAGAACAGAAATCTATTTCCCACTTCTAACTCCCACTTTCAGTAGTGAGTTTTCTGTATGATGAACTTAGTATACAATCCCATACACCATTCTGGCCACTTTTAGGTTGCTGAATTTAAATACTACTATTGTTTAGGGTTCAAGTCCCATACACAGTTTAAGGTCAGTTCTGGCTTACAGCCAGGGTAATCTTCAGAGAAAGAATTAGAAAACAGGGAGACAAAAGAACTGCTTCAGCCTGTTCCCGTGCATCTGGAGTTCCTGTATATCAAGGAAGGAAGAGTGTACTTGTGAAACAGATTCACATTTCAGTCCTCCTCTTTGATTCCACGGTGGGCAGCACTATGAAAAGAAAATCTGTAAGCCCTGTAAACAGAAGAATGACCCTTCCAGCCTCATCAGTTCCTTACTCTGGGAAGATGTTTGGTGAATTACATCTTTGCTGCATAGATGGTATTTTGGGCAGCTGTCTAAATCCCTCGCAATCGTCATATCTGAGTGGAAATGCTTGAGTTCAGCTTCCTCCAACACCGAACACATACAATGAGGAAAAACAAGCACAAAAACTGTTATGTGAAATAAGTAAACTTGAACTGGCTGTTATCAAGAAAGGGAATGAACTCAGAATTCGACAGCATTATTCCTGGGCTCATTTTTCCTGCTTGACCACAGCTAATTATCTTATTGAACAGTATCTGTGTTACTGGATATAGCTCCATTACCAGTATCCTGAAATAGAGAAACACTGACATTTTGTTTCAAAAAGCTTGACCCTAGCTAACAAAGCTAAAGCACAGAAAACATCAGCTGATCAGGAGGCTAATATTCCTGATCTGTGGGGTAAAAGCTGCTTTTACTCAAGGGATAAGAGGAAACCCCTAGGGTGGAAGCAGTTCCTGAATGTCAGATTACTTGGCAGTAAGTAAAAAAACCCCTACACACCATTACATAAAGAAAGGAAAGGAAAGGAAAGGAAAGGAAAGGAAAGGAAAGGAAAGGAAAGGAAAGGAAAGGAAAGGAAAGGAAAGGAAAGGAAAGGAAAGGAAAGGAAAGGAAAGGAAAGGAAAGGAAAGGAAAGGAAAGGAAAGGAAAGGAAAGGAAAGGAAAGGAAAGGAAAGGAAAGGAAAGGAAAGGAAAGGAAAGGAAAGGAAAGGAAAGGAAAGGAAAGGAAAGGAAAGGAAAGGAAAGGAAAGGAAAGGAAAGGAAAGGAAAGGAAAGGAAAGGAAAGGAAAGGAAAGGAAAGGAAAGGAAAGGAAAGGAAAGGAAAGGAAAGGAAAGGAAAGGAAAGGAAAGGAAAGGAAAGGAAAGGAAAGGAAAGGAAAGGAAAGGAAAGGAAAGGAAAGGAAAGGAAAGGAAAGGAAAGGAAAGGAAAGGAAAGGAAAGGAAAGGAAAGGAAAGGAAAGGAAAGGAAAGGAAAGGAAAGGAAAGGAAAGGAAAGGAAAGGAAAGGAAAGGAAAGGAAAGGAAAGGAAAGGAAAGGAAAGGAAAGGAAAGGAAAGGAAAGGAAAGGAAAGGAAAGGAAAGGAAAGGAAAGGAAAGGAAAGGAAAGGAAAGGAAAGGAAAGGAAAGGAAAGGAAAGGAAAGGAAAGGAAAGGAAAGGAAAGGAAAGGAAAGGAAAGGAAAGGAAAGGAAAGGAAAGGAAAGGAAAGGAAAGGAAAGGAAAGGAAAGGAAAGGAAAGGAAAGGAAAGGAAAGGAAAGGAAAGGAAAGGAAAGGAAAGGAAAGGAAAGGAAAGGAAAGGAAAGGAAAGGAAAGGAAAGGAAAGGAAAGGAAAGGAAAGGAAAGGAAAGGAAAGGAAAGGAAAGGAAAGGAAAGGAAAGGAAAGGAAAGGAAAGGAAAGGAAAGGAAAGGAAAGGAAAGGAAAGGAAAGGAAAGGAAAGGAAAGGAAAGGAAAGGAAAGGAAAGGAAAGGAAAGGAAAGGAAAGGAAAGGAAAGGAAAGGAAAGGAAAGGAAAGGAAAGGAAAGGAAAGGAAAGGAAAGGAAAGGAAAGGAAAGGAAAGGAAAGGAAAGGAAAGGAAAGGAAAGGAAAGGAAAGGAAAGGAAAGGAAAGGAAAGGAAAGGAAAGGAAAGGAAAGGAAAGGAAAGGAAAGGAAAGGAAAGGAAAGGAAAGGAAAGGAAAGGAAAGGAAAGGAAAGGAAAGGAAAGGAAAGGAAAGGAAAGGAAAGGAAAGGAAAGGAAAGGAAAGGAAAGGAAAGGAAAGGAAAGGAAAGGAAAGGAAAGGAAAGGAAAGGAAAGGAAAGGAAAGGAAAGGAAAGGAAAGGAAAGGAAAGGAAAGGAAAGGAAAGGAAAGGAAAGGAAAGGAAAGGAAAGGAAAGGAAAGGAAAGGAAAGGAAAGGAAAGGAAAGGAAAGGAAAGGAAAGGAAAGGAAAGGAAAGGAAAGGAAAGGAAAGGAAAGGAAAGGAAAGGAAAGGAAAGGAAAGGAAAGGAAAGGAAAGGAAAGGAAAGGAAAGGAAAGGAAAGGAAAGGAAAGGAAAGGAAAGGAAAGGAAAGGAAAGGAAAGGAAAGGAAAGGAAAGGAAAGGAAAGGAAAGGAAAGGAAAGGAAAGGAAAGGAAAGGAAAGGAAAGGAAAGGAAAGGAAAGGAAAGGAAAGGAAAGGAAAGGAAAGGAAAGGAAAGGAAAGGAAAGGAAAGGAAAGGAAAGGAAAGGAAAGGAAAGGAAAGGAAAGGAAAGGAAAGGAAAGGAAAGGAAAGGAAAGGAAAGGAAAGGAAAGGAAAGGAAAGGAAAGGAAAGGAAAGGAAAGGAAAGGAAAGGAAAGGAAAGGAAAGGAAAGGAAAGGAAAGGAAAGGAAAGGAAAGGAAAGGAAAGGAAAGGAAAGGAAAGGAAAGGAAAGGAAAGGAAAGGAAAGGAAAGGAAAGGAAAGGAAAGGAAAGGAAAGGAAAGGAAAGGAAAGGAAAGGAAAGGAAAGGAAAGGAAAGGAAAGGAAAGGAAAGGAAAGGAAAGGAAAGGAAAGGAAAGGAAAGGAAAGGAAAGGAAAGGAAAGGAAAGGAAAGGAAAGGAAAGGAAAGGAAAGGAAAGGAAAGGAAAGGAAAGGAAAGGAAAGGAAAGGAAAGGAAAGGAAAGGAAAGGAAAGGAAAGGAAAGGAAAGGAAAGGAAAGGAAAGGAAAGGAAAGGAAAGGAAAGGAAAGGAAAGGAAAGGAAAGGAAAGGAAAGGAAAGGAAAGGAAAGGAAAGGAAAGGAAAGGAAAGGAAAGGAAAGGAAAGGAAAGGAAAGGAAAGGAAAGGAAAGGAAAGGAAAGGAAAGGAAAGGAAAGGAAAGGAAAGGAAAGGAAAGGAAAGGAAAGGAAAGGAAAGGAAAGGAAAGGAAAGGAAAGGAAAGGAAAGGAAAGGAAAGGAAAGGAAAGGAAAGGAAAGGAAAGGAAAGGAAAGGAAAGGAAAGGAAAGGAAAGGAAAGGAAAGGAAAGGAAAGGAAAGGAAAGGAAAGGAAAGGAAAGGAAAGGAAAGGAAAGGAAAGGAAAGGAAAGGAAAGGAAAGGAAAGGAAAGGAAAGGAAAGGAAAGGAAAGGAAAGGAAAGGAAAGGAAAGGAAAGGAAAGGAAAGGAAAGGAAAGGAAAGGAAAGGAAAGGAAAGGAAAGGAAAGGAAAGGAAAGGAAAGGAAAGGAAAGGAAAGGAAAGGAAAGGAAAGGAAAGGAAAGGAAAGGAAAGGAAAGGAAAGGAAAGGAAAGGAAAGGAAAGGAAAGGAAAGGAAAGGAAAGGAAAGGAAAGGAAAGGAAAGGAAAGGAAAGGAAAGGAAAGGAAAGGAAAGGAAAGGAAAGGAAAGGAAAGGAAAGGAAAGGAAAGGAAAGGAAAGGAAAGGAAAGGAAAGGAAAGGAAAGGAAAGGAAAGGAAAGGAAAGGAAAGGAAAGGAAAGGAAAGGAAAGGAAAGGAAAGGAAAGGAAAGGAAAGGAAAGGAAAGGAAAGGAAAGGAAAGGAAAGGAAAGGAAAGGAAAGGAAAGGAAAGGAAAGGAAAGGAAAGGAAAGGAAAGGAAAGGAAAGGAAAGGAAAGGAAAGGAAAGGAAAGGAAAGGAAAGGAAAGGAAAGGAAAGGAAAGGAAAGGAAAGGAAAGGAAAGGAAAGGAAAGGAAAGGAAAGGAAAGGAAAGGAAAGGAAAGGAAAGGAAAGGAAAGGAAAGGAAAGGAAAGGAAAGGAAAGGAAAGGAAAGGAAAGGAAAGGAAAGGAAAGGAAAGGAAAGGAAAGGAAAGGAAAGGAAAGGAAAGGAAAGGAAAGGAAAGGAAAGGAAAGGAAAGGAAAGGAAAGGAAAGGAAAGGAAAGGAAAGGAAAGGAAAGGAAAGGAAAGGAAAGGAAAGGAAAGGAAAGGAAAGGAAAGGAAAGGAAAGGAAAGGAAAGGAAAGGAAAGGAAAGGAAAGGAAAGGAAAGGAAAGGAAAGGAAAGGAAAGGAAAGGAAAGGAAAGGAAAGGAAAGGAAAGGAAAGGAAAGGAAAGGAAAGGAAAGGAAAGGAAAGGAAAGGAAAGGAAAGGAAAGGAAAGGAAAGGAAAGGAAAGGAAAGGAAAGGAAAGGAAAGGAAAGGAAAGGAAAGGAAAGGAAAGGAAAGGAAAGGAAAGGAAAGGAAAGGAAAGGAAAGGAAAGGAAAGGAAAGGAAAGGAAAGGAAAGGAAAGGAAAGGAAAGGAAAGGAAAGGAAAGGAAAGGAAAGGAAAGGAAAGGAAAGGAAAGGAAAGGAAAGGAAAGGAAAGGAAAGGAAAGGAAAGGAAAGGAAAGGAAAGGAAAGGAAAGGAAAGGAAAGGAAAGGAAAGGAAAGGAAAGGAAAGGAAAGGAAAGGAAAGGAAAGGAAAGGAAAGGAAAGGAAAGGAAAGGAAAGGAAAGGAAAGGAAAGGAAAGGAAAGGAAAGGAAAGGAAAGGAAAGGAAAGGAAAGGAAAGGAAAGGAAAGGAAAGGAAAGGAAAGGAAAGGAAAGGAAAGGAAAGGAAAGGAAAGGAAAGGAAAGGAAAGGAAAGGAAAGGAAAGGAAAGGAAAGGAAAGGAAAGGAAAGGAAAGGAAAGGAAAGGAAAGGAAAGGAAAGGAAAGGAAAGGAAAGGAAAGGAAAGGAAAGGAAAGGAAAGGAAAGGAAAGGAAAGGAAAGGAAAGGAAAGGAAAGGAAAGGAAAGGAAAGGAAAGGAAAGGAAAGGAAAGGAAAGGAAAGGAAAGGAAAGGAAAGGAAAGGAAAGGAAAGGAAAGGAAAGGAAAGGAAAGGAAAGGAAAGGAAAGGAAAGGAAAGGAAAGGAAAGGAAAGGAAAGGAAAGGAAAGGAAAGGAAAGGAAAGGAAAGGAAAGGAAAGGAAAGGAAAGGAAAGGAAAGGAAAGGAAAGGAAAGGAAAGGAAAGGAAAGGAAAGGAAAGGAAAGGAAAGGAAAGGAAAGGAAAGGAAAGGAAAGGAAAGGAAAGGAAAGGAAAGGAAAGGAAAGGAAAGGAAAGGAAAGGAAAGGAAAGGAAAGGAAAGGAAAGGAAAGGAAAGGAAAGGAAAGGAAAGGAAAGGAAAGGAAAGGAAAGGAAAGGAAAGGAAAGGAAAGGAAAGGAAAGGAAAGGAAAGGAAAGGAAAGGAAAGGAAAGGAAAGGAAAGGAAAGGAAAGGAAAGGAAAGGAAAGGAAAGGAAAGGAAAGGAAAGGAAAGGAAAGGAAAGGAAAGGAAAGGAAAGGAAAGGAAAGGAAAGGAAAGGAAAGGAAAGGAAAGGAAAGGAAAGGAAAGGAAAGGAAAGGAAAGGAAAGGAAAGGAAAGGAAAGGAAAGGAAAGGAAAGGAAAGGAAAGGAAAGGAAAGGAAAGGAAAGGAAAGGAAAGGAAAGGAAAGGAAAGGAAAGGAAAGGAAAGGAAAGGAAAGGAAAGGAAAGGAAAGGAAAGGAAAGGAAAGGAAAGGAAAGGAAAGGAAAGGAAAGGAAAGGAAAGGAAAGGAAAGGAAAGGAAAGGAAAGGAAAGGAAAGGAAAGGAAAGGAAAGGAAAGGAAAGGAAAGGAAAGGAAAGGAAAGGAAAGGAAAGGAAAGGAAAGGAAAGGAAAGGAAAGGAAAGGAAAGGAAAGGAAAGGAAAGGAAAGGAAAGGAAAGGAAAGGAAAGGAAAGGAAAGGAAAGGAAAGGAAAGTAAAATTAACTAGGTTATCACTGTTCTCCTATGATGAGGAAAAGGGTCCTCACACAGTATTGAGAATAAACACAGGACCAAGCAAGAATATCTAATGATCCTGTAAATCTTAAATATGTCCTTCAGAGCTTGAATTTTAGCCATCTGCTTCTGCTCTCATACTGAGAGCACAACATTAGCTCCTCATGTATTATTGCTTCTTACTCTATTTGACTCTAGTAAAATAACTTCCAATGTAGGCAGGCATAAAACCAACAGTGGTTTAAGTTTTATTAAAATTCTTTGGCACTGTTAGACACTCTCTTTCTCTAGATGGCAATCCATTTACTAAATTCTTTCTCTGAAATACCATCTTCTGAAACTAGCACACTACTAAGAGGGAAAAAAGGTTACATTGCTTCCAGTTCATGGGGTAGGGGGAAGTTCATAGCTCCATTAAAAATAGCATTGTGTGAATGTGTTAGGAGCAGATGACATATTTTATCTTAGACTTCACTGCCCTCTTGTGGAGCAAGGCACAAAGCAAAATTGCAAGTGTAATTAAATACAAGATTAACATTCAATTGCTCAAGGTCCTAACTTCATTACTTTTTAGAGAAAAAAAAAAAGAATCAAAAGGATGTATTTATAAAGCTGCATTTCATCATAATGTTCCTCAATGGTGCTTTCCCTAAAGAAAGAAACGACATCTACCTCTGAGACGATACACAGGCAGCAGTAACCACATGCTGCAGGAAACAGGGGCCTTTCTCAAGTATGTTTCACCCCATAAGCGCAGCAAAACGAAATTGCTACATTAGGGTACTTCTAGTGCATGTAAATTTGGTGACAAAAGCTCAGTGGCAAGTAAAATGTTTGAGCTAGGGGTCTGTAACCGTGGACACTGAGGAATGGAACTGCTTGAAATAAGCCAAGCAGCAAAATTTTACACAGTCTAACTTCAATAACATATTTTGTAAAAAAGAAGCACAGAATAAGTAGTGAAAAAAACAGAAGAAGAATAAACCTCTGGAATACATTTTGTTGGTGTTAAGAACCACAGTGGGCAAGCAAGCAGATCTCTGAAGAGGCGAGCGTTGTTAGGCACTTCTTAAGAGAGAAAATGAAGCACAGAGAAAATAGCATTTCCAGCTCAGGTGATATCCAGATTTCATACAGGTAATATTGCTTTTTTATAGACACTAACCGTATGAACATGGAGAAAGCAACATAGGCTCTCTTAACTATTGTTTCTACCAATCTGCTACACAGTAAATGCATACATTTGAAAAATAACATTATTTTTGTCCGTTAAGAGCAAATGACCAACTATGGCACTTCAGTAAGAAAGTTAACTAATATATTCACAGATTAAGTGGAGAGATACCATAGCTATGATTAAAAATCCAAGTGGAAAAAAAATCAGGTTTAATCGAAAAACCTTTTCTGAACAAATCTCCACCATAACTAGCATTTGAACAAAATCTTTCAAAGCAGTAAAGTATTTAGAGTTTAACATTTTGTCACTGCTCACTAGCTAGAACCACAAATGAAGGTTTGAATATCAAATCCCTCTCACTGTGTATCTATTACTTTGCCATGAGGTAAGTTTCTTCTTCCCCGTGCTGTTCAGCAATTTGTGACATGAAACATTAGGTCTGACCTTCACATACAGTTAATGTCTCATCTTAAATATGGCAAAGGCTGTATTTCACAAATTCCATGTTTATACAGGTATGACACTGTGTTTCTGCAGTTGAGAAGTATATGTAACATGACTTTTGTATTTATGAAGATGGGCCTACCTATTAATAAAGTTGTAATAATATGAAAATGCTTATAATTCCATTAGGTACTACTTCTAATAATCTGACAGTCTTCATGACATAATTCACATCCACCCACTAACTGAAGTGTTTTATTCACTATTTCTAAAATATTACTGTTTCTACTGTTTTCTCCCCCATTTAAAATACATAAATCTGCTTGAAACAAGGAGATATGGAAACAACTATTTCTGTTAGTCAGCTAAAATGACATGAATGCACCTTCCTGCAGTAACTTTACATACAGCTACTGTACAGAGTACACAATTGTTAAACTGCAGAACATAATGAATCCTTTATTTTCTGGAACACAGGAGGCTAGGCAGACCATCACAAAGGATGATTTAGATAGATCTCAGACTACCTAATCTTCTGGATATAGGCACACAGGACTGATTCTGCCCAGCCTAGCCAACACAGAATAGTAATTTTTGAGGATGGCATTCAAGGAAAAGAGAAGCTGGAATAATGATATTTAAAAAGTTTGACAACCATCACCACAAAACAGAAAACACAAAAGGCATATGAACTGAAGGGATGTAAATTATCATGCCCCTTATTTTCTGACAACTTCTAATCCCGTGGCATTAAACCTACAATCTACAGACCAGTGAGTGCAAAATGTGTTTCTGCCCCTCTGTCCCCTGCATCTGTTATTGACTGGTGTTGCAGACAGGGTAAAGGACCATTTTCTACCCATGATGGCAATCCCTACTGCAGTCTGCTATTTATTGTTGTTTTCCACACATGCTGGAAAAGATAGAATCTGACTTCAAGTTTTTCCAAGTCTACAAATCACTCAAAAGGAAAAAGCTCAAGTGATAATCCTTACCTTTGCATTGTAAACCTTGTCTCAATAGACCCCAGAGCAATGAACCACAGTGGTCACAGAAGGTGGGCACTTTGTAATTGTGAATGCTGAACTTGTGAGGCATGTTGACGCTGAAACGCTGGGATCCCACTTGCTGAAAAATGAGAACATGGCATATTTAATTCTAATTAATTTATTTACAATCAGTGTACACTAAGGCCCTGTTACATTTTGCAGTCAGAGATCTTTGCATTAGATATACTTCAGCTTTAGAGTTCTTTATTTGGGGGAAAGAGGGGGAAAGGATGCTGTTGTCCACAAGATAAAGACTGAAGTCTACTTCCTAGTATTTCTGGTAACAACAAATACATAGCTATCAGGAAAGATCTCTTAATGTGGAAGGCAAGGAAGTCACTCCCAATTGTTTTAGGAGCAGGAGGCGAAACTAGTACAGGACTAAGAAGTAGAAATATATCACAATCCCTTTACCTTTTCATATCTCCCTCTTCTTTGGATTATGAAAATGACAATGATAAATAATGGTGTTCAGGGATTCCAAGGTATGATTACTTGCTAATAAGGATGTAATTGATAAGCTTTTATAGTGGCCACTGCATAGCAGGAGATTTACTTCCATGTTTTTCCTTCCCTTTCCTATTACCACTGGCTTCTTTCCAGTGATCTAGTACCCCTTTTAAACAATGAGAACATTATAGCAGCAAAACATACAAGCCTCCACCAGTCTGGAGCCTGGGAATATAAATCTGGGCAAGATTTTGTATCTTCCTGTCAGTACTAGGCAAAAACAGCACCAGCCAAACACAGTCCTTTATCACAATCCTATGCATGTGATCAGGTTTCAGGTGCAAAACACTGGTTGCAAACCAGATATTTAAGAATGCTTCCAGTACGAAAAATGGTAGTGAATTGCACAAGAAGAATGAGATCAGTCAGACTCTCATTGAAAATCATATTGAAGTTGAAAGACTGGCTTAACACCATTATTACATACAACCCTGACTTGTAATTTAAACCTAGTTTTTTTTTCAAGCATATAAATATAGTTTTAACAAACAAAAATAAGAAATGTACATTTTCTGTATGGCAAAGGAACTGGGACCACCCACAAACTACCTCACCTCACAGCAGGTTCTTGCTGTTGCACTAAACAGCTTTTGTGTTAAAATATAAGCAACAAACTTCTGTGTAAGATAAAGCATTCACTGGCTATAGGTGAGGGCTACAACTTCTTAAAAAAAACATAAACCCCGCTTCCCTACCCAACTGTTAACTCAGCCAGAAAAGGATACCCCAAATCTGAAGAGTCTAAGGAAGCTGAACACCACAGCAATCATATTGGTCCCTGCCTTATGACTGTTCTCAGAAATAAATGATTATTTCCTAATCAAGCCTGAATGCACCATCTTAGCTGAGAGAGACCTTTAACTCAAGCAAAACAATCGCTTTTTTTTCTTTTCTGATCTGGAGTTGAACATGTTGTTGGGCAGATATATTTACTTCCCTGAGAATACAGTCCTGAAAGCAGCTAATTTCATTTTCAGGTTACGTCTTCATTTATTTAAATGCATGATAATATAAAGCACATATTGTGTAAACTCCATTAATAGACAAAAGCTTGCTAAAGGTAGGGAGTAATTATGCTCGAAAACCTGTTAGCTATGCAGTACCTTGTGTTAACACTACCATAGAACATCCATAGACCTTCTTCAACATATAGATTGCTTTTCTTTCTCCTGCACTTTGACAGTTTGGATGCAGACTGTGTTGAGCAGCGACGTGGCAAGCCAGTTCAGGGAGGTCTTTTATGTTGATGCAAGATACTAAAGCATAGCATACTGCCTATCTTACCAGCTGGTAATGACTGAGCCACACAAAATGCAGTTAAGGGACAGAGTCCCATCCTATTTTTTTTAAATTAAAATGACAAAACTTATAGTAAGTCAGAAATGGAGTAAAAAAGGAGTGCAATAAGCTCACTCAGACTTTGAGGACTTGGATGTTATAAAAAGTTACCAATTAGAAATAAATTGTTGCATAATAATTGCCATGTAAATGAAACCATTATTGTAATCTGTCATTCCAAAGTAAATGCTACATCACAAGAGAACAAGAAGGGCACAAAAGAGTCTGTAACAGTTATTGATTAAACAAAGGAGATGACACTACTTTGAACAGATGAAAGACATAGTTTAATCTAGAAAATCTATTTTTAAACATTTACCTCATCGTGAGTTTCCTGTTTTTTTAAGCCAGCACACTTCGTTATTATAAGTTCATGGCATCTCTTGTGGACTACACAAGTGCAAACTATAAACAAAAAATAGATAAAAGAATAAGTTTTCATGAAGATTGATTTTAAAGCAAAAGACAACTCAGAAGACTAGAAATACTGGGAGACTTGAAAGACTGGAAGAAATTGGTGACTTGGTGAGTCCCATGACATAAGTCTGGCTCACAAAGGCAGAAAATGATGGACTTCCAAAGGTCAATGAATTTTAAGAGAAATAAAGTGTATATTCCAAAATCCCACTATGTAAAACTACAAATCATCTTCTGAAATATTAACCATTATTTTTCTCAATTTTTACAAATTTGATTTCTTTATCTGTTGATGCCCATGATCTCCACATTATATGAGACACAATGGCAAAAAAAAAAAATCTGTCTGAAGAACTTCCAGAGGAAGAGACATAAGGATAACTCATTGTAACAGTCAAAGAAAAGAAAAAACAGTTTTTTGAATGAAGAAAAACATTCTTTTTGTGACATGTTATCATCAGTTGGTAACAGTAAAATGTTTCAGGAGGCAAAAATGCTTTGTCAATATTCATACCAATTACTTAATCAATGAATAACATTTGCAGATACAGTAGGTAAGATTAAAAATTGCAATGTCTACTGTAGAGTGGGATTCAAGGTCATTAAGTGAAGAAAAAAACCTTAAAAGTGCATGAATTATTTTTTTTTCTAATACTGGTCATTGTTTAAGAAAAATAATAAATCAGAAGTCAAGGAACCTCTGTTGTATGTTAACACAGTAATTCTTATTCTAGTATGTAAACCCAGTATTTGCATTTATTTATTTACAATGATATTTCAAGTCTTCTGTAACTGAAAAACCACCTCTAACAATTATTTCTACTTGTCAGATGAGAAGCAGAAAAAAATAATCCCAAGAGGTAACTGCATAAAAAATTACAAGTAGAAAAAACTGAGATGAAAGATTAAGTTGAGAATTAAGCACTTCTGCAGTCTTTGCTAAAACATTCTTTAATGATGAACTCTATAATTATCTCATCTGTTTAATTACAGTCTTTGCAATTACCTGGCATTTTTAAACAAAGAATCTCAAACAGAATAAAGAATTCACAATTTTAAAATGCAAGAAATGTAAAATGAGGTAGGCAACACCCGCAGATACGCCCCCCTAGTTGGATGTGCATCAAGAGATACGTAGGATCTGCTGTTCGGTGATGCTTACTGTGTCCTATCTCATACATGCTGCCTAAGACAAATAGTTTCTTGAAAAAATCTTACTGTGATTTACTTTAAAGACTGTATCTTTGGTGAGACAAACTTATTATGATCCTCTTGTGCTAAATTCTTAATATTGTACATATACAATGCCTGATTAAAATAACTTATTATTTACATAGTCAACACAATACGTATATTAAAAATGTCCCTCTGTAGATTTTCTCTTACCTTGACATTGGTATCCCTGTTTTCCTATTACACCCCTGAAAATAAAGCAGTGTTTTAGAAAATGAAGAATATATACTTTCAAAAATTAAAAACATGTTTTCCTCTCTTTACTGGACATGCATAAGTTTAAAGAAATAGCTACTTCTAACCAATCATCTGGTAACTGCATGCTTGCATGTATGAGATCAGTTCAAAGTAGGAACCACATTTCAGCTGCCAAGAGGCAACAGGTAGGACAACAGAATCCTAGAATCATCGTCAAGGTTGGAAAAGACCTTCAAGATCATCAAGTCCAACCGTCTGCCCCACAACCCCCTAACACCTAAACCATCTCCCCAATCATAGAATCATAGAATCATAGAATCTTAGGGGCTGGAAGGGACCTCGAGAGATCATCTAGTCCAACTCCCCTGCCAGAGCAGGGTCACCTAGAGTACATCACACAGGAACTCATCCAGGTGGGTTTTGAATGTCTCCAGTGAGGGAGACTCCACAACCTCCCTGGGCAGTCTGTTCCAGTGCTCTGTCACTCTTACAGTAAAAAAAATTTTTCGGATATTCACCTTGAACCTCCTATGCTCCAATTTACACCCATTACCCCTTGTCCTATCACTGGTCATCACTGAGAAAAGCCTAACTCCATCCCCCTGACACTCACCCCTTACATATTTGTAAACATTGATGAGGTCACCCCTCAGTCTCCTTTTCTCCAAGCTAAAGAGACCCAGCTCCCTCAGCCTTTCCTCATAAGGGAGATGTTCCACTCCCCTAATCATCTTCGTAGCTCTGCGCTGGACTCTCTCGAGCAGTTCCCTGTCCTTTTTGAACTGAGGGGCCCAGAACTGGACACAATACTCCAGATGTGGCCTCACCAATGCAGAATAGAGGGGGAGGAGAACCTCTCTTGACCTACTAACCACACCCTTTCTAATGCACCCCAGGATGCCATTGGCCTTCTTGGCCACAAGGGCACATTGCTGGCTCATAGTGCTCGAGATGCGGCCTCACCAAGGCTGTGTAGAGGGGCAGGATCACCTCCCTGGTCCTGCTGGGACATGGGCCATGAAGGGATTCAGAAATAAAGAAACATTTACTATAATCAAATAGGCAAGGCCAAAGGGTATATAGAGAGAGAAGCCACAAGCCAGTGAAATTGTCATCGAGCAAACCTTTGAACAGACAGAAGATTGCACTGCCAATTTTGTTGCTTGAAATCATCTCAGCTAACATAAAGCCTGGAGACATTTCTTAGAGGAATGTATTTGAGCTCATGCACAATTCACATTACTTCACATTAAGAAAGGCTGATTCATTACACACTCTTAAGAAATATTAATTATTGATCTCATTAGACCTTAACGTGTATAAGGTGCAAATCAACACCTCTAGGAAACTCTGGAAAACACCAATGGAGCTGCTGAAAAATAACAGAAAACTTAATGTCTCCACCACTTTTCCCTATCTGAAAATTGCCAGTACTCAAAACTAATGTAAACAATTTCTAAAAGGGAGCTCCTCACATACTGTGCAATAAGAAAGACCCTGTACACTGAGGACCCCAAACTCTGGATTATTAGAAGTCTAGCATTCCCATATTCCATTAACTTGCATAGGATACATAGGAGCTCAACATTTCCTAGGAGGAAGATGGTGATACTTAAGCACATCAGGCAGATTTCAGTCTTCTTGACAAAATGTACAAGCCTAATATTAGGTCTAAATCTACTCTTGGGCACCTACAGAATATGAGACCAGCTGTCTACCTAGAATTTAGTGTGTACTAGACAGGGAAAGATTGAACTTTGTGGCTCAGAGGAGAATAAACACAAATACAACAAAATCTAACATGTATGACGGAAGTTTAACAGTCTTTGATTACAGTCTGCAAAACGGATGCCAGTTTAATATTAAAATGAAAAGAACTACTACCCCATGCCATTTATACTGCAGCAAAACAGAAGGGTATGTTAACTCTTCAATTCCAAGTTGCAAAGAAAGCAAAGTCATACCATATAAAATCTCTGCAGTGCGAACAATATGTTGGCTGTCTGAGGTACGTGGCCATAAATTTGTGTCCATTAACCTGATGTACTCTGCGCCGCACGGCACCCTGCCGCTTTCTGGGGCGCATGCGTTCCCGGAACACACGTTCTTCATTGTCTTTGGGTGCTGAAACAGAGGAAAAAACCATGAACACTGGTGGCATTGGACACAAACATGGGAAAATTCAAATGCAATATGTAAGTAGATATTCTTCAAAAATAAAAGTAATCCTCACTACCGAACAACGCAAGATAACATCCCTAAGTTGGGAGTAATTTTTTTCTCTTTTAATGTCAATTACTAACAGACCAGGTTTTTCACTCCCTGGTACAGGAAATTCTATTTGTTCTAAACCTTTATCTGTTAATTCATTCTAAGCTGGGAATAAATCTGTGCTTTATCACTATCAAGCACACTAACAATCTCTTTAACAGTAATTACACAGATTCTCCAAACAGCTCAAGAGTCTCATCACACAGATCACATTTGATCTTCAGGGAGGAGGGAGGCAGGAGGGGAATCCACCAGAAAATCCCAACATCCCCTGCTCCCCATATACTCAGAAAGTGCTGACACAAGTGCAAGAAAGCTGACTACAAGTACATACTATCAAGCAGAATAAAAAATTCCACCCAGAACTGATTACTTTGTAGAATTCCTGATTAAGATCTGAGCTTCAGGCTCTAATAATCCACTTTGATACTAATACACTTTCAGCAAAATATTCAAGGGAAGGAAGTTTTTCCTCTTAAATAATTCCTGTTCAATTGCATATTAGATTTAATGGCAGAGGAAGTAAAAAATTAAATTGATGTATCTCAGAATTAAAACCTTTGGAAAAAGTCCTCCAGAGTGAATTGGGTCTTTTTCCCCAAGGCTTGATTTTGAAAAGTATCACTAACACCTCCACAGTATTCTGTATGCATTAAGCAGAAGCTGAGGATGAATTAGAAACAAAGAATGTGCTATGAAAGGAAGATTTTGCAACCATTTCTTGAGCCACTTTTGTCTCTCTGAAACAGAGAATCAGATTGGGAGGGGACCACATTCAGCCATCCTTTGCCAACTGCATCAATGCACTCACTACTTCAGTGCATATAACACTTTGAAACGTGTGTAACACTTGTCATTCTTTGAATTTCAGCTACCCCAAATCATTATAATGTCCTAAATATGCCAACTATGGTCTGTTGCAAGCATTTCTGTACACTAATGAGTTCTTCAAGCAACAACACAGTATTTAACAATAATACAAAGAAAATGAAAAGTCCAAGAACAACTCTTATCTATACTGGTTTCAAATTCTTTTACAAACACCAAAATAACTTGTCAGCAGCATGGATGGTGGAATTGAGTGCACCCTCAGCAAATTTGCCATCAACACCAAGCTGTGTGGTGTGGCTGACACGCTGGAGGGAAGGGAGGCCACCCAGAGGGACCTTGAGGTTGTGGATGCTCCCTCCCTGAAGTGTTCAAGGCCAGGCTGGATGGGGACTGGAGCAACCTGGTCTAGAGGAAGGTGTCTCTGTCTATGGCAGAAGGTTGGAATTAGATGATCATTAAGGTCCTTTCCAACCCCAAACTATTCTACAATTTTATAAACCCTGTTTTTGAGGATTGTAGTATTAAAAGGTGTTGATTTAGGGATTCCTAGAAACTGGTCTTAAATTAAGCCAATGGATGGATATCCTGGGAAAATTTAGAGCACATACTCATGAATCAAGATCAATTTCTTTCACTGCACAGCAAGGGCTAAAACCCATGATACTAGCAAAACCGTTCATGCACTAAAAAGCCTAAAATCCTTACACATGAACATCTTACCAAAACTTCTTACTCAGAGTGGGTTTTCACCCTAAGATAAAACATCTGTGGGATGGTCAGAATGGCACTGCTTTTCTATTTTAAATGAGCTTTCAGTAAATAAACATTGACTTATACAGAAAGCTACACCTTTGTTTTTATTAAAAAAAAAGAAAAAAAAAGAAAAAAGAAACAAGAAACAGCTCTGGTTCCCCTTCAAGAAAGAGGTAAGAAATACAAAACAGTTATCAATTATGTTTATTTTTAGGTTGTCGATTATGTATATTAATATGCATTAAGCGAAACTCTGCTGTCTTAATAAATACTAAAGCCCCTCGAGAGGAAGACTGTCTTCCACAGACAGTATGTAAGAAGGAGATGAAAATACTATCAAAGACTACTTCCAGCTTCTGAATGATTAATTAACTTTACAAAGCTGCTGGAAATCTTGTAAAAGTTATTATTATAGAAAAAAAAAAGAAAAAAAAAAAGGTGATTTTAACACAGAACTGTTACTTTGGTTACTATCCAGATTGAAGAATTTCCAAAATTACGCAGCCTGGATGTGAGAAAGTTAAGATACCACTCTCCTGGGAAGGTTTTACACTTGATATGATAATCAGTCTACAATACCACTTCTATTTTCATCTTAATTGTAACTCTTCACTTATAGGTAAAGCACCTCTAATTCTATAGGGCAAGTAAAAAGCCTCTTCTTGTTTTGGCTTGATAAACACAGAATGATGACACTTTCATTTAGCAATAAACTCTTAAAACTAATTTTACTGTACTACTTTCAGTTCTATATTTAATATTTTTACAAAAATTCCTTCTATCACAATACTTACAGTTCAAATAAAACAACAAAAAGGTGTCTTTTTCAGAAATACTCTGACTTGACAACAGATATAAGCAAGATATTAAGCCTGAAATTATCAGATTAAATGGCAGGCCTTAATTATTTATATAATTTCCACACAAACAGCATTTCTGTGTGTGAGAAAGATGCTTAGACAGCTCAGTTTCTGAGCAGTTTCTTTGGTCTGTCTTGGATAACATTGTAGGCCCATTAGCCAGTCCCCCTAAACTGACTCTCCTGTTGGTCTGCTGCTCCACATTTACCATTAGAAACCAGACTTGGCCATTTTGGTGCGCTGCATCCAACTTCAGTGTTGAATTGCACAGATGAACTGCATGGCCAAGAGCGCTGGACTCCTCAGTGGTGACTCTGCCTCCACCTCACTTCTCCTTACAGCTCATGTAGGATGCCTATCAGTTGGAGGCAGTAGTACTTGTCTGGGGGGCTGGAGTAGCATCTGGCATTACAGTGGAACACTGGACACTGGACCATTAGACATCAGCCTTTGCTCAAAGCAGACCAAGTTGCACGAGAAATAAATTCCAGCAAAACACTGTCATGCCTTGCACAAGTCACACCACTGATGTGGACCACAGGCACAAAACCAGGCAGCAACTTTCCCAGGTGACTCAGCAGCGGATGATCCCATCTGTGCTGGCTCGTACCCAGGGCTGTGAACCCCTCTTTTCTAGTAGCACTAACAATAAGTCTTCAGCGTTAGTTAAAATCTATTTATCTTGTACTGAACAGTCACACCACAGATGTTTGTTTAACTGTGTGAAGACATCTACTTAGAAAGGGAGGGACACTGCTCTCCCCAAACTTCTCTCATTGCTTGCAAGCAGAAAAGCAAATATTAATAAATGCTATCAGAAAACAGGGAGTACTTGGGAAAATGCCCAACGTTTGTGTGATACAGCCAACTAGTGTTTTCAAGAAGTACTTTAGAAAATACAAGCATCCCAAACAAAATTAGCCCTTTAAATAAATTTTAAAAATAAGAAGTCTTACAGCTGTATAGAACAGATTCTAGAAAATACCACTAGGATACCGCATACTGGGTGTTGCATTTCTATTCTTGGCAGAGGAGCTCAAATTAAAATTAGGTGGATTTGTCACAGTTAGTCTATAAGCAAGTTTAAATATAAACAATTTCTTTTCACAGTATTTCTACTAAATAGTTGCAGAGGGTTATTATTTCCTCCGTAAGAAATATTTCTTTTTTTAACATATGTTCTGTTCACCGTTTTGATTTTGTGTCCTTCACCCCTTTATATTATCCAGTTTATCCTTTTTAAAGCATTTATTTAACTTTCATTTTCAAAAGAAGAAGTAAGAAAGGCTTATGATAATTTCCAAGTATTCACATAGAATACTGTGAATGCAGCACACTGAGTTCAGGCTTTGTATGCTGGTACTTGAGACCTGGCAAATTTAGAACTAATTTTGTCTCAAAACTATACCCAGTAATGCCACTACTTCTTTTCATTGTAGCCAAGAGTAACTTTGAGTTATTTGGAGAACAATAGCATGTAATTGCTTTTATTGACTCATGTACATACAAACATATTGCTTGCAATTTCAAACACTGAAAAAAGACTTTCAGACTTAACTTTAAGCTCTTGCAGAAGTGTTATAAAAGTCAGAAGAATTTGACATGCAAAATTGCACAAAATTCATAAATACTTGCAAAATGGATGTTTAAATGAACTGCCTGGAACTATATTTAATACTGTTAATCATGTAGCGTCTGTTAAGCATGAACTGGAAGTCACAGCTCAGAGGATATGAAACTGACACTTAATGCTCAGCAACCATCAAGGGGAGCAATATCGGAGGTAAAAGACTGTACACCAAGAACAAAGGTTCAACTATGTCAGGTCTTGTTTCATACTAAAATGGTTTCAGTATAAATAAGAAGGGTCCAGTGCAGAGCACTAACTGCAACAAACAGAATTATCCTGCATAGCAAAATGTACCATTTCCATTTTTTATCCTCTATATTGCAAGTACTCACAGAATTCTGATGACAAAGAAAACAATGGAAAAAATATGGCAGAAAGAGAGATTACAGGCACAGGGAGGTTTTTCAGCATTTGTTATTGCTTAAAATGCTGACTTCTAAAAGGAAACATGCTGGACACTTCCCTTAATCTGGAGGGAATTAGCATTGAACAGTGACAGTGTTTGGGGAAGAAAAAAATAATCAGATGCTTCAGTTAAATGGCCACTATCCCATCAAAGCCAAACTGTAGGCCATGTACAATGGTAACACTTGCAGAAACTGGGGTAGCTGCCAAGGAACCCCATCCAACAGGACACTAACACCTCCATGGCACTTCTAGCACAAAGGGCTTTTCACCCTGGGCATCTCTTGGGTGTCTTCACGTTGCTGTCATTCGCAATCACAACCAGGCAAAACCAGCTGCTTTAGCATCACGCCTTAATAATTACAACAGAGCCTAACTGAAAAACAAATGCAAAGGAACAATTATTGTGCTGATGTTCTACTGCTGAAAATTAGAAGCTTTTTTATCATATTTAAACCTTATCCCTTTAACCACTATGCACGTATTGAAACAGAGCTTTTGTTTTAGCACTATGTAATGCTTAAACACAGGAAGGATACTGAGGGAGGAGAGGTAATTTGTCCAGTTATGTTGGAAAGTGAGAAGGGACAGGAACAATGCCCAGGACTCCTCAGGTTTCAGGATGCAGTGTAACCAGATCATTATGCATCAAAATTAGGTCTCAAAGTATTATTCCCAAACTCTGTTCTGGGCCTCTGCTCTACAGTAGAAGAATACATACTGTAATCAAGATTTCTCCAGGCAGAAACTGATACAGGATTTTGCCTTTAATGCTTAAATCTTCTTTATGGGGGAGGGGAGAAATATAAATACCTCCATATATTTGATTTTCTATATTCTCTCTTTTAAAGAAAAATACATGCAACAAACTAATTTGTTAACTTTGATATTAAAAATTGCAAGTTAAAGCTACAATAGAATTTCACAGAGCCATTACTGATTAGAAATGAGCAATAATTGGAGAGATTACCACAGTGATAGAAAGAACTATTTTTCTAGAAGCGTAGTATTTCCAGACTATTTCTTTAACAAGAAATAAACACACAGGCTTTGCTTCCTATATTTTGAATCTGCTTTCTTCAGGAAAGCTGACAGGAAATTTCTTGTTTAATAGGAGAAGAAACAGATCCTTAGATAACACTATATTGTTGAAGAAAGCAAAGATCATGAGTGATACAACAGAAATTAAAAAATGCTCACAGAATGGGAAAATTTTAGTTGTCTTGACAACTCATGTCTGTTAACATGAGATTTTTACTGAAGGTATTGAAGACTAAATTGCATTTTAAAGTATATCAAGCCCAAATAGGGTGGGTGGCTTTGTAGCATGGGTTCAGGCTCAAATTTGTTTACTTTCGAACACATGCTTATCTTTAAATGCTTAAATTCTTGTGTAAAAGTGACATTCAGCCTGTATTTAAAGATTTCCCTTGGCATGCAGATGAAAGTGATTAGGGTTGTGACTGGCACACATTTTTGCTTCAGGGCCTGTTTTATTTTCCTATTTAAAACAAACAAACACCACAACAAAACACCCACAAACATATAAAGATATCCAAATTATTATTTACACAAGGTTCAAACCTTCTCTATATAATTATTATAATGAACACAAATATGATAATATTTTCAACAGTAACCCCCCAAATCCTTTTACATTTGACTCACTAAAGCAGAACATAAAGTTCATAAGTACTAAAGAGTTCCACAGAGACTGCACATCCAGTTGTAATTTAGTTTTCAGAAATGTCCCAACCTGGCTAGCTAGCAATAATTTGGACCAAATGCTCAAAACCAGGAGCATAGGGCTTGGTACCTGAAACAACCAGCTGAAGTTCCCCTGGTGCCCCAGCTGCAGCCCATCTGCACTGCTGCAGCAGAGGCTGGGGCGAGGGAGGATGGGTTCCCATACATGCTCAAGCAAAATTCTCCTTCAAATGATTCTGAGATTTCTCTTAAGACATGTTCAAGATGAGCCCTCAAAAGTTTCTGCTCTCCATCTGCACAGTGCCTGCAGAATTTGTGACAATTTACAGAAGCTGGAGGTATTAACATGGTAGACTCCAGATGATCATACAGCATGTTTTAATAAATCTAGTATTTAATGAACAGATTTCTGTTCAATAAGAACGGTTGATTAGTTGATTGGTAGGGAATGGACATAAATATAAGTTGCTACATCCATTTTTTAGACCCCTGGAGGCTTACACAGATGACAGGGGTACTGACCTCATCTTGGGAGAGTGAATATAGCAATTCCTATAGCTGTCCGATCCACGAAGTGAGCAAATCAGACAGATTCCTCTCTGTTCCTCTCAATTTGTCTATTGCTGGTATTTAACATTAATGATTTTAAGAAATATGATGTTCCTGAAATAAAGATATTGTAATTACAATATTCATATTACATTTTATTTTGCAAAAGAAGTTACATTGCTAGAAATACCACAGGGAAGTTACTGTTACATGACAGGTTTTCTGAATAGGTATTTTTACACCTTAAATAAAATCTCCAAGACTTTTTCCACAATACAGAATTTAGATGTTTTTCAACTGGAAGGAGATGTCATGGGTAATTGGACAAAAATAAATAAATAAATAAATAAAATTCAATGTTAACTAAGGTTATTTTGGTCTTCCAGTGTTATCTTCCAGGGGGAACAAACAGGGTCATTCTAAACACAATGCTCTTATGTCAATAAATCTGCAACTGAAATTAGAGAGGTGGAAATGCATTCTACATATGGTAAATACTAAAGCTATTAATCAGGAGAAAAGTTTTACTTGGTGGAATGTAATAGGTCTACTCACGTCATAACTACTTCATAAAATGGAGAACAGTTTTTGTGCCACAACTTGACAGGATAAACTTACAGGAAGAAAATTAATTTAATTTGTGGCAGTGGCATTCAGTTCATGCTGATACAGTGTAAGTATTGAGGAGTATTATTTGCCTGGTGTTAGTACTGATAGTGTAAAGTCCCAACAAGCTAACAAGGTGCAGTATCTCCTGTTAAACCAACTGCTTACTAAACCTAAAAAGTACATGACTGTTCAATTGAAGAAACTACATATATAATACATGATATTATTATAATATTGTTATACCTATGATCCAAACAAAACCCATTATTGGGACTAGATTTCCCTACCCTTATTGCTTCAAGTCTGCAAACATGTCCTGCAACATGATTGCAGCACACTCCTCAGAGCATGCCCAGCCACTTGTGATGGTACTCAATACTCTGGTGACACATGCTCACATTGACTGTCTTTTGTCTTTGAGGAAAGATGGGAAACGTGACAAAACATTAATGTCAAGGCTGCTGTGGAAGATGAACTTTCAAAGTGATGTACACATGCATTTTTTTTAACACAGCTCCAGGCTATGGAATTATCTGCAGGGTCAGCTGACCTCTCTGTAGGGTCAACACCTGAGCTGCTGCCATTTGTCAGTTCCTGGAAAGGAAATGGTGCTGTGATGCTAAGAAGGAAAACAAGCATTGTGAACACTTCAAGACAAAGCCCTTTTCTCAGAGGTAACTATTAAACCAGACAGATCCTGAATGATTGTATTTTAAGCATGTGTTTGTGATAGATCAGAGATGCTCAGCAGTTGCCTTCTGATAGTTGCAAAAGCTATACAGCACACCATGAAACACAGCCTTGTATAACTGGATTTTCTAGCCTTTCAGAAGAGTTTGCTTAAATAGTTTTTTTTTTAATCTCAGCTCTGTTCCTTTGCCATAAAATAACAGAAGCCTAAGTGGCAGGCACCAAGGAGATGCCTGAGTCCAGACTCCTGTAGTGAGGAGGGGTCTCATACTTCAGGCCCCCTCAGTTTCTGTTTTTCTGGTTGTTCTTAAAAATCTCCAGCAAGAGAAACTCCACAACAAGCTCGTGTATCTTGTTTCAGCACTCTTGCAGGGAAACTGTTTTGCCAATAGCCAATGTAAATAATTTTGCAGAATGTGATGCTGATTGAGTGAATGGCAACCTGAAAAAGCAAGTTTTGGCCAGCACAGAAACTACTGACATATCTGTAGAAAGGCAAAGCATTATCCTGATTGTGTACTATGCAAAAGACGAGGGGCTGAAGATGGCCAGAGACTCAGAAAGATGTCACAGAAAAGAATATTGTAGAAATTCTGCATAATTCTCTAGCCACAGCAAGACAGAAGCTGCTTTGAACTAAACAGCTTCCTATCGATACCCCAGTCACATGCTAGCTGCAGAAAAGCCATGGAATCTGAAGGTGAAAAGGGAAAAAAAAAGCATTTTCTGCCTTCAAGCTACTAAATCTCAGAGTCATTGTGTTTATTCCATTTCCAGATTGCCTTCCTGATAACTGGTTTGTATCCAAGCTTAGAAATACATGTTAAAAAGCTCACTTGCACTAAAATAGTCCATACCAAAACTCCTAACTCCATGTAATCACATTAAGGAGCTATGGTGTGTAACCTTCAAAGGGGAGAGAAGATAGCTCTCAAAACATAGTTTTATACAATTTATATCCCTTCAGAAGCTCAAGCCTGTGGCATACATTTACACATATTAAGGTCTCAGAGTGCTTCACAGTGGCAGTAGAATCTTCTTTTCTTCTCTTACAACTAGGAAAGATCTCATTCTGAGGTGTCACCACTGCAGACATAAGTACACAAACTTCAGTAAGTTTTCTTCAAGAAGTGATTCTTTTTGCTTTTTAGGATTTTTCTTCCTTTATTTCTTAATAGAGTACTAAATACTTGCTCCTATTCTCCATGGGGCAGAGGAAGCCCATGCAGAACTGCTTGTGATTCAAAAGAGCCATGTAATAACTGAGAAAGACATATGACATTGCATAGCAGCTCCATTTTCCCGAGCAGAAAGAATCATTCCCATTAGTCTGACAGGTGATAGTGTAAATTAAAAAACACTGAATCCTCAACATTGGCTCAATAAATGCCCAGAAAGGCCAGAAGAAGTTTCAAGGGCAGCAGATGACAGTGATAGGTTAATATTGTATTTACAGACTTTTTTCTTATACCTTCAGATAATGGCAGATATTTCTCAACATATTAGAATAGAGGCCATAAAAATTATTGCCCCTCAATAGTATTAAAGCAGAAGACACAAAGTATCAATACCTTAGTGTAGACAACCCCACTGATGGGACTGTAATGGTTTGATAAACAAAAGATGATTTGACCCCAAGCAATAGAACATGTCATTAGAAATAACAAATGAGCCAATCATCTTCATAGCCACCATTTGTCTAATAGTTTAATGATGCCTTATACCTGTTTCCTCGCTGTAACTACAGTAGCTTTGTCTGCTTAGGCAAATAGTTTACGATACTTTTAAAAGCTCAAATTATTCAGTGTTGGGAGAAAAATCTTTTAATAGTGAAATAATAAAGCAAATTGTTATTATTTCAAAGTCTCTTACAAAGGCTCTATTTTCTGACTTTGATACTTACGGTTGTCCACAAAAACAGTATCTAACCACTGTCAAACTATTTCCTGCTCTTATGACACGTTTGGTAATTTTTTTCAGTTTGAGAATGCACCATAGTATCTCTATGCATGTTAGAGACAAGCACCTGGTTGTCACTGGAATCTGAACTCCTCTATGCCAGCTCTTCATTTATCCAGAAAGTCAAATCTGGTAAATCTTTGGACCAGTGTGCAGGAACAGCTGGGGAGCAGGATGTCATTGACATGTGCTCTGAGACAGCCCCACTACAGCAACCTGAGGATCTGGGTCTGCAGCAAGGAAACCCTGAGAGCCACCTCACAGATAACAGTCAGGCAGCCTGACAGAGAGATCAAGCTTTCTAATGTAATGACAAGCAGTTTTAATCAATGCTTCTCCTTTTGTTTCATCATTGTTATTTTTAAGAAATTGGTTCTGCACACTAAAATCACATGATACATATTTGCTCTGCAGTGGAGCCCACAGAGCACCCAACAGCTAAACGAGCGGGTCCTCATTTGAACTGCACATACAATTTTTTCCTTTCTTGGATGGAGGATTTAGGAGTCTCTCACAACTTTGCTGTTGAACTGAATAAAAAAAGTGAAATATATTAGTGTTACACATCAACCTGGAAAACTGTTCACTGAGGCAGTTGCCATCAACAAATAACATCTGCCACTACTTTTCCCTTTTTGGCCCAATGTACAACCCATAACACGCTTTCACCGGTGTTTCAACATGTCACTGCTCTTGCTGGTTTGTGTATTTTACTAAGAGCCATACTGTGACAATCCTGTCACACGCTCTATCAACATCTTCATCTTGCCCATTTCCTAAGCAGGCAGTTGTTGTAATAATATGTAAGAGGCCAATATCAGCTGCAAAACGACTCATTCCCTCTTTCCGTTGCCTTTCTTGCAAACGTGGGAGGAATTTTTCTTTTTCTGAAACCCCGCCCCCTCCCCCACAACAAAAGCTTAATTAAGAATGTCTCTGACTCACAGGCAGCACTATTAAAGCAACTCTCCCATATGACTTATTATCAGCATACTACTTTCAAACCCCAATTTAGCAAAGCATTTCTGGATATGGCATATGAAAGAGCATATTCACTGTGCCATGGATCTCAATGGAAATCTTACAGTATTTAAAGCATTACTTCCATGTCCTGCTTTAGCAGGACATTCTACATGTCTATTGGCTGGTAAAAGTGGAAACTTGTGCTAAAGAGTATGTTTGCTCTCTCTGCCAGGCTTATGGGCACAGCATCATGAGGTAATTGCAAATGGTGAGTCTGCCTATTTCAGTAGAGCCTGAATGCGAGATACAGGTTTTTACGGGGGGCGACTGATACGTAACAGGGACAGGGTGATGACCACCCTCCTGACCTATCGTAGGCAGAAGTATTTCTCAGTGATAGGTTTAAGAGAAGTTTTAATTCTTCTTACTTGCTTTTGGGTTTAAGTATACAGGTTGTTTTACTGTCCAAACTCTACATAACAAATAACCTCACAGTAATGAAGGTGAGACTACAGTGTTAACTCATCCTAACTTTGTAGCAGGAATTTGCTACAAGCTCCATCGTGTGCTCAAATCTGTAATATTAGTTTACTACTTATAAATGTGTTGCTGATTTTTCCTTTTGCAGGTCTTAAAGCAAAAGAACAGTAAAGGGATCTCTCTCCTGTTCCTTATAACTCCCAGCAAAGCTTTCCAGCATTTGAGGTTTTGCATAGTGTGCTGGCTGAAATACATAATGAAATGAGAAACTTGGCTTTGTTAAACAAAGCAACACGTGTCTAGCCCTCAGGTTAAGGAGAAAAGCTTGAAAATGTGACCTGAATGCATTTAAAAAAACAAAAAGCACAAAGAAGTCCTAGTGGAGGACACCCCCAGTTTTATTATGGAAAAATCTGGATACATGATGTCAGATCAGTATGGGGTTTGTGCAGTGAAGAACATGGTGAGGCAGGCCAAGGCAGGCCCTTGCAGCCCACGGAGGTCCACGGTGGAGTAGATACCCACCTGCAGCCTGTGGAGGACCCCATGCTGAAGCAAGTGGCTGCCCAAAAGAAGCTCTGACCATGTGGGAAGCCTGTGTAGGAGCAGGCTCCTGACAGGACCTGTGGACCCATGGGGACAGGAGTCTACAGTGGAAAAAATCCTGTTGCTGACAGGACTTTAGACCCTGTGGGGGACCCACACTGGAACAGTCCATTCAAGGTGAATATCCGAAAAAAATTTTTTACTGTGAGAGTGACAGAGCCCTGGAACAGGCTGCCCAGGGAGGTTGTGGAGTCTCCTTCACCGGAGACATTCAAAACCCACCTGGATGAGTTCCTATGTGATGTGCTCTGGGTGACCCTGCTCTGGCAGGGGGGGTTGGACTAGATGATCTTTCGAGGTCCCTTCCAGCCCCTAAGATTCTATGATTCTATGATCCCCGGAGCACTGCACCCTGTAGAAAGGGCCCATGCTGGACTAGTTTGTGAAGAACTGCTACCTATGGGAAAGACTTGTATTGGAGAAGTTCATGGTTGACCATCTCCTGTAGCAGGGACCCCATGCTGGAGCAGGGGAAGACTGTGATGATGTTTGTTCCCCCCTGAGGAGGAAGGAGGGTCAGGAACAATGTGTGATGAACTGACCACAGCACCCCCACCCATCCCCCTGTTGCCACTCAGGGGGAGTAGGGGGAAAATTCAGAAGTAAAATGGAGCCTGGGAAGAAGGAAGGGCTGGGGGGAATGTGTCTTAAGAATTGTTTTCTAGTTCTCATTACTGTGAATTGATTGGTAATAAATTTATTTCCCCAGTTTGAGTCTGTTTTGTCCACGGCAGTAACTGATCTTATAGCTGTTCCTATGTTGACCCATGAGCCTTCCATTGTATTTTTCTCCCCTTGTCTAGTTGAGGAGGGGGAGTGACAGAGCAACTTTGGTGGGCACCTGGCACCCAGCCAAGGTCAACCCACTCAAACTTTGTGTCTTACTGTATAAGACACACACATGGGTAAAAGACCAGACTCTTGGTTTGAAACAAGTTACAAAACTTACTTGTTCCTAGTTTTTACTACTTTCTTGACATTCCAAACTTCCTACTCCCAGTATGCATATATTTAGTCCCAATTCTCCAACTTTCAGTAAGGCAGACATATCAGTGCCTTTCACATTTTCAGTGATTTGGTGAGTATGTGGCTTAAGACTTCAAATCAAAGGAAAAGTGCTTTTGGCTTATGAAAGATGCTTACCTGGACACCTAATTTCCTACTGAGTCAGAATTTCAGAAAAGTCTTAAAGCATCAACTGCTTGAAGTACTCGAATGGGTCCTGATTATTTTTCCTGACCTCTGGCAGATTAAGTCTCTAATAAAAAATACAACCTCAGATGAAAAGAACTGGCCAATAACCTTTGAAGAGGCAACAGATGTGATGACTGAGATGTATTTTGTTTTTCGTAATTCTCCAAAATTGATGCAATATTCAAGAATGGTAAAGAACTTACTGATGGAAGCAGCTGGCAAGTGGGAAAAGTGGGATGTTGGATGATGATGTGCTTTACTGTGGGTAATGGGGCGGGGGGAGGGGTTGGAAAGACCAAAATGGAATCAGAGGAGATTTTAATCCTCTCACTTTGGAGAAAAAAAATCAGAAAAAATAAGACATGAAAGAAAAGGGAGGAACAAAAGTGAACCTAGGGATGACAAAAGTGAACACATTAGCGAATACTCCTTTTTCTCCTTATAGCACAACCTGTGAGCAATGCGGCTTACACCAGTCGACAGCCCAAGATGCCAATTTGAGTTTAGGATTATTGTCAATTGGTAAATTAATTTCCTTCCTACCCATTTGTTGTAAAGGAAAGTTAACCATCACTATTTCAGAAAACTAATTTATATAAGAACTAGCAGAAACTACCAAATTAAAAAAAAAGTAGATGTTGCTTTAGACCCACTACTGTTTTCTTCAGATACATGTTAGTCAAAGCTAATTCAAACTATATTTATGCAGAAGAACAGGTACAGAAAGCAAATTTAGCAAGGTAAGGCACTTACATATTGTGTTCTATCACGTTACTCAAAGCTAACTGATTTTTATCTCCTTCAGCAGATCACCTTTTGTTACTTCCACTAAAATCCCCACAGCACCCTGTGAAGGTTGACTTTCAAAATATGCATGAAGACTCTATACAAGAATTAATCTATGTGTGTGGGAGAACACTTGCTTCCAATATTTCTTAAAACTGTTAAGCCTTCCAAGAAACATATTTCTTAAAATCTGGGCTGCACATCTGTACACTGTAGCTGAAAGAGAAAATAAAGATTCCATATTTTTTTCTGAGTTCCTTTTTCTCTTCTTCAGCACAAAGGTCAAATCAAATGCTATTTCTAGATCCAAACAACTTTGTTCCTACTTAGCCCAGAAACTCAATCAGATAATGAAAACAGACAAAACAATTCTTGGAATAACTGCTGACTTAATTTTTCTCTTATTATTCCAGTGCTCTCTAACTGCTTTCCATTCAGCACTGACTCTCTCTTCACATCAGCGGAACTACCTTTGGATATTCTAAGATGACAGGTAAATTCTTCTGCCCTGCCAGCACAAAACTCATCTGGAAACCACAGCACAAGGAGGACGGAGTCCAAGAAAAATCTGTGGAGAGCCAAAAGAAGACAAGGAGACTGCCTGCAGCACAAAGGACAACTATTCATACATCTTAATGCTCTAAATGCAAAGGCACATCAGGATAAGACGTACCCTTGGTTACAGCCCTACAGTTATGCCAGAGAACACAGACATATATAAAATCAAGTGGAATTTGGCTCAGTTAACTTGCAGTAGAGATAAAAAGAGAAACCTTGATTGCCAGTCTCCAAACTGTAAGGATATAAAATGTTCTAACAATTGTAAAGTACTGACAGCTAAAACTTTTTTCCATTCCTTGTTTTGTTTATTAACAGGTTCAAAGAAAGCACACACTTAAAAAGAGCTTTCCATAAAAAATTCAAGTAATAGCACATGATCTTTAACTCTCTCTGTCCTCTTCAGTTTCCCAAGCACCTCTGCTCATATTCACTACATAACTGACTCCAACTTCGCTTTATCAGGTTGCTGAATAAGGATGTGAAAGTCAGCTGGCTCTAAGCTAAAAAATATATATATATATATATATATATATATAGTGTCTCCTTATTGCTGCTGTCGCTAATTTAGCTGTTCCCATGGTAAACTGAAATATCACTACAGAAAGATGTATCACCTATCAATTCACAAGCTGGGAAGTGTGTTGTATGGAGATTTGATTTAATAGATCTCAGAACTGCCTCGCTGAAGGCAGTTGAAAGATGGAGGCTGGATTTCTTGCCTTTTTTTTCCCCCTCCACTTTTTTTTTCCTTTTAAGAACTTGTATAATCTCAAGAATAAGACATATGGCAGCATTTCCAAGATGGTTTAAAAGAGATTTTGATTTCCCACTTACTGTCTCAAAGTGTGAATTACCAAAGGTGTCATAATTTCCTCGAAAAAATCCTTTTAACACTGGTTGTGTTTAGAAAAAGAACTTCTAGAGAGAAGCTCCCATTTTTTAAAAAATGTGTTTATTTTAAATGATTTTTACAGCTTTATAGCTGCAGCCTCTAACCTGACTACCCATATAACACATTGCAGCACTCACGAATTAGTTTTTACAATTGTTTCAATTCAGAAGATTGTTTCCTCATTAATAAGGAGACAAAACATCCTAAGAAAGAGATCATCCCCCAGACTAGAAAGAGATTTTACCATCAGAAATTGCACAGATGAAAGCTAATGTCTCCTATGAAACCGCTTCCTCTAGTAAATACCTATAAATAAAAAAATATATATTCTTACATGTTGAAAAGATTTCTCTTGATGTCTTTTATTTAATAAAACATTACCTTTGCAAGTAGAATACCAGTAGCCAAATAAAAATATGTAATGCATTTTGACAAACATAAAAGTGGAAAAAGCCAATTTCAAAAAGCTAATTTAAACCAAATAAAGCCATGTTTATAGCCCACTCTGTTATCTATTCTACACCCAAAAAACAGCAACCAAAATATTTTAATAACAAAGAAAAAAAACACAAGTAGAAAAGAAATGCAAGAAAACAGAAACACAGCATTTCAACATTTGATTACTCCAAACTCTCTCAAAATAAAACTAACTCTCCATTACTACTCCTCAAGTTCTCATAAAGATACCAGTAATACCATCCAATACACAAAACAAAACCTCTCTTTTCAATATATTTGGAACATTCCTTGAATTTTAAAATCTAATGCCACACAGTGAATCCAAACCAGTAAGTTGCAATTAGTAATTTTGTGTCCTGCCTCTTCAGGACCACCAAAACGAATTTAAATTAGAAAGTACAAATTTTGGAAGATTCAGTGAAACTGTCTGAACTCAGCTCCCTCAAATGTGTCTTAGATCCTATATTCAAACCCAGAGGTATTCAGAATAGCTACCTATATTAAGGAACTTAGACAATCACATCTGCATTGCAGAAGCAGTTGGCTTATTCTCCTACATGCAAGAGTATTTTCTTAGTAGACAAAATATCCCTCATTTCATGATGAGAAAAAAGTCATAGAAATGGGCCAAGAAAATTAGATGTAGCCAAGTGATTTTTCAGTCAGCCCACACAGAACATGAGGGGAAAGAAAGCCTTCCTCTGAGCAAACATTAGCACTATTATTAGCAGCATCTAAATTTGCTTAAATTAATTATTCCAGTCTCTATTCAGCAAGCAATACAAACTACACTTGTCGTTTAGCTATAAAGACAGACACAAAATCATGAATATGATCCTCTCTCTCTGCATTGTATTTATCTTTACCAGAAGCAAGGAAAGCAGGATAGAAAGTATTCCTGGAAACTATGTGCAAAAATAAAGATTAGTTTAAGAGAGGCCATTTAAAACATGATCATTAATACTATTATTGTGCCAGAGCTGCACATTCGATAAAAATGGATTGTAGGTGATCTAGGGAGATGTAGAAAGCTGCATGACAAATTAAAAGCAGTACTATCTCAGTTAAACATTTTCCCATTGGATCCACAGAGATCAGCAAATCATTGCTGCCTCCCATCAGCAATGGCAGATGTGTGGCTCTGTCAGTGCACCTTCTGAGTCATGCTTTCCAGAACATGGAACCACCAAAATAAACAGACTCAGGCACTTGCAAGTTTTTAAACTAAAGGGGCAATCATGAGATGTAAGAAGCCCTTGGATTCAGAGCAGTGAAAAATCTCTGGTTTTATTTGTATCACATTTTTCCTTTCCCTTCATTCCCTCAAATGTGTAACTTCATGCTGATATTCCAGAACACCACCTGTCTGGTCAGACATGCAAAAGATGAAGGTGAATTCCTACTAATAGCTCTTAAAATACTACTGATATACTATTACGTAATTTTTAACATGGTGTTACACCTCTGGTGCCAAGATAGGAACTCTTGGAGCATCCCACTCCTCTCGTTAAGGAGTGCTACCTCCAAAACAACCATTCCTCTCTCAGATAGAAACTGGGTACATGCTCAAATACAATAGTCTTGGTCAGGGACCGTCTCTCAAAAACTGCCAGGTGTTTTGAATTATATTGCTGTAAATTCACAAAAAAAGAATCTGAGAATCTGTCTCTGAATATGTAAGTAAAGAAAGTAATGAGTCTCACAACAGTTCTTTGAAACAGATTTTTAAGGTGCTTTATAATTTACTCATAACAAAATTCAAGTGAAAATCTCTCAGCAAGTGCAAGACTTCTTTAAGAAATGAAAACAACTTTTACTCGAATGTAAAATGAAATAACAGGACATATTGGATGAGGCAAATCATGACTCACTTGCTAATTTTAAAAAATCATTTGTCCATTTATTTACATGGGATGGTGCTAGACTTAAATGAAAGACTTAACTCCAGAAAAACAGCATTTTCTACTATTATCAACTTTTTTTTTCTAACACTGTTGAACACCTATTCTCCCTTTCCCTTCACCCCTGGGTCTCAGAGGAACAACAGATGGAACTGACATCTTTCAAGGATTTTTGCATTCATCACCTATGCAGTGATCACAGTGACTGTGTCAGCTCAAATTTTGGGAATATTATTGAGTAAGCAAATGAATCTGTGGTAAGTAAAATTATGAAAAAGCTACATAACTAAAAGAAAATGTATTATACTATAGCAATGTTATTTTTAATTTCAGAATAACATAAAACCAAGGCTGATAACATCAAAGCAAACAAGTACTAAGGAATAAGAAGCCAATGATTTCTCTTAATACATCCATATATAAAGGCCCATTGACTTATCCAGAAATTGCCCCATTCATATATTATTAATCTTATACCACAAATCCATGAAAAAGACCAACATACTTAGAGTACACAGCCTTGCCCTCATATCCTACTTGCCTTCATAACCAGCCTTACTTGGTTAGTACAACAGCAGCTGTGAATATGCATGACTGTCAGCAGTAGTCACAATATCTCCAAAACAGTGATTTTAATGCTACATTTCAAAAGGTTTTACCCAAGAGGCACAGAGAGATTGAGTGACAGGCCTGAGACCAAGCAGACAACATATAGCAGATGACCTGTGCATGATCCCTTCACGGTCTTCACTCAGAACCTTCTTCTCATAATTTCTAAGCACCCAGAGACTGATATGGTGCGTAAAACTAATATCTAATAATCGCTTCCTTGAATCCTGTTGCTTGATGGCTAAACAAGGGCATGTTGTTTTCCAGTGATTTTTTCCCCATAGCATGAAAAATACAATGAGTGTCACAGCCCATGTTCAGTAGCTTTAAGTTTATATCTCAGTTCCTGAACTGTATTTTAACTCTGTATCAATGTTACAACTATTTTTACAGATTCCAAGACCTCCCAGTCGGGCAGAAACTGGTAAAGAAAAATCAGGTGCAGATAAAAGCCAATCTAAATCTTAGAAACATCTGTAACAACTAAAACAGAGCTAACAAGACCTACCAAGTGCTTTTATTTATACACTCTCTCTCCATATACATATATACATATACACACACACAGGATAGCTGTGTTTTTCAAAGTTGAACTAGTACCATAATGTGTTTCACTAAATAAAAAGACAATGAGATCCACCCGTCATTTTGTTTTGTTCATAAGAAAATTATACCTGTAGTAGATATTCTTCAAAATTAGGCATCTTAGAAAGTTTGTAATCATTGTCTCTCTAGTTACCTAACTTTATCCTGTATTCTCTTTGCCTGTCTTTTGTGATTTTGACTGAACGGTCATGACAGTCAGCTGTCCTTAGTGCTTGGATGCAAAACAATATAAAATGTATTTAGAATGCATACCAACATTCTTTTTCCTACAAAATGTTGTTTTATTTTAAGATCATAATTGACTCAAACAAATTAAATGTCAAGTGAAAATTACTCACTCTCTTTCTTACGGCTTTCATGAACCACAGGGTAATTCAGGCTGGAAGGCACCTCTGGAGGTCTCTGGTCCAAACTCAGCCCCAAGCAGCTCCAGCTAAAGCAGGTTGCTCTGGGCCTCGTTCAGTCAAAAAACAAGTATATGAAAGGTTCACATCTACCTTTGTGGCCTTACTTAAACTTTAGCTACAGAGACTATCAATGAAGAAGACAGGACTATATCCCACAAAAATCTAAGTTTAGACTTTTTGATCCAATGATCCAACTACAACACTTCCTTCCCAATTTAAACTATAGGAATTAATTTACTGTCCTATGGTCTGTAGTACAAATGTGCAAGATAAAGTTTCTTAGGTAGTATCTTCTTTTTATATCACAGAAAGGTCCTTTAGAAAAATATTCATTAAAAATAAGAAGTTAGAGCAAGACCAATAAAAGAAGCAGGGGATATTATGCAATATTTAAAGTGTTCAACGTACAAAATGAGTTAATTCAAGAAACAGAAGAAAACTTAATATTGCTTAAAGCTAGGACTGATACACAGAATAATTTAATATCACTTAACTAGAGGAGAATGACTATGATATTCCAAATAACTGTTTTCTTACCAGGTTAGCATCCCAAACATTGGGCCATCGTCAATAAAAATATTACACTATGTCTTTTAATGAGTACTTTACTATAGTGTCTAAATAAAAAATAGAAACCTACTTATAAAGACCTGTTTATAAAACCTATTTATAGAAGTTACGATCTCACTAACACTGACTTGACTATGACTGCCCCTTTCCTTTTTTATTATCTAGGGCTATGAAAATAGTGCATATAAAAGCCTGCAAGATTTCCATAAATAATTTACAATGTAGTAGGCAGGTAGTCAGATCAATCAACTTTTTAAATTTAGTCTGTATGGTATGATGTGAAAGGAGATATTTCTCATGAGAGACAGGATTTCAGGATTTTCTGTTTTATTTCTGGTTACCACATCTTTAACAGATCATGATTCATTCACTACTCTTCAAGGAAGATCAGAGCACATCAATATTTTTAAGCAGTGTGTGCAAAGTTGAAGACTCATTTGTTGCTGTCAGGTTAGACAAAGGCTCAGCATTTCTGCTCAGGTAATACATACAAGGAGCTTTGGAAAGCCCTACAGCTCAGGCTGGACTCAAGCCCTGCAGAAACCAAGCTGCAAAGCAGCAGACAGTAAAGGGACTTCTCCAGACTGGACTGAACTTATGTTCCTAAACAGTGTCTTCAGCACAAGGATGTGGATGTTTGATGCACTGAAGTAAAAATTTAGAAAGACAGGCTAAATATTTTTATTTAATATACATATTATGTGACACATTTTTGTGGGCACATATAGGTGCGTACACAGTCAAATCTGATGTCAAAAGAGATGTACACAGTTCTGCTGTGCCCCCCTCTCCCTGTGAAATTTATAATCACATTGGATTTGTGGAATTTCAAAGATTGCAGAAGAAATATAAGTACCAGCATAGAGGTTCTCTCTTAAACTTTACTAAAGTAAATTCTATTTTGCAAGTGCGATACGTCTTTCACTACCACCTTTTTACCTATTCTGTCAAATACTGGCCCAACTTTTGGGCCTCATATACAAAACCATGACCAAATATTCTAAGAGGCAGCAATATATAGATTTGTTTTGATGTCCATTTTTCAGAAAATCTATTCCTCTCAGTACCTGAGGTTTTTCAGGACTACTTCAGTTTAGTGACAGTCCACAAACTAGCGGTTTTCTTCCAACTGTTGCTGAATTACTAGGATTTGGAAGTAACATTTAGAAATTTTATACAAGGAACTTCTGTGAAAGGGGAATTTCTAGGAAACACAGACTTTCTAGAAACTAAAAGAATATGTTAATGGTTAAAATCATAAAAGGTAAAAGAAACAAGTCAATTATCACAGTAGGAAAACTACAGGAGTAATAGAAATCCTAAGTATTTGAAAAGAGGAGGATTCATAATCATGGCAAATGAAACTTTGAACATGGCATTTCAAACATCCCATCCTTCCATGTGACAAGCTGAACAAACTTCTCTGTTATAAGTGTAAAGAATGTATATACACCCCATAAATTATTAAAGATGTAGCACCCATGACATATTTTATCATACCCATAAGTTGCACAAAGTGCTATTTTTTAACTTACATTACTGGTTCCAAGTACCTAAAAAATTTTATCCCCAGGTACCCAATGTCAAGTCAGTTTTTTTGTTATGGAAAGCTAACAGGAGTATTTTTCCAGAAAAACCATTCAAGTTAGCTTTCAATTATCTAAATGTCAGCTACTGTTTTCTTAATTATTTGATAGGCACAACAATGAGATTTCACTTAGTCATTTTTTTCACCTAATACAAATAAGTTGCCAAACTGTCTTCAAATAATGTTATCATTTACATGGAGGCCACCTGACAAAAAAATTAACAGAAAACAATTCTATGCAAAAAATATTAAATTAGTTTTAAAGTAACAGAAAAATATTAGTTTATATTTAAGTTCAGTTAATATTAAGTTTAGTTTATATTGTGACATAAACACAGAACATATATAAGCTGCTATTAGTCACAGTGTTGTGCTGTCACTTGCTTTAACGGGTTTCCTTGCAAAGTGAATGAAATAGAGAGTTTGCTTCTCCAACTGGACTTCCATGATGAAAAATGACACTACCCTGCTGAAAGAGCTCACACCTACAAAGCATTCATAAGCATATTATTTGTTTCAGGTGATTGTACTAACTTTTTTGTTTAGCAGAGCTCACTTAAAAGATTCTCTGAAGAATTGCTCCTGAACAGCTCTATGACCTAGTTTAAAGAAAATGTAAAAGGATTATATTTTTGGCTCCTTAAATCAAGGTTTTTTGGCATTTACAAACTTTGCTGAATCGTTTTGGCTGCAGTGCATTTCCTTATCTGCCCAAGCAATACTAAGCAGTATGGAATTTGCTTCCAGTGCACACTGAAAGTGCTAGCACTTTGCAAAAACCATTACTTCTTTAGCAAAACATATTTCATTGTATTTCACAAAACAATTTTGAAGCCTTTTCAATACATCCACACAATGTCCATCAGCATGGTACAAATGCACTCAAATGCATCCAATAAAACCTCCAGAGAGGTGTGTGGGTCTATTAAAAACATGACCTAAAAACCACCATGCGACAGAGCTCTGCTGCTTAATACATAAATATAAGACCTAGTCCTTCAAGCACAAAGGAATGAGCATCAAGAGTCAACAGTTAAGGCTGTTTGTCTAGAGATGTTGACTTACTGAAGGTTTCAAAATCTGCAAAATCAATTAAAAGAATCAGGTTCTATTATTGAACATATTCTAACTACATTAACAGCATAAGACAGATGACTGAGCCTCAGAGTTAACACACAGCAGAGTTAATAAAAAACAGAGCTAAGCGATTTAATTACACCTTTCGAATCTGCCTGCACACTTATACCCCATACTTCAACAGTCAAACTTAGTTTCATCCCTTCTACTAAAAATATCTTTTATTACAGAGGATTAAAAGCAAAAAGCTTATTCAGAACAAAAATTATAATTTCAGACAATGCCTGGTGTGAAATGACATGTACCTTCCCATGTTAATGAGTATTTCAGTAGCAGCACGGCTTACGTAATAATCATGGGGTTTATGGCAGCTGGTTATTTTGACAAGAAATCTGAAGGAGCTGAATGAAAATAGCATGGAAAGAAGGAAAGAAAAGCAATAGGTCTGACATGTAGACACCCTTTTACAAAGCACACTAAGTCTGTTGTTTGTTCCTTTTCTTGGTTTTCATATCCAAGGTCCAATTTTCAATCCTATGAATAGATAAAGAAGGAATTTGCAGCAAAAAGTCTTCAGGAATATATATGCAAATATGTTTCAGCAAGTCCCTCTTCCACTGAAATGGAACATCTTTAATAGGAAGCATGCATTTTCTTACTTTTTAAGCACAGCTTATCTTTTAAACACATTGTAGCAAATAAGGAAAAGAAGAAAAAGTTTTGAGCAGCACAGTTCTACTCTGGTGTTAGAAACTCTTAACTTCACTTTTTATTTCAAAATGTAGGGACCAATCCTGTTCTGAAATAGCAAAGAAAGAGCTTTATTACATCTTTTAAGAGGAAAAAGTGCTAAAGCAAGAGTATGCAACTTAAGGTTGCATATATGCCCAGCAGATAAGAAGACACAATTTTACTGAAGTGTTTTATTCTAAATACATGTTTTGAAGTTTAATCTTTAAAAACAGCACAAAATAAATTAACAGACCCTGACCATCAAAAAGAAAGCAACTGTGATTGTTTATAGTCAGTTTATATATAAACTGTAGTGCTGCATCTTCCTTAAAATGGTTGTTGATTCTAAACAAGGTAACCACATGGTGGCAGAAGAATCAATGTCTTGCTCAGAAACTGTATCGCTCATGGGAAAACATGCAACCTGATGGGTTTGTGCTGCACAGAAAACGATTGCTGCTAATTACTATGACGAAAGATCCATTAGTTCCGTGTAAGTCGACCCTCAGGGCTGATAAAGATACATAATTTTCCAAGAGCATTCTAGCTGCTCCAAGTTGAATTCTTATTTTATGGATTGAAAGTTTGTACAACGGGAAGCCTCAATTTAAAATAAGGCCAGATTATTTTATATATAATTGTTAACAAAATTGCAGGAAAAAAAAATCCAAACAATCTATCAGTAAAGTGCCACATTCAGCTTGGAAGAATTCCCTCTTGAAAATACAGCAGAAGCAACAGCATTTACTGAAAATTTTATATACTCCTCCATAATTTCTAAGAGTTTCTTTATGACTTTCAGAACAAACCACTAGTTAGATTAATAAATAGGGGCTTCTACTACCAGTCTATGTCAATTTTCTCTCCTTTATTTCATTCTATAGCAAGACCCCTCCCAGAACTGAATGTATTTTGCTGTGTACAAGCCAGGAAAAGCTTCGACTCCTCACAATCACCAGCCATAGAAGAGTAAGGACTGAACGAGACATGGCCAGACCCTGCACAGCCCCAGCCTGCAGGAGCAGTCCCTGCTTGGCTGCTCAAGCACAGGTCAGCATCACGGCAACTGACACTTGCACCTGCACAGCGAAAGAAGCTATTCCCTCTCCCCAACATGTACACGAATCCTGCCACAACACCTGCAAAACAATTAACCTGCTAACCCAAAAGGATGTTTCCTGAATGAGTCTGAAAGCTTTACCAGCTCATGGAGCTCCAGTGAAACTGCACTGAAAATGTACTGAAGCAAAGCTCCAGAGAATATCTGCTGCAAAATTTCTAATAGATATATACAAATTATTCTGCTTTGCAACCAAAACCAAGGAGCCAACTAAAGCCATCTTGCAACCTTTTTATACAGCTCACTAAATATGAGCTGCTACTATTTATAATTCTAAACTATTACACATAATGCTTTTACCTTTCAATAGCAATTTCCTTCTTCTCCTCCTCAGCATTTACTGACAAGCCTGAAAATGCCCACACCTAGATTGCTGCAAATAATGAATGATGACAGATGTAGATTGCACAATGAATGATGATGATTTATAGTCATATCCACAGGTATTAGTCAAATCTGAAGCAAAACAGTAACCATAGAATGGTAGAATGGTTTGGGTTTGAAAGGACCTTAAAGATCATCTAATAATTTGAAAGCTTTTTCAGTTTTCTATAGTGATGGTGTACAGTGGAGAAAAAGACAGCATGAGCCTCCCCTCTCACAGTGAATGAAAAGTGTTTAACACTAGCATTTTACCTCAGATTAAGTGTGCCTTTTTGAAGCAAGTCTTATGATCATCCCATCTACCCATGCTTTGCTTCACATCACCAAATGCTCTCAGACAGCACAAATTGGCCTCTTCATCAGTAAAATTAAGCCAGACAAGCCCCTAAGTAGAACCTTCAAAACACACAGTGTGGACACTGGATCCTCAGTACTGAGGATTTACCTTACAAGTCCAACCCTCTGGTGCAGGATAGTGTGCTAATTCTGGCACAGTAGGTTTTGGAACACCTTTCAGGAATTGGAAATAAAAGCAGCATTGCTGCTATCTGAAATTATTTTAATGCTTTCTCCATTCTGTATGTTTCAATTTGTCTCTCATGCTAAATCTCATTATTAAAGTAGAAGTACATTAAAAACAGAAAAAAACCCTGCCAAATATTACTAAATGCTTTTAAAAATAAGATCAGATTTAGTTATTTAAATATCCATACCAAGTTACTGATTTCAGCAAGATTATTGAAAAAAGTAAGCATAAAACCACTGGAAAAATCACTGAAAATAATTTGGGCAATAGAATTTTCCTTTCTTACCCCATCACAACTGCTACACAATACGCAGGGAGCAAGAAACTACAACAGGAATCTGTAGTAAGTACTTTTGGAGAGGATATTTGCATCATCAGTTTCTGAGTGACAAAACTTTCATATTGGCAAATGGCACTTTGAGACATGAAGCTAAACAGAATGCGTTTTTCTTCTTGTGATATTCTTTCAAGAGAAATAACATTTGAAAAAAGAAATATACAACGTACAAAGCATAAATTAAACACTACTTAAATGAAGTAAAAGGAAAACATTTCTACTAAACAGTTTTTCAGCTCTACTCAGCTGAGAGCTGTAGAAAATTTTCATTACCAGCTTCCCACTGCACATCATTAATTTTATTGTTGTCACTTAGAAGAAGGACAAAAGTTCAACTTTACTGAAGTTTAATTTTTAAAAACTGATTTTTGTTGCATTTGCAACAAAAGTCTGAATTGTAACTACCCTTATGAATTTTTAAATTTTTTTCCTTTACTAGATTATATGAAAAAGGTAACACTTCAGCTTCTCTTTAGCTTTAGTAACTCTCACATTGCTACTTGCTTGTACATCTACATTGCATCCCTGGACTGAAGTGGCACTGCACCCCAACCATGCACATGTGTTCATAATTTAGCCTGGAAAAGACCTTACAAGGTCATCTGGCTGGGAGCCCATTCAGAGCAGGACTAACCTCAATGTCAGTCAGAGCTGATAACACTCCTTTTTGTAGGATCTCTCTGTTCCTCACTTGCAGCCTTATGACACACATTTGAATAATTCACAAGGTCTCAGATTTCTCTAGGCACAGTACTAGAATAACAATAGCACAGAATTTGTAACTTGTGAAATACTTTACTAATGCTTATGCAACCCTTCGAAACCTTGAAACTCATATAAAAGCATAAAGCATATGAATAGAGGAAAACATAAAACTGTAATTTGAAAAAGGTACTTGAAGAAGCATTTAGATATTCAGATGTACTCTCTAAAGGTTAGGGGGGAAAAAAAAAGTTATCCTAGGTGTAAATTCCATTAAATTACATAGCTAGAAAACTGGCTGCTGAAGAGCAGCAATCCAAGCAGTGCTAAGTCTGGTCACAGTGAGCAATTTACCATTCAAATTATGCAAAAAAAAAGTAACACTGAGGTTCTTGTTACAAAGTCATTACAGACTGTCATAAATCCAGCTGACAGTGGCAGAAGTGATCCTCTCCCTTGTCAGCTCTCCTAAAGCATCACCTCTAGCACTGCTGTTGCTATGTGATGGGTTCACTCAGGGCACCAACACGCTGAAAATCAGCGCAAGAGGGTTCAAGGAGAGCACAAACTTGTGCCGGATTACTGCATGTTTAAACACAGCCTCATTTTAATTTCCTATAACAGTTCAGTGTTAGACTGTATGCTTTTTTTTTTTTTTTTTTTTTTTTTTTTTTAAAGTTAGGCCTTCAAACGGGAAACATAAAGCTATACATTCTCAAGACTCTAAAAGATACTGCCAATATGTGCTTACAGAAATGTATATTGACACTTGGCTTGCTAGGCCCAACATCAAGGACCAGTCTATTAACAAGAGATGCAATCACAGGTACATCAACTTTACACAATGAAATGTTATTACATTTGCAAAGCCTCTTTCATATTGGACTATCACCAGCTGATTTAACATCTGTAACTGATGCTCCACTGTTCCCTTTTCCTCCAACAGAGCCCTGGAAAAGCAAGATTTCTATTGAAGACTAAACAGCTAATGTTAGAGCTAATAGTTGGGGCAGCCTTTGCTAAAAAGCAGCAGTTCCCAGATTTGCTTTCCCTGCCCTGCACCAGAAATAGCAGTAATGCTGCTTTTTCAGGCCAGCTCTATGTATTTTTGCTTTGTCTCACCCTTCCTAAAGCAAGTGTGTCACCTTCAGGATAGCAAAAATGTATTTTCACCCATGGTTCTGAAAAGATTTGAGCTAAACTCAGAGCTAAATCTTATGAAGCTCCATCTGCCAGCACTCAGCTCTGAAGCCAAGAAAACCTGATGTTGCCCTCTAGGCACACAGCAATAGCTGAAGCATTGCAACCTAAATCCAAACAAAACCAGGACCTTTGCTATACATGTCCATGTTATTTATATTCGTGAGATCTAGTTGGATTAGTATCAGAGTACAGATTTTAAGCTGACTTACACAAATAAAAGAAAAGCAGTCTCAAACTTGAAACTTCATATAATGGCCAGCCTTATGAAGCAGCCCCTTCCTGGCATCAGTGCCCAGCCTGTTAAACTGCTGTTTAATAGCAGTATAGGAGAAATGCTTCAATCTGCTTTTGATGATGCTTCTAAAAGTGTTATTACAGCAGTCCTGAAAGCCACAATTGTAGCCTTTCTGCCACAGGTAATTTCTGAAACTCACTGGTGAAATTAAGAGACAAACTATATCGTAAACTTACAGTCAATTAACTTTAACAGACAAAGAAATTACAGTCATGGAAAATAATCTGGCTCCAATTTGTTTCTTCATTACATTCTGATGCCTACCAATAGATCCAAATCTTGGCAACAATTTGGAAAAAAAAAATGCAAAGCAGCATTTCCCAGAAATCCTTCATTATTTCAGTGGATTCAAACAACTAGAGACAAAAGGAAAGCTGGATTTGCAGTACACTTTTAATGAACAGTGCTTGCTTAAAGGGACAGACAGGAGGAAAAATTCTGCTGCTTGCACAACAGCTTCTACCTATAGAGTAGACTGCACTGGTACTCGCCATTCAGGAGCTTAAGCCTCCTTACCCAAGTGTTAGAAACAACGTCTGCTTTGTGTACTAGGGAACAAGTACGGCTTGCTGCATTGGGCCAGCTCCTTCTGTTTTCCATCTTCCATCCCCTTTTAAATTTCCCACCCCCCTGCTGCATCACATTCCACATGCCTATCTCAATACACCAGCCAAAAACACAAGAGTGAGTGCCAACACTCTGAAAGCTTAGATAAAACTGCTGTGCTCTGCTAGCTGCTTCTACAAATGGGGCTTCTGCCTCTCCAAACATTCATGCTTGGATTCATCTCCTTTTAATTTACTGAGCAGTCACAGCTCTTTTTGTTCCTTTGTTGACTCCCAAATCTTTATCAATTTTTCACACAATTTCTGGTGCACATACCAGCATCCCAAATATGGCCCAGATTCAGAGGACCTAAATACTATTTAAAGCCCTAGGCTACTTGGCTCCAAGAGCCAGGGCACATTTGAAGGTAGAAAGTCAGCCAGTAGGAAACAAAAGTCAAATGGACATGGATGAAATTAGACTGCTGGAGTTAAACGTCTTCCCTTGTTCAAAAACTGTTGCATTTCTTATTTCTTTCAGGAAACATTTATGATGCAGTACTGAATCACTCTGTTTACTGCAAGCCTCTAGAGTTATTAGACTGCAAATTGTTTGGGGAAACCAATAATGGAAAAGTTTATTACAATATCCTGCAGACATATTGCAGAACTTCACAGCTAACATAATCATTGTTTACTTGCCACATTTGCTATTGCAGACTGCTACTGAAGGACAGTAATTTTCTCTGTTTTAAAAAGAAGAGACATTTCATTTGGCAATTTCTACTCTTTCTGCCAAATGACATAACCTATGCCAAGACACAAATACTAAGTACAACAGGAAACTCCAGAGGGAGAGGCATGTCTGGAACCAGGCTATGCCACCTCCCTCACTTACAAGCACAGGGGCAGAATTATCAGGAACCAAAAATTATCACCTTGATAATGCAGTTGCCTTTATAAGTTGGGTTTTTTTTTCTCCTCCCTCCTCTCCACCTGCCCCCTGGTGACACATTCTGATGATTCTTTAAAGTCTTCTTTCTGAATAAAAGGGATTACCTAGATAGGAAAAGTAAGCTGTGAACACTGACACTCTCCATCACAAACAGCTTATTTTTTTTCCCTATGCTGTATCTGAACTAGTTTGTGAAGAAGCTAAGGCCACAGAACTCTCAAAGCAGGAATAGTGCCTTTGCTTTCTGAACACTCCCAAATTCAGCTTTTTGATCAAAGCAGATAGGACAGGTGCTGTCACAAAACCGTTTTGAAACAGCATAGCAAGACGATGTTAAATTGCTTGCTCTGCAGTGGGTGTGTGTGTGCATGAGGAAAAAAAATATCACACTTTCCAAAATAATATAGTAATTTCTGAATTTAGTCCTTAAAGAATCATTATCCAAATGTCTCAGTGTCTTCCCTTTCCTTAGTCTATGCTCACCTGCCAGTGTCTGAATTTGGCAGTTGCACTCCCATTCAGGATCTCAGATTGTGTACTTCTGCTTGAGGTTTATGTTACTACAATCAAAGTGAAGTTTATGACTGTTCTAATGCAGCTTCAATCTAAAGCTCTCTGGTGATGCAAAAGTGCCTCTCCTTGTATCAAAATTACTGCTAACACCAACAGAGTTCTCAGAATAGGTGAGTGAAAATAGTACCACACAGCCTTTGACAGAATTACACTTTTTTTCCACTCATATTGATTTTAAGGTAATAACTTATTTTCATAGGTGCTTTGTGAGGGATGAGGACAACTGAATAATTGAAATGCTAATCAGTTGTGCACTATGACACTTGCATCTTTGGCCCAAAGAAGCCTATAATGGATAAAGAGTGGCAAAACCACAGAGACACTAACCAGAATGGGTGGTCTTGTGCCCGAGTGCTGGATTTCAGTCCAGACTAATTGAAAAGAGATATACTGGAAAATATGCAATTGTTACAAAATTAATTTGCTTAGGTTCCAACAGCAACTGCAGTAACTGCAGCTGCTCCTTGTCATGTCTGAGTTGGATGAGACACTGTTATTTGTAAATGCTCATATAATACCTTGAGATAGTTTTCAAATCACTATCAATAGACTAAATACAGTTTATGAACTTGCTTTTTATCATGATAAAGAACAGAGGTCAACCTCATTTAGCACACAGATATACAGAACAGCCTACATTATACATTTTAATTAATTATCCACAGCCTGCTGATCTAATGGAGTAGTTCTGCAAAACAACACACAGGCTGAACATCTGCATACACTGCCTCTCATTTTTACCAGTAAAAGACAAGAATTGGAATTAATTTCAAAAACGACGTATTGATTCTGTGATGTACCATTGGACCTTTTACGTCTTGAGCCCCTGAGAGACTGATTAACATGCACAGAGCTCTGTACTACCATAACTTGACCATTTTAGTTCTCAAGAGTTCTTGAAAGCTCATTCAGAAATCTTTTAGATATGAGAAGGGTTGGGATTATTATGGTGAGATGAATTATTTATTCCAAGAAGCAAATACCCATTACAAGTACTGCTTCTCCTTTTTTTCTTCCCATAGCTCATGCCCACAGAAACCCAACCTCCTCTTCCAGTGTTTTTTATTCTGTTCTATGCCCTACTTCAGTTAAAAGCCACATTATGCTCATCCACAGAGGTATTGCTGTCAATAATTCTTAGAATCAGAATCAGTATTCCTTACTTATCTGTATTTTAAGAGCTTATTTGCTTTAGGTTTCACAGGGACTTGAGAAGAACTATCAAACCAACTTTCCCTGCTCACACCTGGCAAGAAAACTGTGTTCACTTCAGACAGATTCAGACTCAGCCATGGGACACACCTGCAGCACCTCTGGGAGGTTCTCTTGGTGGTCTGCACACATACGTACCAGGCACACAATTTGAAGACCCAAGATTCAGCAAGACTTTTACACGCTTAAAGCTTTTTGTTTTCAGTGGTCTTTGGGTTCCAAGATGCCCTCCAAGCCTAAATTGAAGTGGTTCAGGTGAACACTGTTCGGTGTGCAACTGTAGGCAGTCACAGGGGCAGTGACACACTGCACGTACCACAGAGTCACCACAAAGCACCATGCTCCCACAGTGACACACAAAACCTACTGCTGCCACTCAGTGCTCTCACAATAGTACCACAAAATAAAACTCTCAAGAAAACTAGTATCTTATGTTTAAACAAAACAAAGTCCAGTTCTTCCTTTAGGTACAAAAGTAATTGTTTTGAGATGTTTTCTACAATGCAAGGGCAGAGTGAAAGAAGAAAAATAAAAATAAATGACTGCTCAATGTTCATCAACCTAACTGAAAAAGAATGACACAGTAGACATTAAGAATCATAGAATCATTAAGGTTGGAAGGGACTTTAAAGATCATCTAGTTCCAACCCCCCTGCCATGAGCAGGGAACCCTAACACTAGACCAGGTTGCATAAAACCTTATTCAACCTGGCCTTCAAAACCTCCACGGGTGGGGCATCAACAACCTCCCTGGGCAACCCATTCCAGTTCCTCACCACCCTGATAGTGAAGGATTTCTTCCTAATATCTAACCTAAATCTCCCCTCTTTCAGTTTAAAACTATCACTATCTTCTCTGGTGAAAAGCCCCTCCCCAGCTTTCCTGTAGCCCCTTCAGGTACTGGAAGGCTACTACAAGGTCTCTCCAGAGCATTCTCTTCTCCAGGCTGAACAGCCCCAACTCCTTCAGCCTGTCTTCATAGCAGAGGTGCTCCAGGCCTTTGATCACCTTGGTGGCCCTTCTCTGGACCCTCTCTAACAGGTCTATATCTTTCTTGTGCTGAGGGCACCAGAGCTGTAGGCAGTATTCCAGGTAGGGTCTCAACAGAGTAGAGGGGCAGAACCATCTCCCTGGCCCTGCTGGCCACACTTCTTTTGATGCAGCCCAGGGTGTATTTGGCTCTCTGGGCTCCAGTACACACTGGAGGCTCATGTTGAGCTTCTCATCTACTACCATCCCCAAGTTGTTCTTCTCAAGACAATCCATCCTCCTCCCAGCCTGTATTAGTGCCTGGGGTTGTGCTGACCCAGCTGCTGGACCTTGCAGTTGGCCTTGTTGAACTTCATGAGGTTGGCCCTAGCCCACCTGTCCAGCCTGTCAAGGTCCCTCTGGATGGCATCCCTTCCCTCTAGGGTGTCAACCAGACCACACAGTTTGGTGTCATCAGCAAGCTTGGTGAGGATACACTCAATCCCACTGTCCATATCTCCAACAAAGATGTTAAACAGCACTGGTCCCAGTACTGACCCCTGAGGGACACCACTTGTCACCTGCTTCCATTTGATCATTGAGCCACTGACCACAACTCTCTGGGTGTTGCCATCCACCCCCAGATTGTTAAGATTTTTGTAACAATCTGTAAGTATCTATGTTTGTCATTATCACTCAAGTTACTGGTAATAATAATTTGCACTTATATAGTATTTACATTATATGAAAGTAGTAAATATGCTTTTTCTGCCAGTGGATAGCCTAAGGCTAACCTCATCTGGAAACACAATACAGTAAGAGAATCAGACTCTTAGGTACAAGCAATTGAAGTAGACTTCAAACTACTAATGGGCAACAAGACTTGCCACTAAGCAACACTTAATTTCTTTGCTCTTGATTTTCTATAAAGAAGAGTATTCACTAGCCTATGGGATCCTATATATAAGCATATGCTTATTAGCTTCACACACAATGACCGCTGCTCATCTACTCTAAAGCTATGATATTTAATTTCCTACAAACTGAACTCTAAAGAGCAAGCATGGTGTCCACATAGAACCACAGAGTATGCTAAGTTGGAAGGGACCCATCAGTATCATCGAGTCCAACTCCTGTCCCTGTGTAGGGCACCCCAAGAATCACACCATGTGCCTGAGAGTGTCATCCAAACACTTCTTGAACTCAGGCAGGTTTGGTGTTGTGACCACTGCACTGGGGAAGCTAATACTGAAAAAAAGCCTTTGCATTTACACTCTTGTCAAAACCCAAGTCAGAGAGGACCTATGAGAAGGAAACTTCTTGCAGAGCTTGCCACTGATGGCAGAGGAGGTGACACTTGGCCAGTGCAGGACATTTTTCCTATGCATAGCACTGGGATGGAGCAATAATCTATTCATTCATTGCTCCTTGAAAGTGGCCAGATACTGAAATCTGCAATCAAAGCAAGATTACTTTTAAACAAGTTAATGTAAAGTTTTATTTATCCATCGGATCTCTTGCTGGATCCAACATGGAATTACCCTACCATGAGAATCCTTGCTGCTGCAGACACAATCACTAAAGCTTTGGGCCAATGCTTCTGAAGAAGGTAGCTATGGAAAAGTCTGCACTAAGGCACAAGTTTTTTTGATGCTTCTACCACTTTGGAGTTTTGTACGGAAATTAAGATTAATCTTAAAAACCCAAAAATGTTAAATTGTATTACATGTACAAAAAGACAAGTTCTTCATGTGTGGGCTGCTCTCTTTGAACAGCCTTCCACATAAACCATTGCACATTTCTACTAAAATAAGACACTTACCTAAAGAAAAATGGATGTCTATTTTTTTTTTTCCACCATATTAGTTTGTATGACTGGGCAAAACATTTTTTTTTAAAAAAAGGTATTATTTGCTTAACTATCTGAAGTATATTTTTTTGTTATGATAATCATTTAATATTCCACTTTTAAGCCTGTCAATTCATAGTTTACCAATATCTTAGGTTTAATCAGTAGGATTAGATGGAATCATTAATAATTATACTAAAAGCACCAAAAAACAGTTCACATAAACTTGAGTTACTAAACACATTTATATTACATTTATATTGACAAGGCTGTCAGGAGTTCTAGACAAAAAAACAAAAACAAACAAACAAGTTAAATGCTCTATGGCAAACCATTAATTTAAAAATACTGTCAAACCATCCTTGGTCTAGTTTTCATTATTAATTTGTAACTAACTGTTCACTCATTCAGCTTTAATCTTTCCTGGAGGGCTCTTCTTTAAACAGAATATGAGGCATCAACACAAAAATGTCATGGGAACTTCCCCTAAGGAGCTACCTTTTAAAAATTCCTCACATCCCACTCGCCAACAACTCATGCCTGTAACAGATGACTCTAAGTTTTTTCTTACCACTGACGGGTACACAACCTTGCCGGTGAGAAAAGGGAGATTCACCGTTCACTACAAATGCAGAGGAGGGGCAGAGGAGATCCCCCACTCTCTCCCACTTCCTTGGGTGGGAAAGGAAATTGTGGAGTCCTTTGCTTGTGATTTCTCTGGCAGATAGGAGCCTGAAGAGACAGGAAATGAAGAAACCTGGCTTCTCTTCCCCTCTGCCTGCAGCACCCCACCTCAAAGGATGCTGGTGGGCTGAGCTGCTGCTCCGCAGAACCCCTCAGATAAAGCATAGTGCCCGCAGGGAACAGTCCAGTCAGGCAGGTCAGCGCTTTGCTCTGTCCTGGGTTATCCTGTACAGCATGGGCATCCACCATTCCCCTTCTTTCAGACTCAGAGAACCCGACAACTCTGTCAGATACATTTGAGAATATCAGCATCTCCCCTGAGGTATTACAGTTTCTACCATGAGTCTTCAGATGTTGCCAGAGGGAACTACAGTGTTGCAAAAGAGACTTCGGGTCCTCTACATGAAACATACACATGTCAATATTTTATTAAAAAAAGGTTTAGGTAAATATTCTGTTGGATACTCAATTTGACTGAAATAGTAATTTTATTTTTGCCAGCTTTTAAAAGGATTTTAAAAGGTAAACGTATTATAAAATACCTTTCATAAAACAAAACAGAAGACATTAACCTTCAGCAAAAGCAGCAACACGAAAATTCCACCTTTATATTAAAAAAAGAGCTGTTGTAAACTACTTGGTCCTTCTGGAGAACAAAACTTTTTGCCTCTTCTGGAGAAAAAAATGTAGGAGAATTTTCTGGCTTAAGTATTGACTCAAGCAATCTATTCAGTGCTCAAATGCAATAACGCTGAGTACAGATTTAGGGCTAACATTTGGATGTGTCATCAGTAGTAAGGGTGGTGTGGGTGTGCATATGTGTGTGTGTATATATATATATATATGTGTACACACGCATACATATACACACATATGCACAGCACCAGCAGACCAGAAAGGCATTTTTTTCCCCTCTATCTTTGTCTTTCCTACCCTGTCTCAAGTCTGCTAAAACAATATGATGCAATTATTAGCAAGGTTCTCCATAAGCAAAAAAACCCAGACAAAACTACATAAGCCTCAACTAAAAACTGTACTCGTTGTGCAATGATTACATTTAGCATATGCAATGCAAAATTATTACTAAGTTGCTCACAAAAAACCAAGAGATTCTTGATATTGATAATTTTTCAGGGTAAAAAGTATTCTCCCTGTCTGCAAGAAGTGCATGCCTAGCACATTTGTTCTTCTATGTTTAATAATTATGCTGCCAGTTAATGACATTTAAAGAAAAATATAAAAAATAAGACCACCCACGGAGAAAAAGTTATACCATTTGACAGTTTTTTAAATTCCACCCTTTTCTTCTTTTTCAGCAGCATATTAGCAAAAAAAAGTTCATATTCATAAAAAGGAAGAATCAGACTGTTGTTTGTACAAGTATGAGTAGAATTTGAAAGGCAGACTGGATTGGATAATGGTAGCTCTAGATAATCTGGAAGTGTTCAGCAGCTACTATGTTCCATACAGCATCTAAGAGTGATTTCAAGGAAGGTATTTAAACAATTGTGGCCTGAATAGATTAACAATCCTAGCCAGATCTTGATGCAACTAAATATGTCTGTCTTTACAGAAAGAAATGACATAAAGTACACAAAGAAGCAGAAGTTAAAAACAGTGCTACCAGTTTAAAACTTCTTTTTTAAAAGCAAGCAACTTTAGGAGATGAGTGTCTCAATACATATTTAGGCTTAATTGTAGTTATTTATGTTCTAACCATCTGGTCTATTTGACCAAATTTGGAAAAAACTGTCTTAAGGCCACACACTGAGAAAAGATGCATATGAAAACAAGTCAACTGGATTTCTCATGTTTGCAAATTACAGAAGGGAAAAATTTACTACTAGTAACAGTAGCAAATGTTCAGAACTATCTGCATGGGGGTTCCCCATAGTTTTAGGCAGTTTTCCCCTTCTCTCCATTAAAGCCAGAAGCTGTGTCCACATAGACCTCAGTTATCTCCATCTCCTCTGAGATAATGATCAGCCTGTTATCAGCATCAGGACCTCAGACGCTAGAAAAATATTTTATAGTCCATGATAATAATTTTTAACATTTTCATGTTAGACATGAAAACTGAATGAGCCAAACTTGCAGCCTTTTTCCAACAAAGTATTTTTGCCTTAAAGTCTGGGATTTGGCCAGATGGCCAAGGTTTGATTTCATTAAGTTTTAATGTCTTTTGCAAAACCTAGTTTATGATTGTAATAAATTGCTTTATGTATTTGTATATTAATAAGCAGATCACAACTACAGGAGGTTAAAGGCAGCCTTGTGGAGAAAAATAGTGTTTATTAAAGTGTGAATAAAAGCTGGACAAAGCTTTTTTCCCCTAAATGATTTATCAAGCCTACTTAAATTCTACATAACCCCATAATTAGATTTCTATAACGCTCAAAAAAACCCAAAAACAACAACAACAAAAGAAAATGTTTCTTTCAGCGGCTGAACATATTTTAAACTAGTCTTTTTGCTTATTCCATTGCAAATCATAAAACCTGAAGAGACTATAAACCAAACTACAAGAGAACAACCACTGCACACACACATGCACAAGTGTAATCATCACGCCAGTTTCACAGCAACTTCACTGGCAGTAATGGCCCCATCACAATTACCTGTGTGTTCCTTGATGTTACACAGACAAAACCAGCTCCAAACATTATCCAGAACATACTAAGGTGACAAAGCTGATGCACCGTGTCAGCTTATTACTAACCAGGTGTTTCAATTTCATTTGTAGTTCAGCACACTTACTAATGTCTTTTAAAATACAAGCTTTAAGTAGAAAAATCTAGAAAACTTTGATTTTTGCTTCATTTTAACTAATATCATTGCTGGAAATATTTCACTTGATTTTTAAACTGATGTTAATAAAATGCTGAATGTTTCAGAGGAGTGAAAAGATAGGGAGCTTTGCCACGTAGACAGATTGGAAATGGCAAATGATTACAAAACAAATATGCTGAGGACTAAAGAAAAACGTTACCAGCTCTTCTTCTAAAGTTAAGGCGTAACCATGTGTGCAAGACCTACCATTTAACCCCAAACCCAAGAATATGAAGTTCTGTTTTGCATCTATCCCTTTATTGAACAGTGAAGCCATTATCTAACACATTTGCTAGTGTTATTTAAGGATGTTAATACAGAAATAGATTTTTTTTCTTCCTGCCCGAGAGTGATACTATTTCTGTTTTGTAACATGTTTAGTACAAATATTATATTTTTGGCTTTCTGGTTTTCTCTTTTCATCATTCTGATGCAACAAAACTCATGCTTCTCAGAAATGCTCTCCAATATATGAAACAAATCTGAGTAACAACTGGTGTAAATTTAGCGCTCCTCCAAGCGTGAGGTGATCTCAAAACACTCAAACATTCCTCTATCTCTATACTGATAAAGGCACAGAAGTCCATGGTAAACCTGCTCAACTATTGGATGACACGGACACAACACTTCCAGTGAGTTTACCAGTCAACAATCCAGAATGAAAGAAATTAGATTTATTCAGTATTTCACATATTATAATAAAGAATGCAAGCATTGCATCTATCTTAGTCACATAGATAGAGCTCTTACCCACATAATTTACACTTCAACATGCTTGCGAAATTCCTATATAGAATCTCAGAATGGAACTAAGACCTTCAAGCATCACAGCGTCCATTATATCACACTCACCGCAACATAATTTTATTTTTATGGAAAATAATTATCTGGCACTGTAAAAGCGTATTTCTCTTAGTTAAAATAGTTGGCAGTTGAAACAATCTTGCAAAGAAAGACACATAAGAATCATATTCTTTAAGAAAGGTATTAAAGAGGACACCTTTTGCTACAATATCTTTTGGCTTTTCTCATTATTTTTTACACTTTAAATGAGAAGAGTAAGCTTCATGCTATTTTTATAAAAAGTCTTCTATGAGTTTTATTTTTAAAATGCTTCTTCTGCCACTTACTTCAAAAAGTGTGGAATGCAGAAGAACTAGCTGGAAGGAAAACTTCATGATTCCT
>NW_009954543.1:1431943-1438364 GCF_000747805.2 Chaetura pelagica
GAAGCAGTTTATTCTGGAGCACCATTTATAGAAATGCCATTTTGTCATTTTTACCCTGAACAGAAACTGTATGTGATATTTCCACCCTTATACAACTGAACTCATTATACTGTTTCCATAACAACAAATAGCAGTACATGAAATTAGATCCCAATAAGATTCTGAGAAAATTAAGTTACAGCCTGCTAATGTGTCTCTTAGAGACTCATAGTGAATGAGAAACCAAATCTGCAGAGCTGGCAATGTGGGTACCGAATAATAGTGGTACAGAAGGTTAATATCTCGTGAAGGAAATCAAGGAAAAACTGCCTTAACCTATATCAACGAAGTAAGAAAAATCACTGACACAGAGGCACAGTAACTGCTATACAGATGGACTCATTTCATTCAGTGTTTTATCTGAGAGTTTCCCATATAGCAGAAAAAAGTAGTAACCACTGCACAGGGTAGATTGTCAGACAACAGCTTGTCACTTGGAAAATGTCTTCCTAACTCTCAAGGATTCCTACAGTCCTCCTTTTCTGTTCCAGATAATAGACACAGAGTTGAAGTCTTTAAAATTTTATAATTGCCTATAGCTCATACAGCTGAAGACCATATAAAATTCATTTTTTTTTGGACACTGCTTTGATTTTGTAAAACAAAAGAAGTGAAATGAGCCCATGAGTAACCTCCTCTCAAAGGAACTTGGTCTTTACACAGCACCTACTGAACTACAGTGCCAAGCTCTGTTGCTTCTCTAATTCAAGTAATGTTAACCACCATCACCACACACACAGTACATTCAGGTGTAAAGTCTGTTCCAAATCAGAAGCTAAGAGAAGAGTCTTCTTTCCTCACTGGAGCCTGTTTTTGTGTTTGTTCAATGATGACAGACATAAGCACACCTAACAATTTTAATGGAATTTAATAAAATATTGCTACATAGTCCTAAGACAGTAATGATCGTAGGTGATGCTACTTCTGTCCCCTGCTCCCTCCTTCAACTTCCAATGGCAAACAGCTGTATAACATTCGTCTAACTCAGAATGATGGAGAAAAGTGTAATGGAGCTTCCTAAATCCCAATAAAAACTATAATCCTTTAAAACTACTGACTTGCTTCTTGTACAAACTATGTGTAACTTTTCATATAGCAAGTAACATCCTGCTACACGCATATCTACAGACCACTAGTATATGAGGATGGCAAAAAAGGAAAAATTCACAACTTGACTCTGTCTTAGCCCCATGGACTGCTTGTTTTGGGCACCTAGATTCCAAATTTTCTACATTGCCAGGATGTAAGTTGGTTACCTAGAGAAAAAGAACTGTCTATCTTAAGCTAGGTAGTAAGATTTTTGTGAGCACTCTTCCAGAAATTTTAATCTGTCATTTGTAATGCTTTTTTACATAGCTATAATAAACAGTTAGAATACAGTAGAAATGTAAGTGGGTATTCTGGGAAGAAACCAGCACTCAGAATGTTTGTCTGCATGGGACAAATAACTAGCCAAAGTTGAGGACTGAGATCCAGGCATTCTGCCATAACTCACATGGCCTGAGGACCTAATGAAAGCATAAATAAATGAATAAATAAATAAATATAACAAGGGATGTTGTCAAGGCCAGAAAGTCTAAAATTAGCTGCAGTAGCCATGTTTTGGTTTGTATTGAGCAAGCTCTTTTCTGTGCTGGTCAGGTTAAATATCAAAGCAGATGGATCCTCCTCTTTACTACACAGAGACAAAGCATTACAGTCTTTCAGCATGTGCTTTCTTCTCCAAAATTTGAATGAACAAGAAGGCAAGAAGAGCAGACTGCTCATGGTTGTGCCACAAGATGATTCCCACTGCAATCCATATGATACAGAGCTCCACAAAAGGGATGCCTTATTACAACTTATGCCAGACTCTTTCTGCATGGGGCATTGAATTGTAGCAATAAAGCCTTTCTCTAATCCCTGCTGAAAAACTATTCTTCCAAGCATAACAATTCATCAGTTTAGGAACATAAACTAGATTTAAAATACATACTTTACTTCTTAAGAAAACCATAAGATAGCAGATTTATTATAATGACTAAATTCTACTGTCATGTTTCCATCATCTTATTGTGTGTTGACCCTGAACTTCAAAAGCACTCATTCATAAAGTACTTGCACTAATTCAAACTAATCTTACCACCCAAGTTATGTTTATAAAATTGGAAGCCTGGTCTATAACACATAATTGTGAGTACACAAACTGAAACGCAGTTCCTTCAGTGAAGGATCTAATAATTTACAAGAACAAATATGTAGGAACCATCCCTGCTCTAAGCTTATTGTGATGGCCACAAAGTTACCATTTTTTCCCCAGTCCTTATAGGAATAGCAATCATACTATAAAGTACACAGTACACAATCACATTAAAATCCTTTTTGCCAGTTTACCCATACTGAAAAGGTTTCAGTAGAACAGCTTATATGCAGGTACTTAAGAACAGAGCATATGAAAAGTGATTTTCTTACAAGTCAAAAGCCATCTGCAGAGATAACAGTCCACAATAAGCCCCAGACATCTAGTGAGCACTCATGAGGGACAGGGGACTTCCTGCATTTGAATTTTAATTACTTTTGACATTATTAGGAAAAATTGTGAGTCACCCATATCTCAAAGCAAGTGTGGATTATGAACACTTCCAAAAAAATTAATCTTTTATTTAAGTACTAAATATGGAGCAGCAATAGCTACTAACTTCAATAACCTAAATACAGGTTTCAGCCTTCCGAAAACAGAGACTTTAAGGTATCCTCCAGGTGACAAAACAGACATAGAAGGAGAAAAATTCATCAGTAGGGTATCAGGAAAGTAAGAGTGCCTATGGTCAAAACAGCTTTGTGCACAAGAGCAGAGCAGGTCATTGCCACTGGCATACTCCTTTCATTTTGGCACATGGACCAGTCAAGCTGGCTAGGACAGAAGTGACACAGAGAACTCCGATCCCATTTACAGTGCCAGGTCAGCACGGTTTCACTACAGTTGACTAAGAGGTTGTAGATACAAACAAATTGCTATGAAATAAAATAGGAACTTAATTTAACAATTCTTCAATTATAAATGAAAGAGAACTAAGAAGTTCATGCTTGCTCTAGGTCAAGAGCATGCATACAGCAATCATCAGACAAAGCAGACAACACTGCAGCGGACAAAACTGAAAAGAATCAGATCCTAATCCATTACAACCTTTTATATCTCCTTTGAACCAGCACAGTGGTTAATGGTGATGAAAACAACTTCAAAACTAAAAAGATCAAATGTCTAAAGACAACATACAGGCAAAAAGCACTTAAGTGATACTACTTTTGATATCTTATTAAGAACTAACTATTCCTCCAATCTAGTGAGTAAGACAGGAGTAACAGCCGGTAGAGAACCACATCTTCATGTGATTGCCTCATTGATTCTTCAATAATTCAAACTCCCATTAAAAAAAAGACCCGTTTCTACTCCTAGTAAAATAGATAACTCCAAACTGGTTAGATAGAAGGCCTCTTCAGACAGAAAGAAAAAAAACCCATATTGTTTGTTTCAAAAAAACCCTAAACAGTTAACAAAAACCCCCAACATATCCCCTCCCCACCTTGCTTTTCTTATTGCTTTGTTTCAAGTTCAGTAGTGACAGCTTCATAATGACTTCAAATACCTTCTAAGCTGTGGATCACTGTAGCAGATTTAAACCGCAGGAATATTCTTGGATAAAATGCTGGCAACTTGAGTAAAGTCAGGATCTTTAAATATCTGTTATCATTCCTTCTGCAATATTTCCAAAAATAGGTTGATTGCTTATGAACAAGAAGTTGCAAATAGCTTCATGAGTTTTCAAGATCTTAAAACAATTAAAGATAATTAAGTTTTGATTTTTCTATGGATTTTTCAAACATAAAAAGCATCACGACTCAACTAAGGTCACTTTAGTCCTTTACGACCTTTGAAAAAAAGCAATACCTAAACTAACACACTCCCCCCACCCTTCAATAAAAATAAAAGAATAAAAAGGCCAAAGACTTTTAAGGTGGTGACCCCCACCCCCCCGCAAAAAACCATAATTACCATTGATACCATACTGTGCAACTAGAACTCAATCTCTTGAGCTTAATAACTTGAATTTCTGTTTCTAATAATTTTCATCTCAGAAAAGACTCCAAACTTTCCACTTGCCTGAAGCATAATTACACAGGAAAAATAAATCAACTTTTATTAATAAACTCTGAGTTGCCACCATGAGTGGCACTGACTTTCTCTACCTCTGTTCTATGGTAAGACACAGTAATTGCTGAGGAAAAAGATGGATGGTTTATTTTTAAAGTTTTATTGAATGTAGAAAGCATTAATACTTAAACTTAACCTGCCTTTTTGTTGAGTGCAGTAAAGACACCTACTGCTGCTAACACCTTTACACATTTTTGGACTTAATTATGTGGCATTAATATTAATGCCATTTCCTAAGAATCATCTTTCTAGTAGTTTCCTGGACTGCTACACTACAGATGATTAAGTCTAGCAAGGAATCTGTACGAAAGGTAATATTAACACTTCATTCATCCTGAAATCTACACAGCAGCAAGTGAGAAAACACTAAATGCCAACAGAAGAGGTACTGCTAGATAATAAATGTTAAGACATTTATTAAAGCTCTATTGCAGGGCAGCATTAATGGGCAATTATTTACTTATAAGACTTCTAACAACAATCCAAATATCAATAAATAAAATTAATTTAAACCCAGTGAGAATGTTGATGAAATAAATTGCAACTCTACAAATCTTACTATCAGGAAGAACATGAATAAGGGTGGCATAACCTTACTGTCTGAAAAAACACCGTTTAATTTTTATTTACTTACAAAAAATTCCAATTTTTAGAATGGAAAGAGTATAGAGCCTTTTTTTAAGCAAACAACTTTTCTTGTCCAGCACTGAGTTGTTGGATTCTCTGAAGAGTTTTATTACTCTATACCTGACAGAGCAGAAAGAAATAAATTTGCACTCTGTCCTGATTTGAGCCAGGATGAAGATAATTTTCCATTGACTAATTTTTTTTTTTTTTTCTTCAGTGAACTCTTTTAATCATCACACATGCTGAAAGGAACAGCAAGTTTTACAGCTAGTGGATTAAGAATACCACAATGTTTATAGTTTCTGCAAAGAGACACCAAGGACACTTTGCTGTACTTGTCAGATTTTCTGCTTCAGTCACTAAAGGAGCAGAAGAGTCATATCTACAACCCTCCTGTAAGGAGCAGCAGACTAGACAGATGCCAAAGTTGGCAAGCCAAATTATTATGTATATATCTACATAGCTCTCAGTATAAATTCAGGGACCACAGAAGTCAAGCCCTTCTTCTTTTCCATTCTCTTCCATCCATGGCCAGTGAGTGATGGAGTCCAGGGAGGACTCCATCTATCCATCTCCTTTGATCCCTAGGCCTGTGCATTCCTGATCCTCACAACTCTCCCCTCAGCTCCTGTCTGCTCTGTCGCTCTCTCCAGCAGCTCCAGGACATTTCAGAATTGCTCACAGCTCAGAAGATGCTGTGGGGATTGTTGGGGGTGGGGGGACACAACAGGGGTTTTGCACATTCCTGCACATACTTGTATGTATTTGTACATATTTTCTTTTATAATTAGAATTTAATTAAAGCTGTCTAGTTTAGTTTTCACTCCAGAAAGTCTCTCTCCTTATTCTTTCTCCTTCCCTACCTGGGTGGGAGGGTGAGGGGATCAAGAGCATTGTTGTCATTGGTTTAATTGCTGATTTCACTGTGAAAAGTGATCCTGAAGCACTGTCTTCTTCCCTACAGGTTCCTTAACAGCAGTGCAGAAACTGATGCTGGTTTAGTGAGGTTACAACAAAAGCAAAAAATATGCTTTTAGAGCATTTAAAATGGATGAAAGTTAGTATTTAGAGATACAGTTTCCTATAATTTTAATGAATCTAGAATTAAACCCCCCCAAAATAAAAATCAGTTATTTTGAATCTTTGCTCCAGAGTCACAATTTAAAAAACAGTTAACCTGATTTTGAGAACTGCAACTAACAATAAAAAAGAATCACATTCATCTTCAATAGAACTTTTTATCATGGGTTCAAGTAAATCTTAAATCAATTCTCGTTCCTCCCGGTAGCAATTTTAAAATTATAAATAATCAAATAACAAGTATGGAAAAAGTTTTATCCAAAAGTTGCCTGTAGTAAAACTGATTCAAAATGATCTATTAGTTGCAAACCTAAATGCAGAATATGTAATTTAATGCAAGTAGTATTGTTTACAAAGATAAATAATTCACACTTTCCTGTCTCCTCAAAATGTATTTGCAACTTAACGATAGAAATTGCCTGCTCTTCGGAACCATCATCGCTTTAATTATACCTTCAAGAGGAAATCCAGTGCCTAGAGGAC
>NW_009954543.1:1438412-1444606 GCF_000747805.2 Chaetura pelagica
TACTTTCTGCATCTACTCTTTTTTTTTCTTTTTTTCTCTTTTTTTTCCCTGGTGCATTACATCCTAGTGAACACAGCAAGAGGACAAGCCTCGTATGCAGTTTATATTACTCCTCCTCTAAGCCCTCAGGCTTGCACTTTCAAAAATGGCTGAGGTTATTAAGTGCTCCTGAAAGCCAGGGCACTTAGCACTTCAGCACATCTGAAAACCATCTTCTGAGAATCAAACTTTATGTCAAGAGCCTAATTTGATGTCTTTTGGAAGCATTGGGAGCCTTCTTACTATTTCGTTTGACTTTGGATAATGTTTTACAAAAAATACAAGGAATTGCAGATGAAACTGCTCCTGTAACAGACACGCTAATCCAGTCTGCAAAGCAGTCCAGGTAAAAACTACTGCAGCAGGTTGCAGACACAGTATAATCAAACTGGAAAGACCTTCCAACACATTTTATGCATTAAAATATGCAGATTTGTATGCAATTTATGGATGTGGCAATGTTTTCACTGTGATCAAATATTCTCCTAAATGCCAGCCATGATGACTATGATTTTCTGCAAAAAGTTTTAAAAATGGTTGCTTCTTGGTTTTACAAGGCTCTCCAGATTTTCTCAGGAAATGTTTACAGAAATATGTTCCCTAATGACCATTAGAAATGCTCCTGTTATGCCCTTCAATAATTATTTTACCATAATAACTAGTAATTTGGTTGGACTCGATGATCTTGAAGGTCTTTTCCAACCTAAGACATTCTGTGATGCTGTAATGATCTCCCAGTGTATAGAAGTCCATCAAAGACTTTGCTGTTCTTTTTCAGGACTATGCTGCATCTGCAATTTCCAGTTAAGAGTCATAAAAACATAATCAGAAAGAAAATATATTACTTGTTGAACAATATTTTAATACTTCTTACAGTGGTGCTCCACACCTTTCTTAACATCACCTCTTACTTGCTCATTATGCACTGTAACGGAGTTGGTCTTGGAGTACCACCTTGTGAGGGTGACAACCTGGTGTTCTAATCCATGCTGACAGCTCTGCTCTGGCTATCAAATACTAACAGGCCATTTTGCTGCTTTCCCTGCCCAGATATATGGTAGAGAAATACAGAAAAGGTGAGGGAAGATCTTTCCCCAATCACTTCAGCTTCTGTAGAAAGATTAGTAACAACATTCATCATGCTTGAAAATACATAAGGACTTCATAAAGCTAGAGAAAAGCCAAACCTCATATTTTCCCCATTAAACAAACTTTCATTTTACAGGTAAACTGTATTATGACATTTTTAGAAATTCAAGGTCAGACAGAAATTTAAAAGTGGAAATGGAAGTCCTGTGGATTTGCAAACATGACTAAGGAGATATGGTCCACAAATCATCTTTCCTAAATTCTAGTTACCTGAACTAGGATTTAGCAAAGTAGGAACATACAAGTAAGTGAATTCCAATTACATTTAACTGAAATGAAGGAAGCAATTTACACCCCATAGCTATTGTTTCAAGCACTCTTGTAAACTCAGGAAATAATTTCAGCACTTCTGAAGCTCTTTTCATGTTTGGAATATTTTCTATGCAACTCTTTGAAAGGCCTCAAAAACCTGCGTTACCAATGGCAATGTGAATTGTACTCCATCTACTTACTCAAATGTTCTGTATATTTGACCTCCAGAAAGTTATTATACAAGTACCGACTATATTTCCACAAACTTTTTGCATAATGCTATTTTTCAATCAAGAACCTCAAAATCCTGACCATTCAACGAAAAAGTGTCCTTATTACTTTTGCGTAAAAGACAAAACTAACCCCACCTACACTAATTTTCCATCACGTACTTCTTTCTCCCCTTCAGTTTCTGAAATCTAGGTCTAATTTCAAATATTGCTAGCCACAAAGCTGAATTTCACTTCATGTTTCTAGTTCTACCATGCATCTTTCTACTCATCTTATAACCTGTGCTCTTCGCTTTTTTGTCTTTCCCAACACAGTATCTGTCATCACAGCACACTCTGCAGGGAGGTGCAGAGAAGAACCTGATTGTCATCAGTACAATCAAGTGTCATTTAAATGATATGAAGAAACATTTGGGTTTTATTTGCATGGAATTATATATCATTACTATGCCAATTTAAATCACACATAGGAAGTCCACATTTTACATTCCCTGAAATTCATTACATTTTTCAGCTGTCAGCTCTATTAGACTAATGTAAAAACACTGGCAGCCACCATGCATAAGTCATAAGTGGAATGACTGGATTTGTCTGCTCAGTGCATTTGCAATTTGAATAATAGTCATATTATTCAATTGCAAATATATTTTTCGTCTAAATACTCTATTGTTATATTTAGTTGGAGCTGGGACAGCAGCATCAAACACTAATGAGGAATGGAACAGTCTATTCCTATTGTGCTTTTATACAATCAAAACCCTCTCTTTTGTGAGGTGTTCTACCTTACTACAGAACTATAAATAGTCTCACCCCTTAATGGTACTGTTATGAATAGTATAATCATCAGAAATATTTTGAATTGGCAAAATTAATCTAATTTTTTCAAATGTTTAGTTGCCAGCTTTTAAGAAAGAGAGCTTTGTAGTGGTCCAAGAAGGATGATGAGTACAATGTAAGTGCTTGTCTACACGGAGAAGCAAGCTGAAACTGCTGTTCCACAGCAGATGCTCTTTTTTCAGAAAAAGTGCTTTTTGGTTTTTTTTTTTACACTGTAAGAAAGAGTAGAAGCCAAGGCACCCTGAGGCTTTGGTTGCTGCCGTAACATGACCCTTGTAAAGGGCCAGAGTGAAAGAGTTACTGTTTTACAATATGTACACTAACGTATTTCATAGGGTTTTAATCTCTCCTCACTTTCCTTTCATCCAGTAGAGAAGTCTTAAGTGATTTATAGGGATTGATCAGGTTGAATAATGTTGTATGTAAGAGAGAGCACCAGGACTTGAACGGAAGACGACTCAATCTACCGATCCAGGAGACCTTTCCAGCATGGTTTCAGACAGATCATGCAGCGTTGCTCTAGTGATATAGTTCACCATCTAGAGAGGGAATCTATCCAATGGGGGGAAATTGTGAGGTGTTATGTTACTGCATAGGAAGGCCAAAAAGATTCCTATTTTAAACATGAACAAAATTTCATTATTTAAAGACCATAAAAATAAAACTATGTGTTGAAAAAGAATTTAAGTGCTTATACTGAACCAAGTCCAAAATACGTAAAAAAATAAAGATAACTTTCTTCAAAATATGGTATAGAAGTAGATTCTCTAAGCTAAAAAAATGTACACGGACATTTAATTTTATTTTGTTCAATTTCTATTGTCATTTTGTCTCTTCCCTTCCCCTCCCCCCATTTGCTACTCAAGTAGACTGAAAAAATTAGGATAAAGAATTCAATTTCTTTAAAAACTTTGGCAAAAAATGAAGTTAATTTTTTTCCCCAAAACCACCCCTTACATTTAAAGATGGAAAGAACTCTGTTACTTTTATATATTCAGTTCCAGAGGCATTTGATTTCTTTTTCTGCAGCTGGTGAAACCATGTATTTATATTTTGAATCCAAGAGTACCCAGGGGAGAAAGAGAAAAAAACAGTCCTGTCTATATTTTAAATAACTTTTTCATCTTTCAAAATTGTTAGCCTTTACGAGCATCTGAAACAACAGTCAAGGGGAATTCCTTTATGGTTACATACAAGTGTTCTTTCTTCACTTTGATTTTTCTGAAATCCTCAAACAGAAGAGCCCTTAGAACACAGGCTGGGGCCTTATAAGACAACAAAATCATGAATAAAACTACAGAGGCCTACATTATGTACTGCCCTCTGCCAGCAAAGGCCAGGGCTTGGGCTGCTTTTCTGGTTATGCCCCCCTAACAAACTGGTATGTCTTCAGGTGGAGAGGGTTCATCACTCACATGATGGATATCTCTTTCTCAAGACCTTGCCATATGCATACACAAACCAGTGATTCATGCAAATAATGTTCCAAGTCAGTGATGCATATGGGTGGAAGGGTTCCAGAGTTTTTTTATAAATCACATTTATTTTAGAAAACCAGTAGTAATTCAAGAAACAACAAAAATTATTACTAGAAGTGCAACAAATAGGATTTAAACTGACTGCACATGAGAAGACGTTTTTCTCACTTTGGCATCAAACAGGTAACCAACTTCATCTTTTATGCTGTTACTCACAAGGACATCTGCAGATGTTGGAGCAGCCACCAGAGGGCTCCCATAATTTTTCCATTCTGGTTAAAAAAAACCAAACTGAGTTAAACCAAGAATCAAGATTATAAATTTTGCCTTAAAAGTTTAAAAAGCAGAATTGAAAGATAGAAAATAGTAGACCATTATGAAAAGACACTTGGTATCTGCAAAGATTATTTGAGAAAAGATAAAATTCCCAGATTTTGAAGGCTGGTCTAAAGCCCATTTTCATACACATGGCACTGAGCAAAATGGGTCAGAAACCAAATGTGTGCAACCTGTAGGCACTTCAGTGAAACGATAAAAAAACCTTACTGACTGCATCATCTGGCACACCACCTCTCTAGTGCATGTCCAAAAATTATTTCTAAAGGAAGCTTGGAAGAAAACCAAACAGCAAAATGCCACCACAACACAACTAAGACACTCCCACAGTGCAAAGGAAAGCTTCATGAAGAGGCCAATAAGTGTCTAAAATTTGTCTTCTAAGAACCAGTACTCCCATTGCCATAAGGAACTTTACCTTTCCATGGAAAAAGGTAAAAAAAGAATGAGTAAAAGACAATACCAGTACAAGTCAGAGCAAAGCAGTGAAATCAATGTACACTCAAAAATGGCATTAAAGATGATTAAGTGCATTCCAGTTCACAAACTGAAGGGAGCTTTTTGGTGACTGCAGAAATGGAAATCCACATGAAAATTCTGAATGTTGAGAGATAAACCAATCAATTCAAAAACATGCGACAGGAAAGATGGCATTTTTCAAAGACGTTATGTGGCAAAACTGCACTCCCTGAACTCCAGGTTAGGGTGCTGTGGGAGGAGTGGTAGGGAAACTCTGGCAGATTACACAATTAAAACAACAACTGGGTTGAAGAGGGTTGAGTCTACAGTAGCAGCTTCAGTACTTTCCTGTCTCTGACATCTATTTAACACACAAGTACAGCCATCAGAAATGCAGCATGGAAAATACTTGCCTAATGGTGACTACGCAGCTTGTTGGAGAGCACAAAAAGCTGTAACATTCTGGAGCAAGTTAGTACTAATAGCAAACAAAACAAGAAAAAAAAAAGCAAAAAAGCGCTGTGGAATAAATACCTTTAGAGCCATACGTTTACGGTTCACTGTTTGAGACTAGTGAAGGCTATAATTACACATTAAAATAGATCCTGCACAATTTAAAATAATTGTTAATAAAACCATGGTAAGACTGAGAGAAGGCAGAATGACTTGCATTTAAAGTCATTTTTAACTCAGTTTGTATTCCCAGTTTTGAATTAAAAAGTACTTAATCAAAACAAGGCAGAATGGAAGCAATGGAGAAGCCATTTTCCAGATGCAGGAATAAATATAAATACAGAAAAATAAAATACATACTTTATTCAACTACTTGCAAGATACAGAAGCAAGTTCTACCCAGTTACTAAGAAGCAGCTGAAAATATACATACATGTAAGGACTAAGGGGTACTACGTGTGACACAGTGCTGTTAATTTAGTGGCTCATTGTCTGCCAAGCTTGCAAAAAAAACCCAAAAGGTTGAAAAATATTCTAGCACCTATGTGTTTATATCCCCATAATCCTGGACATCAAAACAGGAAAATTCAAGACATGAATGAATTTACAAGCTCTAGCCTCAAACTATATAAATCTGATTATAAATCAAGATTATAAAGGCAATGCCAGACAGTAAAATGTCCTAATAGTGTTGCCACGTGTTACAGAGAAGAAGAGTAATTCCAGACAGAAAAAAGGCACATAGCATTGTTTTAAAGTAAAACATGGTTGCAAATATCTCATGCCTTCAATTTTTAGCATCACTTACGAAACTGTCATTAAGTAGAACTGAAACTTGATGTAAGGATTTACGCTTAATACCAAACAGAAACAAAAAAATATTCCAAGGAGGACAGGTAGTAACGCTGGACCATTATTGGAGCATAGTCCTAAGCTAAGTGTGAGATACTGTCAGTGTCAA
>NW_009954543.1:1444618-1459512 GCF_000747805.2 Chaetura pelagica
CAGGAGCACACTACAAGATGAAGAAAGTTATTACTGCAGCAAGACTGCACATTTGGTTACAATTGTAGCATCTCAACACTATTTGAAGAAGCAGGAGAGCCCTTCAAAATTCTTCTAGATAGAAAAGAGCCATAATACACCCTCCCCCAATATTAACAATAACATAATAATAATAACATCTCTAAAATATACACAAACCAAAAGAGTATTTACTAAGGACTTAACCAAGTCTAGTCAAGGTCACACATTCTAGTTATGATATTTAACAACAACAACAAAAAGTTATGTAACATTACTCCTTTGTAATTTCAAAGTTGCATCTTAAACTGATCATGTTTCCTCTGAATGGCCCTAGATCATTTCTCTTCTGGCATGGGACTTGTGGACAACAATTTTCAGCCACACCGGTCTCATTTCAGCAGTGCTAAAGTAAGGGTCAAAACAGGTCATATACTGGAAAACTAGTCACAGCAACTACATTTTTATTTTTTTTTTTTCCTTTGCTTTTCCATAAACAGCAGCAAAATTTGGCACTAAGGCAAGAACTTATTTATAGACAACATTTATTTTTAGGTATTTATTTTAGTCACTAGAGAACAATTGCAGCTAAGTGTGCTTATTACTATGTGGAAATCTATTTTTTGAAATATCCTCTGTCAATGTAAATTTTTTGTCACTAACTGTATTTTGCCCTTCATGCACATGCTGTGTGTGTTAATCGTATACATTTCCACTGCATCTGGAAGCTGTGATTTTCCTAAGTATAAGACACAATCCTGAAGTTCTCCCATAGGTTTTATATATATAAAAAAACCTAACTGCTTTGCATCCCAGTTTTCTTAAGTAAATGCCAGAATAAGAATAAAATCTCAGGATTTTGTACTATGACTTCAGTGATCTGGTGGTTGTTAGTAGAACAACGTTTCTTACAACCCCTCTGCACAGCAACATTGACTTAGACTTTCAATTCAGAGCTCTTCATTTCCCACTGCTGAACGAGAAAGGCTGTGGCTTCAACACCATGTTTTGTTGCTCACACAGGCAAAACAGCATGAAATGAAAACCGTTCACCCTTTCCAGAGACTAGAACTTTTCTACTGAATTAACACTTAAAATGTTATGTTTCTGTTAGGGATTCTTTTTATAAAGCAGCAACATTTTCACTTCATATTTTCTTTATCTTTCCCCTTGCCCTATTCTATCTGACTGATTTTTGCCATCCTCAGGACAAATCCTAAACTGACCTCAGCCTCCATATGTTCGTCAGTTATTTATTGACATATGTTCAGGTCAACCTCTGCAAGGTAATACATTTTTGTTTACCCCATTCTGCAGACTGATAACTGAGCCAGAGATTAGATTTATTCTATAGTACAACCATACAGGTGCTTGTAAATTCCATAATGCCAGTGTAAATTGTTTCAGCCAGCTCTTACATTTCAGCTATCAGCAGAGATTTTCAGAAGTTTCCATGCTGCTTACAGGGCTCAGAGGGACACTGCTAATGCACTGAACACAGGCCTGAAGAGGCACACAAGTGTGTGCACATAGACAAAATGGGTTTAATGCTCATGACTCCTCACAATATCTTCCTTCCATAAGGACAAAACACCAGAAAAGCAATAGAGATCAGCAGTTAAAATCATTGAGTATGCAGGATGCCAGAAAGCTATCCCAGCTTTCTCAGGTTCAGAGTGCTGCTGCAGTAGGTGAAAAGTGACCTATTATCTAGCTTCTCATGTTCTTGTTCAACACTTTATATTACTTTCTATTGAGAAGGTGACAGAATTCCTCACCTTGTGATCCACTGGTTTTACAATGTCAACTGATGTAGTGACACCAGTGTCTTTAGAAGAATTGTGCAGGCAGAATGCAATGCAAACCTTTTATGTTGTTTTTTTCCCCCCCCTGCAAATGTCATAATGGCTTTTTCATTATTAATAATAACTTTGAAAGTTCCAAAATGTTGTAAGGAAGTTACTGGACTCATACTCTACCTAGGCCATTAACTGTTTTTCTGATTATATCAAAATGCATCTCAATTCCCCATCTATCTCCCTTCTACAATAGCTTCATCAATATTCATAAGATCCAAGAGCTTGATATTGATTACTGCATCTAATGGACTCATTATGCAAAGTCATCGTGACCTCTGAAGCAATTCTACTTTTGTGAGTTATATAGATGCTTGCTCAAAACATTTTGAGACATGTACTGACAAAGGAAGAAGCAGAGCAGGACAAAACCCACCATAGCATCTTTAACTGACAATTACTCTAACAGACTGAACTTTTTCCACAGCTCTACGAGATGTCACACAACACTAAAAGCTCTGTCACACTATCCCAAACTTAACAGAAGCCCTTGTTATCACCCTGCAGAAAGAAGTAGTTAATATTAACTGATCATTATTAACATTCATTACGGAAAATCAATCTGATTGTGCTATTGCCTCCTGCTGTGGTCAGCTGGGTTATTCTGATATTTACATAATATTGAGCTCCTGCTAACCAAAATTACACCAGTTATATAACATCTTTCAATGTCATGGTGATTCTGCAAACAAAATCTATTCCGTTTATCAGTGACAAGGTACAAACCAAACGTACTTTGCAAACATTTTCTAATGGCAAACCTTTCACTGCGTCATAAGTCCAAAATTAATAGTGACAAGCATTCTTCTTTGGAAAGATAAGAATAAAACAGTGCAACTACAGTTGTGAATTAATCTTCTATTCTCAAAACTTAGCTGTCTCTGGAGGGATGACATTCAATAACCACTCCCTTTTTAAAAAAACCAAACAACTAAACTCACCTTTTCACATCTTCACAAATCAAGAGTAAAAACAAGTTAAACAAATTCAAGAGAAGAAATTAGAAATAATATGTTAAACTAAGAAAAATAACAAACAAGAATCAACAACCTAGAGGGAAGGTGACTTAAAAAAATTATCTAACTCAGAAACATTCATCTGGATTAAAAAATAAATTAGCAAAACATTATTACTACAACTGCAGCTGTGTCATTATAGTTAATAACAAAATTGTTATTGGGATGTTTTCTGCTGACTTTATTTTATTAAATCAAGATGGGAAAAAAGAAAAAGTACACATGCTTTTTCAGGGTCATGTGTTTCCCTGCTTTTTGTGGATCAACTATTGTATGTGTCAAAGTTACAATGACTGCCAGGCTGGTTCTCTTCTGCACTCTAGAATAATGTTTCCTTGTCAAAAAATAAATTTACTGATTGTCCTTCTTAGAAACAGAGAAACATTTATGTTGAAAAGACCTTAAAGATCATCAAGTCCAGTTGTTAACCTAACACTGCAAAGTCCACACTAAACATGTCCCTAAGCACCACATCTACACATCTTCTGAAGTGGACTGACAGGCCTGCAGTTCCCCGGACCCCCCTTCTGGCCCTCCTTGTAGATGGAGGTCACGTTTACCAATCTCCAGTCACCTGGGACCTCCTTGGTTAGCCAGGACTGCTGATAGATGATGGAAAGTGGCTCGATGAGCACTTCCACAAGCTCCCTAAGTACCCGCAGGTGGATCTCATCCAGCCCCATAGACACGTGTGCCTAAGTGGTGTAGCAAGTTGCTAACCATTTCTGCTTGGATTATGGCAGCTCCATTCTGCTCCCCATCCCAGTCTTGCATCCTGAGGAGCTGCGTACCTGGAGAACAACTTGTCTTACCTTTAAAGGCTGAGGCAAAGAAGGCACTAAATACCTCAGCCTCTTCCTCATCCTTTGTCACACTCTGTTGCCCTCTGCAGCTATAAAGAATGGAGATTCTCCTTAGTCTTCCCTTCACGGCTCATGTATTTATAGAAATATTTCCTACTGTCGTTTATGGCAGTAATGAGATTAAGTTCTAGTTCAGCTTTGGCTCTTCTAATTTTCTCCCTGCATAGCCTAATGACACCCTTGTAGTCCCCCTGTGTTGCCTGTCCTTTTTCCAAAGGTCATAAAGTCTCTTTCAGCCCAAGCTCTCTGCTCAGTCAGACCAGTCTCCTACACCACCAGCTCATCTTTCAGCACGACAGGACAGTCTGCTGCTCCTACACTTTTAAGTTTTCCTTCTTGATGAATGTCCCACCTTCCTGTACTGCTTTGCCCTTCAGGACTTCCTCCCAAAGGAATCTGTCAACCACACTCCTAAATAGGCCAAAGTCTGCCCTCCAGACATCCAAGGTAGCAGTTCTGCTGACCCCCCTCCTTAATCAGTAATTTCCTGAAGTCTCAGTAAGACCCTGAAGTCTCTCTTGATTGCCCTCAGACTTCTTGTTGCAACTTCATTAACATCTACCTGAAAAATCAGTAATGGATAATAACCTGAGGGCTGTACTAGAGTAGGAAGCTTTCTCTTCACATCTCTAACCTGGGCCCCAGGGAGGCAGCAGACCTCCCTGAGAAGTGGGTCCAGTCTGCATATTAGGCCTTCTCTTCCCTTCAGGAGAGAGTCTCCCATGACAATAACCCATCTTTTTCCTTTAGGGGAAGCAGTTTCAGTGCAGGGCATAAACTGACTTAACCTTGACAACACCTCCAAGCTAGATGAACAATCATCCTTGTTATTATTTGGATCCACTTGCAGAGCCCTCAGGCCTATTATGCAAAGGGCACCTGGGAAGATGGGATCAGAGGAGATCAGTCACAGAGGAGAAGTGCCTGTGGTGCCAGGCAGGAAGTTGTTGACATTGACCTCTACCAATACTTTCTAACATTCAAATTCAAGTCACCTCGTTTATGTCACAAATATGTGCTAAAAATCTAAATAGCTGCCATGTTTAATTCTGTGTCTGATCCTGAAGCTACCATACCCTTGGGCAGAGTGACTCCAAATGTTTGGGAGGGTGCAATGTTAAATACTACAAACAACAGAGGTCATGCAAACAACGTTGCCTGACTTGATTTTGCACCTGCTAAAAGGCTATCAGCCTCTTTGACATCTTTTTCAGATGCTCCATGACAACCAGCAGAATAAAAGACAGACACATACACACTATACTCTATCAGAAATCAGCTTCAATAGAGAATGATCTCAAAAAATCCCCAAGGCTGAAGGTTCAAAGAACAGATTTCGTGGTCTTGCCAGATGGATGCTCCATAGAAGAACAGACTGATTTTGTTTCCTGAAGGTGGCTGTGAGACTTTTTTTTCCTGAGATAAACAACCCAAAGCCCCATCAACAGACCTGCTTCCTAAAGCTCTCTATTGTGTTCTGATAGGAAGCACCATTACAGATTGGACATTTGTATCTTATGAAACAGGATAATGCATAGGGTTTATGTGAAGTCTTCTAGATGGGGGTGGAGGATCAACTGCGGTCAAGGACTGGACAATTATACTGAAATATGTGTTCTCAGTTCTGTGAAGTATCATAATGTCTCAGACTGTTAAGCTCCCCAGATCACAAGGGTTCTCAACAGGGGCACAAGCTTAGCTTCAGACCACAGGTAAAAGGACAAACAGTCTAACCACCAGATCTATCCCTGACAGCAAAGTGATTAATCAAGAGCTACATAGTACTCAGCAAGAAAAAAACAGGACTGGAAGGCTGTTACAAAGGCTGTGCTTTTAAGTTATACTCATTTTGACAAACTTGTGGTCAAAGTAATGCACATTTTTTCAACAGCTCCTCTAAGGAAAAAGAAAAACAGTAGGTAAAACAAATGTAGATGCTTGTGATAGAGAAAAGTACTTTCATAAACCCTGGAATTACCAAAGCCTGTTTTCCTTCCAGTTTGCATTCCAGACTTGATGAACTCTAACAAGTTCTGAAGCCTCCCAAAAGGTTGTCCTTTCTCCCCTGTGCCATTTATTTTCACAGAGCTTGTGGAAGCATAATTATCTCTGACACTTCTCCTACTCTGTCACATGTGAAATAAGCCAACAGGTTCACAGAAGAACAGTATCTTCTTCATCTGGAAGGAGGGAACACAGACAAAAGTATGGAATAGTTTTGAAGCTCTTTCCAGGGACAGTGTATGCTGGGGCATGGAAGAAGAACCACTGAAAATCAGGAGTGGCAACAGACCTGAACAACATGGAGTTGTTGTTCTTACATGGAGTTTTCATTCTTACATTTATTTTCAATCCATCCTTCACATTTTAACAAATTGTCATGATGGTGGTTTTGACTAGTATGTACCTGACCATCAAGTGTTTCAGATCTCCTTTACAAGTTGATCTATTTAAAACAGCACCTCCTAAAAAATCAGAAGTTTTTGTTCTAAAGTTATTTTGTCAAAATGCAAAATTGAGTGGATACATTATTTACAAGAAAATCAGCTTTTAAAGTCCCGCACTATTTTCGGAGGTTTAGTTAAGATCACTGATTTATTTTAAATTTTGTTTTGACTGACAAAAACCTTTTTTGAAAACTGGCGGGGAGAGGATAAGAAATAAGATTTTTGAGAAAACTCTGCATTATTTTCAGAAGCTTCTATACAAGATATATTTTTGCCAAAAACTTGCATAGAAAGAAAAAAATATAAATTTCCTGTCCAGTTCTGGCATCTTGCCTTTCAGTGACCAGTAATAATAGCCCAGTAAAAACAGACAGCAACACACAGGATCCAAGTGTTTCCTCCAGATGCACCTGCGTATGTCCCTTTGCCTTGAATAAGAAAAAGTACTGTCTCTCCTCAATCTTGTCATTGGAGGATTACGATTTGAAAGAAACACACTTTGTTCAATCTGGATCTTATTTTCTCAGCATTTCTATTCCCTTCTATAGGTTATTCCACAAGGAAGAGCGCTCTGCATGGAAATAACTGAAGAAAGTGTTGTAAGTATTGTTTTTATCCATGGCTTGTCTATGAAATTTAAGGTAAGCCTAACAAAATCATACGTTTGTGCAACTGAAAACAGGGACAGAAATGAGAAAGCCAAATAAGACTAAACATTTAAAGAATCTGCATTTGCTGTTAAGCATGTAATAGAAACACACTGTTTCCACTTTTACCGTTGCTAAATTTCACTGTCATTGAGAATTTCTTGAGCCAACATTTAAAATGTTTTTGGCTTACACAGGAAACTTTGCAACATACTGATTATTAATTTTATTAAGTTTCATCACAGTGGTCCTTGCTGAAGATGCACGGGGGAAGGTGACAGTCCAAATACACTAACACTTCTTACACTGGATCATAAAAGCGGTTTGGGAAAGCAGAAAGAGGAAGCGTGCAGCCTTTCAGCTACATGACTGCTCGGCTAGGGCACCTCCCGTTCCTGATTCCTGGTTTGCAGAATACTGGGAAACAACAGAAGCAGAAACATGAATGGTTTGTTTAAAGTAAAACATCCTCCTACAAGGAACTCCACTGCGTTACTGGGCTCAGCAACTAGCTGAGCACTACAGCGTTACTGCATATGAAAGGATGAGGCAAAAAGGCTCTTGGTCAAACACAAGAGGGATGTACAGCACCACGAAACTACTGCAGTACAGAGAATCCTCATCTTCCACAAACACAAACTGTGACACATTCTTATAATGATGACAGATAGAAAGGTTTGGGTGAATACTTGCTGTTCTGCTCTAACACTGCACAGCTGTTTGTGTACAGCTGTTGAGAGAGGCGCCTCTAAAAGCAGCAGCACCAATACTGTGAAATGTTGCAGACACTGAAATTAGATCATCTGCTGCATTCCTAAGCACCTCAACAGATTGTGATGGGGACCACAGATAAAAAGAGCCCCTAGATGTAGGTGCAAAACACTATTATTCACATTATTCCACAGTTTCTGAAACTTCATACATAAGTATGTACCAGAGTATTAAAAGTACCAGACTATTCCACATCAGAAAAGTCAGTTTCTTTATTACCCTTCTGTCTTCAGTTCATGTTATGCAATCTGCCAATTCTATTTATCACTTTGACTTTTTCTGGAAACATATACCAATATCTAAGCAGACTTACTACAGTGTTTACTTATGCAATACCATTTCTCAATAAATAGGATCATACTGAAAACAGCTAAAGTACAACTTTATCTAGGCAGAGATTCACATGTAAAACAAATAACAGAAACTACATTAAACAATCAACTAAAGCAACGTAACTATTAGGGGCTAAGGCAGAAAATGTTGTAGGAATTAAGTATACTGCATGCCTAAGATAAGACACAGTTAAAATACTTCTCAAGGAATTAAGTTAGTATCCAAATACAACTTTCTACGGCTCATTTTCTCTACTTGCTCAGAAATGAGAACACAGTGGATGGAGGGCTCCTTTCTGAAACTGTATCTGCAGGCTGATTAAAGAAAACTGAAAGCTAGTAACAAAATAACACGGTGAGCAGTATGCAATTTTCTCTACCAATATGGACAGTGTTCCAGGAGTTGCATCTAAAGGTCACAGAGGATTTAATTCCTCAACAGCTCAGTTCTTGTACCATGCTGAATATATCAGCAAGGGTGCTGTTTATAATGAAGGGGTTTTTTTTTTGTTGTTTTGTTTTTGTTTTTTTTTTTCATTTGTTTGTGATGTATCCATGAGGCATTAGAGCAAGACCACCAACAGATTTCACATAGGCCACCCAAGTGTTCCCTCAATATCAAAAGCAGAAAGGGACTGCTTTTTAAAATTTGAAGATTTTGCTTTTGTCTATAGTACCAAATACAATTTAATACTGCAAAACACCACCACAGATACAAGTTTTTTACTGCAAATCAGAACAGAGGAGTTCTGCATGAAACAAGGACTATTTAAACACAGGAAAAACACAGAGCCATGATGGAATCTGTGCACTGCAAACCACGTTTACATCATGGTACCGTTCACCCAAGAGTTAGTTTTCCATGCTCTAGGCAAACGATCAACTGCCTTTTATCAGGACTATTAGTCATTACTGTGGCAGCAATATAGGATGAAATCAACATCCATTACATTGCATAGTTACCTTAAATGCCATCCAGTCACTGAAACACAGAAGGCTGGAAAATTACTTGGAGCAATATTGTGTTTGTGCTTGTGCTAGTGCCTTTTTCAATTGATGCAAACACATTAAGACAGTTAATCAATTACAAATCAAAATCCATTCTCTGTACTATTAATGAATGCAACTTTGTTTAGATAAAAGCATTGTGTTGAAATACTTTGAACTAAATATTAACAGTGTATGAATTCTCAATAACAAGAGCAAAACAAACTCCTCCATGAAAATTTTCCCTTTTAAAAGTAATCCTTCCATCATCTAAAGCAACTTTTTGTTGCTTTCTTTTATAAACTTATATTATTATATTCTAGCAATGTATCATGGATGAATCCTAATAATTGGAAGTTTCCGCACAAAAGCAGCTAAGCAGTAATCCAGGAAGGACCTGCAGAATCACCCTTCTACCTCCTTAAAAGCATACATGCTGCCTGTTTCAAACAGGACTTTCCTGCAGCTTGAAAGGATGCTTTAGCTATTTTCACAATCAACTGCTCTTTTCTTCCAAGAGTTTTCAAGTAATACAGTGTGGAAATTTTACTGTCTATATCTTAAATTACAGTGATTAGCATAAGAGACTTGGTAAGAAGGAGCTAGTTACCCTACAGTTGACCTGTAATGTCTATACATTATATACATATATATATATATATAAACACGTATAAGAAACTTAACTAGCATATTTTTGTTAAGCTGCTGCTTTTTTCCCTAATTGCATCACACAGCTAAGACTTAGGATGGATGATTTGCAGTCTGAATATTAGCAATACCCACTTGCCCTTGTGGGAATAAGGATCACAGTGCTGAATCCTGAAGAGATTCAGTCATGACTCAATAGCTTTAAAATTAATCACTTCCATGTCAATCTTGTTGCATGACTTAAAATCCCAAACTTGATTTTCTTCTCAAAGAGTTCACAGATGAAGCATATGGTGGGTTTTAATGCATCTCTGAAGCAACAGTGTTAATAGAAATAGTAAAAAAGCTGCCTAGTGCTGACCCTATGGGAAAAAACCTGCACACCAGATCTTTGTCTCAGCCTTCGTCAGCAGCTGACAGGAAAGGGCAGTAGAGCAAAACAGAATTACTCTTTCTCTGAGCCAATTGAACAATGTGATGAATTTACTTCATCTATGTATGCAAACAATATTTAAAAGTTAGTTACAGATTATTTAGAAGTTTTAATTTCAGAATAGAATAGGGAGCACATAGCAGCTGACAGCCATCCTTCATGTAACTGAACTCAAGCTCTAGCACCCACCTTGCAGAAAGCAATTCTGCATTTTTATCTGCCTAACGGAAAAAATAAAGCACGTGTTACTAGCTGGAAGCTCTAAAATACTGCATTGAAAGCAAGAAAAAACCCAAATTTCAACATTTCTAATGATACTTTTTCTCCATCATCCAACTAATGATAGTTTTTCTCCATAACCAGAAAAGTGCTTTCCTTTTAGCAAGGAGGATTAAAAAAGTTACCATCATGTAGCATTTACCACAGAAGACTGCAGCATCAAGATTGTCTTATATTATAGTTTAATTCTAAATTACATTACCTACTGTCCTACAACTTGTTTGTAAAACTAGTTTTTCCATACTTCAGATAACAGATGAAAATGAGTTATGCTTTGCTGCATAGTCAGCTGCTGCTTAATTTTGGTGAGCTTTCCATACTCCTTACTCAAAGAAACTCAGCCATCTTCTCTTTTTCCTTTTGGATTTTTTTATTTAGCCTTCAAATAGCTATTTCTGTGCTTTTATCACAAGCAATATAAAAATTACCTCCAGGCCATAAGCAGAAACAGGAAGTAAGAGCAAATAAACCAGTCTTACAAGACAGTCCTGTTCTTCAGCAAGAGATTTAAACATTGAGATGTATTAACCTCAAACTTAACAATATCAAATAAAGGAAGTGCTCATTTTGGAAGTTTGTCACCAGCTGTGATGGAAACACATGACAAACATAAGTTGCCTAGGTTCTCTTTGTTCAAATGAATACTAATGTGGTGGGGGCAACCAGATGCAAAATTAATGAGATGGGCATTGCCATTTATGTGAAACCACAATATAGTGCAACAGGAACAGGTAGCACTGACAAGACATCCTAAAGTCAACCAAATCAGTAAAAAGCTGCTAATGTACAGTGTACTCTAGCACCTTCCAGTTAAGTAATACAATTTATCATCCCCAGGAAGACTCCAGACAGGCGCAACAATAATCTCGAATTAAAACTGTAAATCATTTGGTAATTTGAACATAAAAATGCTACATGTTAAACCAATATAAATAAATCAATACTATTAAAAAATAAATATACCAATGCTATTAAAACCATTAGTGATTAATTGATTAATGTGCTTGCTAAAACCATAAAGGAAGTACCAAAACTTTCCAGCACTCAGAGGAAGTCGAGTTAAAAAATCTTTCTTAAAACTAAATATATATATATACACACACACATTTATGTGTGTCCTTCCGACTGACAGAAACAAGTTAGTCTAAATTTTGTTCTTTTGGTAATCTGAATGGTCTATTAACAACAGAAGAATATTTCCTATTTATTCTGGTTTTCCTATGAATTCTGCTCATCTTCTCAAACCCAAAATGTACAAGAAGTGGTGTTTTGGATTGACAGTTCCATGCCTTGTTTTTTGCCATATGAAGGCAGGATAATTTATCCCTAAAAATTTTTAGAAAATACAAATATTACAATTTGCAATTATTTTTTTCATAAGTATGAACCCTAAAAAATAAACAGTCACAGTTTCTCTGCCACTTCAAAAAAGTGATTTTTCCCCACGGCAATTACATATTTCAGTAGCCTTTCCAAGAGAAATTAGAGGAAAATCTACTTTGCTGCTTCTACTGATTCTGTCATCTGTGTAACTGTTTTTACTTAACTGTAGCAAGCTTTAAAGATCTCAGCAAAGAAGGATTTACAGGAAATTACAGCTCCAAATACTGATATCCAAATAAGAATCAGTTTTGCTGGGGCAGGGATTTCAGACTTTGGCTGGCCTACACTTGTGGAGATGAAGCTGGCAGGAAGTGGAAGGGGAAGCAATGCACTCCAGGCCGGGATATGCAGCTCAGCAGGAAGCGAGGGAAGGCAGTTACAGGCCAGTCAGTAAGATAATGAATTCAATCCAACCTTAGAGAAACAAGGAGAAAAAGAAGTCTGACTTTGATTTTTAGCTCCAAATTCAAACAATATGATTAATTGTCGTCTGTTCTCTTCCTCCCATTGTAACAAAGCATAAAACAAGCTTTGTTTAGTTTAGCATTCAGAGCTAGAGAAGACACTACTTGTACGCACTGGTCCTGAGAGCTGTGTATAATCAAACCCTGTGCAAAGAACCACGGGACAGATTAAGGCTTTAATGCCTACAGAGACAGAAACCAGATGGGATTTGCACAAAACCTGAGCGAGATATGTGGCTATGTCCCAGGGAAACTAAGGAACAAAAGAAAAAAAGCTTTAATTCCACATTGCCTTCTACTGAGAGGTATTTGCCACAAGAGACTGCACCAGAGTGCAGGCTGCAATTTGCTTTCACCTGGAGGGGAGTCTAGTAGAACTGGAATCAACTACCCCAGGGGTGGAAACAGCTCAACCATTTGCCTTTGACTGATTCACTCTGCACTGGAGAAATGTGGACCTCCAGAACACCTGTAGTACATCGATGACATCATTGTGTGGGGTGACACACCACAAGAAGTCTTTGAGAAAGGTAAAAAGATAAACCAGATCCTTCTGGAAGCCAGTTTTGCTGTAAAAAGAAGCAAGGTCAAGGGACCTACATGGGAGATCCAGTTCCTGGGAATTAGATGGTAAAATGGATGTTGCCACATCCCAATGGACAGGATTAACAAAATAACAGCTATGGCCCCACCATCTACTAAAAAGGACACTCAAACCTTTTTAGGGACTGTTGGTTTCTGGAGAATGCACATTCCTGGTTAAAATCAAATTGTGAAAGCTCTCTATGAGGTGACCTGGGAGAGGAAAGACTTAAAACGGGGTCCTGAACAACAGAAAGCTTTTGACCATATTTAAAAGGAGATTGTGCATGCAATGGCCCTTGGACCAGTTCAAACAGGGCCAGATATGAAAAATGTGCTCTACGCCGCAGCTGGGTACAATGGTCCTACCTGGAGTCTCTGGCAGAAAGCACCAGAAGAGACTCAATGTCCTAGACCTGGACATACTTGGTGTGTGATGATGGAGGATAGTGAAGTACAATATGTACCTCCAGGAAATCTAACTCTGGGGGAGAATCACTAATTTGACAGTTGGTAGAACATACAGCCTACATATAATATATATGGTCTGAAATAAGGGATGGAATGCCTTGGTTTGAATCAGGAAGAAGCTGATTTTCTTTTTACTTTTTTTTTTTTTTTCCCCCCCTTCAGTGAGTTCTCTTTAAAGAGCGCATTTCCTGAAATTTGCACTGCATTTGCACCAAGTTTACCATCCAATGGACTGATAATACTTGAATGTTTACAGTTACTGCTGAGAGAACAAAGACACTTTGCTCTGCTTGTTGAATCTGCTGCTTCCCACACTAAAGCAGCAGAAGGATTTCGTATACAACCCTCCCATAGGGAGGAGCGGACTAGACAAATGGCAACATTGGCCAAATAAATATTCCATCCATATATATATGTGGCACTCAGTATAATGGACGTCAAGCCCTTCTCCTCCCTTCTCTTCCCTTTATGGCCAGTGCCCCGGGAGGACTCATCTATCCACCTCCTTTGATCTCTAGGCCTGTGCAGTTCTGACCCTCATAACTCTCCCCTCAGCTCCTGTTTTGCTCTACTGCTCTCTCCAGCACTCTCTCTCTGGAACTTTTTGGGACCGCTCCCAGCTAAAGAGAGTGCCATGGGATTTGCTGGTGATAAGGATTTTGCACACTCCTGAACCCATCTGTATGTATTTTTACATATTTTATTTTATCTTTACTATTTAATTAAAGCTGTCTAGTTTAGGTTTAATTCCAGAAACTCGCTCTCCTTAATCTCTCTCCTTTTCCTATCTGTGTGGGAGGGAGAGGGGATAGAGAGCATTGTTGTTATTGGTTTAATTGCCAATCCTGGGTTAAACTGTGACAGTACTTCATCAGGATCTACAGTAAGACCATCATTAAAAATCACATCTCGCACAGCTCAAATACTTAATGGCTCTTTCAAGCATGGCTGCTCTGACAGGGCAGCAGTCTATATTATTGTTAGAGGGATACTTGTGCTTTACAGCTGACAGGAGTCATCTCCATATGCTGATAGTTTTGGCATCTTTCTCAATCACTTTCTCAATCAATGCCTGCATCTTTGACCAGGGATCCTAATCGCCAGGCTTCTCTCTCACCCAAACTCATGCTATTAGCTCCATCATCCCAGCATCTAAGTAACAAAGTGAGTATTGGTTCACCTTTACAACTGGCAAAATCCTCTCTCATTGTACTCCGGTCCTTCATAGACCAGGATTTAACAATTTCTTCTGGTTTTGAGTCCTCCTCCTCAGATGACTCTCTCTCAAAAAGGAAAGGACACTTGTCCACAGCTACTCAAAAAGTATTGGGTTTACCATCCTCTCCCTTGTCTACTTAAGAGGGATCAGCTCTATTGTCCTCTCCCTTGTCTTTTGAAATCTTCAGAGCTTTGGGATGGGGATGAGGGCTGGAACCATTCCTCTTTGTCTTTGCTTTACTCCTAGTCACAGGATCAACTAGTAGCCATGTGGTTTGAGTGAGAGTGGCCGCAGTAGCTGCAGCAGTAGGAGCAATATCAGCAGAACTCGCTTTCTGAATCAGAGCAGCAGCAGTGCCTGTGGGGGAGGAAGCAGCAGCCGCAGAGGCAGCGGCAGAGCTCTTTGCAAGAGGCAGCTTTCACTCTCTGAATGCCTGTGCTCACTCTCAGAGTGGGACAATTGTCTTACACCTCCCTGC